>NC_136991.1:28739856-28809856 GCF_032717465.1 Coenobita brevimanus | reverse complement strand
AAATTTCTCTATATCTTTTCCCGTAACACGGTGACCAGAACTGCACACAGTACTCTAGATGTTGATGCGCTAAGGAATTATACAGAAGATATTTTCAGATCTGAACTCAAATGATCTACCAGTAAATCCAACTAGTTTTTAAAACTTTCTTTATTGCTTCTATGCATTGTTTACTTGGCTTCAGATCACCTGTTACAAATATTCCTAGATCCTTTTCATGAGTTACATTCATGAGTTGTGAATGATTCATTGTTTAAATAAATTTTTCATTTTTAATCCCAATATTTAGGACTTTGCATTTATCAGTATCAAAATACATTTGCCATTTTTCCTCCCAATTAAGCAGTTTATCAAGATCCCTTTGAATCAGTATTCTTTGTTCTCGGGTATCTACTGTATTATTAATCTTTGTATCGCCAGAAAATTTTGATATTTTACAAAATGCCTTCATCAGTATTGTCTGTATAAATTTAGAACAGTATAGGACCCAAAACTGAGCCTTGCGGTACTCCACTTATAACATTTTTCCAGTCTGATTCCTTACAATTGATTACAACTCTTTGGTTATGATTCATAAGCCAGCTTTCAATCACTGTCACCAGTACCATAGACGCACAGTTTCTCAAATCGAATATGTGGAACTTTATCAAATGCATTTTTGAAATCAAGGTAAAAGACATTGACTGATTTAGTGCTGTCGTACATGATGATAATACCATTGAAAAATAAAGTAGGTTAGTGAGACATGAACGCTTATTTCGGAATCCGTGCTGAAAGTCTTTGATGAGATTGTTCTGTTCTAAGTGCTTCACCAGTTTATCTCTAATTATGGTTTCCAACAACTTGCAAACAACTGATGTCAAGCATATTGGCTGGTAATTGCTGTGTTGAGATTTGTCTCCCTTTTTGAATACTGGAGTTACATTTGCTAATTTCCAACCGCTTGGTACAGTGCCGCTTCTGAGAGATATATTGAATATGTGTGCAAAGGGTTTCACTAGTTCGTCTTTTGCCTCCTTTAAGACTCTTTGAAATATTCTATCTGGCCCTGGTGTTTTATTTATCTTTAGTCTATTTAGCACGAAGAGCATATTTCTCTCACTGATGATAATTTCTCTGAGTGTGTTGTCTTCATCTTCGCGTGTAGAGGACAATGTTTGGATTGAACTTGGACTATCTACTTTAAGTAATGATGTAAAGAAAGTATTAAGAATTTTAGCCTTCACGGATTGGCCATTTGTATTCTCACCATCTGGTGATACTAGTGATCTTATTGATGATGTTAATATTTTCTTATTTCTGATATAATTTGAAAATTCTTTGGCGTTTGATTTACTGATGCTTGCAATATGCACTTCAAGGTTTTTCTTACTTTGCTTTATTAACTTTTTATCATTTTGACGTAACTTAGGGTAAATATCTTTATCCTCCTCATTATCAGTGGCTTTGCATTTCTGATAAGCAAGTTTCTTTGCTGATAGACTTCTTTAATTTTAAGTTTCACCATTTTGGCTTATTAATTTTCACTGGTTTCCTATTACTCATCGGTACACACTGCCTAACAGCCATATTAAGGATGTCTGTAAACTCTGTCCATAATGTGTGTATGTTTGTACTTTTGATAATTGCTTTAATTTGTGAAAATAAGCTTTCTTTTAGTCTTGGATTTTCTCATAATTACAACTTTGGGGGTGTTACGGAAACGGAGGTTGACTGTGACTGTGCAATGATCACTAGTATTAAATTCTCCTACTTTAACATTATGAATGTCGCCAGTATAAGATCTAGGATATTTTCTCCACGTGGTGGTTGCTCAAGAAACTGATATAATGAGCATTCAAGTAAGTTAGCATACAAGTCTAACCCTGTGTGTGAAGATAAGGATCCAGTCAATCTTGTTAATGGTATATTGAAATCTCCAACAGTTACAGTGTTCTGGGGGCAATAGACTTCCGCTGTTTGTTCATATATTTTATTGTCAATTAAACAAGTCTGGGAAGGAGAGAGAGAGAGAGAGAGAGAAGGAAGGTGAGGAAGAGGGTGTGACTGTGGGGAACCTAATGGCCTATTTACTCCCTCACCACGATGACGTATTTGGTTCCTACGTCCAGAAGATTTTATTCAGTTCAGGAAATAGAACGAACCATTTTCTGTTAACTTTAATTAGACATAAAACTGCCATCGACCCTCCCTAATGCTGAAATGTAACAATAAATTAGCAATAAAATATGGTGCTAGTCGCGAAGATGTGATATGAACAGGATACTGAGCCATAGCATTATCTTCTGTCATTGGGTTAGGGGAAATAAGCTGCAAAAGAACGATAAGTAAACGAACTATAGTGGGGTTGGATATAGCTTCACTGACCCTTCACTACAAACGAGCCCCCCTAAACTGAGTAACACTGCCTGGAAGAGGTGGCCAGAAACAAATCGCTGCCATGTCGTCCTGTCCCCTGCCATTTCGCTGCCCTCCCCCCAGCCTACACACCACTGTCCCATATACGTCTCCACCCCATCCCTCCATCACATCCTCGGCCTCCTCCTCCCTCTCCCCCCCCACCTACACCTCACATAAACTCTCCTATTTAATCTCTTGCTCTCCATCCTCTCCATACGGCCAAACCACCTCAGTGTATTTCTCCTATCGCTTTGTCATATCCACATCTACACTACAACGCTCCTTCACTTCCTCATTTGCCAGTCTGCCAGTCTGTCTCTCCATGCAACTCCACATGCTTCTCTCAAATAACTCATTTCCACTGCTCTCACTCTTGACTTGAGTCCTTCCAACAAGGTCCAAACTTCGCGTCCATACGTTAGAGTTGGTATCACAATATTATCATGCAGTTATTTCTTTATTTCCACACTCACTTCCCTATTTCTTATCACTGCTTTCAAAGAACCAGCAACCTTACTTCCCTGTTGTGCCCTTTTAAGCACGTCACCCTCCAAACTTTCATCCTTACTCATCACACTACCCAAGTACTTAAATGCACTCACATCTTCCATTTCCCCTTCATCCAACCCCACTGTACATTCAGCGACTTCATTTCTCTCGAAGACCATAACTTTACTCTTCCCTACATTCACCTTTGGATTCTGTTTCTTACTATCTATCTATCTATATATCTATCTATAGCCCGACGCCCTAATCCCGCAAAGGGTGGCTGCAGACAAAACGCCTCCAAGTCGCTCTGTCACCTACCATTTGACTACCCTCCCCCCCAACTCTCCCTCCTCCCTCATATACCTCTCAACTCCACCCCTCCACCTCGTCCTAGGTCTTCCCCTCCCTCTCGCTCCCTCCACCTCACCTGCATACACCCTCTTAGTCTTTCATTCTCCATTCTCTCCACATACCCAAACCACCTCAGTGTATTTCTCCTAATCTTCTCAGCCACATCCACATCCACCCAACAACGTTCTTTCACTTCTTCATTCGTCAACCTGTCCCTCCATGTAACTCCACATGCTCCTCTCAAGTAACTCATTTCCACTTCTCTCACTCTTGACTTGTTCCCCTCTTGCAAGGTCAATGGCTCGCTTCCATACGTCAGGGTTGGGATCACAATACTATCATGCAGTGACTTCTTTACTTCCATACTCACCTCCCTGTTTCTCATCACTGCTTTCAGTGAACTAACAGCCTTCCTCCCCTGCTGTACCCTTTCAAGCACTTCATCCCCAAAAGTTCCATCCTTACTCATCACACTACCCAAGTACTTGAATGCACTCACATTCTCCATATCCTCACCATCCAACCTCGCTGTGCATTCTGTGACTTCATTCCTCTCAAACACCATAACTTTACTCGTGTTTACATTAACTTTCAGATTCCTCTTCCTACACACTGTTCCAAATTCATTCACTAAACCTTGCGACTCCCATTCATCTTCACTCAGCAGTACTGTATCATCAGCAAACAGCAACACAGGAATCATCCATATCTCACTCTCATTCATTACGGCCACCCCTACATCAACTGCCCTACCTTGCACCTCCTTTACAACCCCATCCATGTATATATTAAACAGCCATGGAGACATCACACAACCCATTTTCAGTCCCAAATTGAGATCAAAGAACTCACTCAGCTCACCATCCACTCGCACCGTAGCCCTAGCTCCTTCGTACATACCTTTCACAGCACTCAACAGAGTCCCCTCCACTCCATATATTCTTAATACCTTCCACATACCCTGCCTATCTGTATTGTCATAAGCTTTCTCCAAGTCCATGAAGGCAGCATACACTTTCCTTCCCTTCTCTAGATACTTCTCCACTAAACTTCTTAGAACAAATCTCTGATCTACACACCTTTTTCCCTTCCTAATTCCCCCTTGTTCTTCTCCAACTAGCTCGTTAGTTATATGCCTTACCCTATCAATGAGTATTCTACCATATATTTTTCCAGTCACACTAAGAAGGCAAATACCCCTATGGTTACCACATACTTCTGTCTCCCCTTTTCCTTTTGTATAAAGGAACAATTATACCTGATTTCCAGTCCTCCGGAACCCTTCCCTCGTCCGTCCCACGCCAGTCTACATAACTTCCATATCCACTCCACTTCATTCTCACTTCAGCATTTCACCACACACTCCATCAATTCTTGGGCCTTTCCCATCTTGATCTTCTTCATTGCTTCCACTACTTCTGCCCTACTAATCTCTTCCTCCCTCCTCTCATCTTTTCTTCTCCCAGCCATTCCCCAACCACTTATACTCACACTGCTTTCACTCTACAGTATATATTCAGCAAATCCTCAAAGTGCTCCTTCCATCTCCTCAATTTCTCTCTCTTCTCCACCAATAATCTATTATTCTTATTTTTCACTCCCCTACTATTTCCCCTTTCACACTGCCTTTCTTTCTTTACCTCCTCCAAAACAGTTTTTTACTCTCCCTCCATTTCACAGTCAGATTCCTCCCAAACTGTTCATCCACTTTCTTCTTACTCTCCTTCACCAATCTCTTCACCTCCCTTCTCCTGCTCACATATACCTCTCTCTTCTCTCTCTCATCTCCCCTATCTCTACTCGCTAGCCATTCACTTTATGCCTTCTTCTTTAGTTCCACAGCTCGTTTCACCCCATCATTCCACTATGCTGTCCCTTGCACACCCTTGCATCTCGTCCTCACTCCACAAACCACCTCACACGCTGTGCCTATCTCTTCCGTGAATATCTTGCATACGTCTTCCACCCCTTCCATCTGCTCTAACTCATACCTTCCCAATCTTTCTTCCACTATGCTCTTATACTCTGCCATTTTCTCACTGCCTTGCAACTTCTCCACTCTTCTCACAGGAGCTGTTTCCTCCTGTCATCCCCTTCGTCTCTTCAACCATTTTCTTTGTAGCCTTACCTTGGCCATCACTAAGTGATGGTCCGAGATTCCATTCCCCCACCCTCTCCACACTCTTGCATCCAACACTTGTCTTCTCATTCGTTCATCCACACACACGTAATCAATCATTGCCTTTCGTTCATCAAGTTCACCATCCATCCTCCTCATGACTCTTCATGTATACCTGTGGATCATCTTATGCCGAAAGGAGGTGTTAGCTAGTGCCAACCCTTTACCAGCACAGATGTCCACCAAAGCACTACCATTCCCATCTACTTCAGCTGGCACACCCCACTAATCAACCACTCCATCCACTCGTACATTCCCAACTTTGCCATTCTTTTCTCCAATCAAAAACACTCTCTTGCTCCTCTCAAACTTGTCCATACATGCTTCTACATTTGGCCAAAACTCATCTTTCACTCTTGCCACTCGGTAAGAGTGTTTCTTACACTCTCCCAAATTCATTTACCAAGCCTTGCGGTTCCCCTTCGTCTTCACTTAACAGTACACTATCATTTGCAAACAACCTAATAGGAAGTTTCCAAACGCTGCTCTCTCTCTCATTAGGGCTGTCCCAACATCCACTGCCCTGCCTTGTATCTCTTCTATAACCCCATCCAGAAGCACATTGAACAACAATGAAGACATGAGACGTACCTGTTTCAGTCCAACATTCCGATATAAAAATCCACACAGTTCACTATGCACCTGCACTGCAGCTTTATAACCGTAGTCTTAAACTGTGGGCAGGCATTCACCTTGTCCTGTTTGCATCGTTTTGGTAGTCTTAACGCACGAAAGGGAGAGCGTTCCTCGGTGAACAAGAGAGGTTTACCACAGCGTAGTACTGGAATCCGCGGGGACCCTAATAGCACCCCTTCGCGTGCCCCTTTGTCATATTATAGCAGCCTTGTGCATAGAAAACTTTGTAAAATTTGAAGGACCCTATGGTGTGTGTGATGAGAATTTTAATTTAATGATAACATCGTGTAAAGAAATAAATAGGCGTTTAATATTTTTATCGTTTTAAAAGACTCACCGCTTCTCCGGAGATGGTTAATTTACGACGAGATGAAAACAAAGATGAGGTAACTGTGTCCACTTTCTTTTTATTTCTCAATATTTCTACCAAGCTGTTTATCAGATATGGTGTATGACACTATTATAATTAGTTTGATTAGTACGTGAAATAATTCCTACGGTAAAGAATGGTCGAGTACTACCTGAACAGACGACTGGTGCACAGCAGGTTAGTTTGAATTACGAAGTCTCATGTTTGTGTTCAGTGAGCTTTTGCAAGCCCACACTATTTTGTTTTGGCTTGGCAGTAAATTTTTTGGTGTATTTTGATGTGATTTGAACGAATTTGGCTTTTATTTTCGGTGTTTGTCGTTGGTTTTCAAATTAAACTCCCCCCCGTGTCTTGGGGATGGAATTTCAAGGTTCTGGTTGGGAAAAATGGCTGAAACAAGCATTTGGGGCAGAAACATAATCGTTATGACCAGCCAATGCGTATTCGTAGGGTTATTACTTGACCGCATGAACCCCTTTGAAGCTATGTCTGACACCGAATTTTTCCTACGGTACAGGTTCTCCAAACCCTGTATGCATACTTCTATACAGAGTATTTAAGAACAAATGCCAATCATCAGTAATAGAAGAGGTAAGAATTGAAAACATTAATAGATTATATTGCGTATGAATCTTAGAAACTGCCTTATGTATTGTTTTTAAGATCTGAATTTAAAAATTAGCAGTGTTATCAACTGTTTTGCTGCGCCTACTTACACGAGGGGTGCGCTCTCGCGCTTTCAAAATTACCACTTATGTAGGAGGTGTGAGCTTCCACTTCGAGCGGGGTGCGGGAAGGGTAATCCCTGCCCTCAGTTGCAAGACTGTGGGTGTTCGCCCCCTCTTATATACTCTTCACGGCATTCAACAAATCCCATTTACTCCATATATTCTCAATATTTACCACATTCCTTGTCTGTCCACTCTGTCATATGCTTTGTCCAAATCCATGAAGTCCACATACAACTTTCTTTCTCTTCTGTAGAAATTCTTCCATTAAAGACCTAAGGATGAATATCTGATCCACACAACTTTTTCTATTCTTAAAACCTCCCTGTTCTTCAACTGATTCCTCAGGTATTTCCCAAACTCTGACTAAGTATCCGACCATATACTTTTCCTATGACACTAAGTAAACAAATGCCCCTCTGATTACTGCACACTTCTTTTTCCCTTTTTTCTTTGTACAGGGGAATAATTGTACTTGACACACAATCTTCTGGGACTTTACCTTCCTCCCAGGCCAGTTTGCAAATCTTCCATATCCATTGTACCACTGTCTCTCCGTCATGCATCAGCATTTCACCACGCACTCCATCAATTCCTAGGGCTTTCCTCATTTTGATTTTCGTCATTGTTTCCAATACTTCCATCCTACTGATCTCTCCTCCCCTCTCGCCTCCCTCCTTCTCCCAGCCATTCCCCAGCCACTTATACTGGCATTACTTTCATTCTCTATGTTTAACAATCCCATAAAGTGTTCTCTCCATCTGGTCACTTTTTCTCTCTTCTCCACTATCAGGGTACTATTTTGATCTATCATCCCCTACGAACTTCTTTAATTCTCTTCAACTCCGTCCAGAACATTTTCTTACGTACCCTCCACTTTACATTGAAATTCCTTCCAAATTCCTCGTTCACTCTCTTCATACTCTCTTACTAATCTTTTCACCTCTCTCTTCCTCTCTTCATTCTCTGTCTTACTAATCTTTTCACCTCTCTCTTCCTCATTCATGCTTCTGGTTCCCATCCAATCACTATATTCTTTCTTTTGCGCCACGGCTTGTCTCACCTCTTCATGCCACCATGCTGTTCTTGCACCCCCTTTCGTCTTCTCTTCACCCCACACACCACCTCACATGCTATACAGATTTCTTCTGTGCGTATCTTGCACACACCTCTCCCATCTGCTCCAAGAACATATTTGCCCGGTCTCTTTTATATTCTGTCTTTTTTCCATCCTCTTGCAGCCTTTATGTCCACTGTATGGATTACTTCCTCCTGTCCTTTCCATCTATTCATGATCGCACTTGTTCCTTGACTTTCACCACCACAATGTGGTGGTTAGAAAGTCCACTCCCCCATTCTATGTATGCTCTTGCATCCATTACAGACCTTCTCATTCTCTCATCCACACACACACAGTCAATCATTGCCTTCCACTCATTCAATCCACCACCCACCCTTCACATCGCGTTCCACTTTACCAACGTTTATCATGCACTCAGAAAAATTCAGTAGGGAGGAACGACGTACAATATCAGGTTGCACAATACTACCAATCGTTTCCCTAGCATTTATCGGCATTCCTTTCTGTTTAGCATGTTTTAATCCCAGCCAGTGAATACCCATTACCCTTTGCATGACTCCCCCCCTCCCCCCTCCGGTTTAAAGCACACATACCATACCCCTTCAGTCCCGAGGCCTCTCCAGGCAAAATGAAATCGTATGACAGCTGTAAAGAATTCAATATCACGTATCATCATAGTGAGGAGACTAATGTTGCTTGTTTCTAACCTTTTCGTTGACAGAGGTTTACCAGAACTAAGTAAAATCATCTGTCAGTATCATTATCATCGTCGTCATTGTAGTTGTAGTTGTAGTCACTGTTTTACCATTCAGACGGGGATAGAGTAATCCAGGAACAGAAAAGAAAAGAAGTCTCAGCCCAGTAAAAGCGTTCCACACATCCATCCACACCGCCTCGCAAGCCAAAGAATCCAAACAAAATTCCTCTTCCTGATGCCTGTGGGATAGAGCTATTCCACTGAATTCCAGGTTGAGAAAAGGGTGCAACCTTTGTTAACTCCATATATACAGTAGTTTATCCATTTATTTTTTTCCTCTGCCAGTACTAGGAATAATGATGATATAAAGGTAATCTTATCAAACATCGATTTACTCCTTCAATCAGACGATGTATTCCTGTTTTTTTTTTTTCTTGCCATCTCCAGACGATAGTGATCGGCATGACAGTTTTCGAACTGAGTATATATTAGCGGTGCCTAACTTCAGGTCGCGACAAAAATCAGGGTTGCGAGAGGCTGTGTGACACTTAATAAATGCAGGGTGTCCCAGGGGTAGTTTGTAGATAACTGGAGAGGTAAAAATCTCTTATTCTGAGTAACTAACTTCATCATTATGGTAATGTCAGTGTTTCTGTCGGTTTGTTTCATGAGCTGAAATACGTAACCGTAGTTTAGTACCGTACATAATATAAGGGAAGATAACAGCCCTACACCCCTTGATGGCATTACATGATCAAATAGCTCCCAGTCACCAGTGGCTGGTGTGCTCTAACCACTAGACTACCAGGCTCCAGGAGTCGGATACTCAAACATATGTACGATCGAATCCTTGCCATACCTTAGATCATTTTTTGCAGGATGAAATTGACAGATTTTCATCACACTCTCTTCTCCTTGTTCATCTTGCAGGAAACAGACATAACCCAAGATAGTTTTCCTCACCTAACCCATATTTGTTTGTATTGTTTGACATGACAAGACCCAGAGCCTTCCTTTTTTTTGTCATTTCTGCAAAAGAAGTCATAGTTACAACCGAGAAACGATCATAAAGTTGTTGGAGAATCCCACACCAGTATAACATCCCCAATTTACGACCGCCTCACGGGCTCGCTCATAAGTCGCAGCGGATGACTGTCGTGAATCCAGATGAAAGCGTCGATTATCCTTCAGGTTCTGCCCAGTATAATAGCAGAAACCTGTTCAATCTGACTTGTAAGCAGTTACTTTCTTTTGATGCCTCTTGACTTACATGCATGAGAGTTTGATGTGGCGCTAGGTTATGGGGAATCATTGCATTTTAGGTCGTGGTTTTCGAACATTATTAGGTCAGTAATTTCACCTGAATCATCCATTAACAGACAGGACAAGAAAAAGGAAAGGAAGATCACCATGGGTCGCATCTACTAATGTTTTTAAGCTTAAGTTGTATAATAAGTTACTCGTCTTTTTATTTTAATGCATGCTCTGCCAAACACTTCACAAGCAAACCTTAGTAAATAGTAACGCCAAAAAACACGAAAACTAACAATATTATCCGTGATATGTAGCTGCTGTCTGGGTATTTATTAAGCATAAGTATTTGGTTAAGGTCCTTTATGAATACGACCCCTGGCTTTTATGTGGATTACTAGCTGGCTTGAGGAACCCATTCCCACTAATGTATTTATAATCAATCCTTTGTGTGTGTGTGTGTGTGTGTGTGTGTGTGTGTGTGTGTGTGTGTGTGCGTGTGTGTGTGTGTGTGTGTGTGTGTGTGTGTGTGTGTGTGTGTGTGTGTGTGTGTGTGTGTGTGTGTGTGTGTGCCCACAATCTACTTTCATAGAAAACGATATTTTGCACTGATTTATGTCTCCACGAGGACTAGGTTCTGGGTAGAGTGGGACAAGTGAATATCTCTATCTACACCCAGATCAGGAGGGATGGTTAGTGCCCCTCTCCCTATATTGTAAGTTTCCTTTAATCATATAATGGGTGACTGGATTGGGTGGTGTAGGCAGTGTGTTTGAAGAAGATAGGGTATTGTAGATGGGCTGGCGGTGTAGGAAAGAGAGTGGTGTAGGTAAGTGTTTGTTCCAGATGGGTGATGTAGGTAGGTGGGTGTTCCATATATAGGTAGGTGGGTGGTGTAGGTAAGTGGGTGTTCCAGATGGGTGGTGCAGGTAGGTTGGTTGTGTAGGTAGGTGGGTGGTGTAAGTAAGTGGGTGGTGTAGGTAAGTGGGTGGTGTAGATAATTGTTTGTTACAGATGGGTGGTGAAGGTAGGTTGATGGTGTAGGTAATTGTTTGTTGCAGATGGGTGGTGTAGGTAGGTTGGTAGTGTAGGTAATTGTTCCAGATGGGTGATGTAGGTAGGTTGGTGGTGTAGGTAATTGTTCCAGATGGGTGGTGTAGGTATGTGGGTGTTCCAGATGGGTGGTGTAGGTATGTGGGTGTTCCAGATGGGTGGTGTAGGTAGGTGGGTAGTGTAAGTAGGTGGGTGGTGTATGTAAATGGGTGTTCCAGATGGGTGGTGTAGGTTGGTGGGTGGTGCAGGTAGGTGGGTAGTGTAAATAGGTGGGTGTTGTAGGTAAGTGGGTGTTCCAGATGGGTGGTGGAGGAAGGTGGGTGGTGTAGGTAAGTGGGTGTTCCAGATGGGTGGTGTAGGAAGACGCGTGGTGTAGGTAAGTGGGTGTTCCAGATGGGCGGTGGAGAAAGGTGGGTGGTGTAGGTAAGTGGGTGTTCCAGATGGGTGGTGTAGGAAGGTGGGTGGTGTAGGTAAGTGGGTGTTCCAGATGGGTGGTATAAATAGGTTGGTGGTGTAGACAGGTTGATGGAGTAGCACATTTACATTTTTCATAGTGATGCTTGTGGTGATGATGGTGGTGGTAGTGATGGTTGTGTGTAGTGGTGATCGTGGCTGTGATTGCGGCGGTAGTAATGATGTGGTAGCAGTGATACTGGTAAGGATGATGATGGAAGGTATGATTGTTGTAGTAATGATAGTCGTAGTGATGAAGTGATGATATTGACAGTGATGACAGTGACAGTGATGCTAGTGACAGTGATGATAGAGGTAGTGACCATAGCGAGCAGATGTGTTGATACATCACCATATTGGGTCAACACTATTAGCACCGTACAGATGCACTTCTCCTTTCTCTTATTTGCTTATTGTTTGTAGTTTTGTTCTCACTATATTCGCTTGAAATATGATTGATGATTATTGCCTGTAGAGCAGTCGTAGATTGTTTTGATTGTAATTTGTTCGTTGATTGATACATTAATTGGCTTCGTTTACCGCTGTCACCATTATCGATGTGCGTAGTTTATCGTATTTTACCGCTGTAGCGGTTCAGGAGAGTCTGCTGCGTATAAACTCGTTAGGCGTGGTTTGATTGTGGTTTGTTTTACCGCTGTTGTTTACCGTTGCAGCGGTTCAGGAGAGTAGTCTGCTGCGTATAAACTCCTTAGGCGTGGTTTGATTGTGGTTCGTTTTACCGCTGTCGTTTACCGTTGTAGCGGTTCAGGAGAGTCGTCTGCTGCATATAAACTCATTAGGCGTAGTTTGATATACGGTTCGTTGTTACCGCTCGCCACCAGTGTCAGTGGACGTAGTCGAGGAGTTTAATTAAATAGAGAAGGCTATCTGGTTGTATCGTCGATGGGAGTGGCACAAGGAGAGAAAGTAATCGTGAGGCATTGTAGGAGATGTCAGTGTAGGCCTTCTCTGTTCCTTTGTCCTCTTCATATTTTAATTGGGGTGATGAAATAGGCAGATTGTGGTCGATGAAGTTTATTGTGAGACAGTTACTTGAATAAAAGTTAAGAGCTTGGCGTGACCCGTGTTTGGTTAGTAGCAGTTTGTACTGGCTGCAGTCCTCCTACTTTACTCTCACTCTCCTACTCCCTATTGTTCTCTGGGAATCTCTCTCCTTCTCTGTCCTTCCTTCATGTGATATCGGACTTGTATCCCCCTCTAGCTTCCGGCTAAAGTATGTGTGCGTACTTTTGTCCGTGTGTGCGTATGTCGGTCATGTTTGCGGTGCATGATCAGAGGTGTTTGGCATTCTTGATTAGTCTAGGCTAGGGGATGTGTAGTTGTCCCTTCCTGGGGAACTTCAGACATAACTATAGTCGCGGCAGACGACTCTGAGGTTGTCATTATCGGACCCTAGCAACCAACCATTCAAAAGTGCGTCCCATTTCGTGTATAACATGAGATTTAAATGATTCATCTATAATATGTTCGTGTATAATAATATTCGTGTATAATATATTCTTGCATAATAATATGATTCATGTATAATATGATACGAAATTGTGTCATGTGGTGAAAGGAGAGGTAAAGAATAGTCTATCTATCTATCTATTGCCAGACGCCTCAATCCCGTTTGGGGTGGCCACAAACAAATCGCCTCCAAGTCACCCTGTCCCCCGCCATTTCACTCCCCTGCTCCCAACTCACACCCCCCTCTCTCATATACCTCTCCACCCCATCTCTCCATCTCATCCTCGGCCTCCCCCTCCCTCTTTCCCCCTCCACCTCACTCACATACACTCTCTTCGTCAGTCTTTCACCCTCCATCCTCTCCACATGGCCAAACCACCTCACTGTGTTCCTCATAACGCTTCCTATCACATCCACATCAACACCACAACGCTCCTTTATATCCTCATTCGTCAGCCTGTCTCTCCATGTGACTCCACAGGCTCCTCTTAAATAACTCATTTCCACGGCTCTCACTCTTGACTTGTGTCCTTCCAACAACGTCCAAGCTTCACTTCCGTACGTTAGAGTTGGTATCACAATACTGTCATGTAGTAACTTTTTCACTTCCATGCTCACTTCCCTATTTCCTATCACTGCTTTCAAAGAACCAGCAACCTTTCTTCCCTGCTGCACCCTTTCAAGCACTTCACCCTCCAAACCTCCATCCTTACTCATCACACTACCCAAGTACTTAAACGTACTCACATTTTCCAATTCCTCACCATCCAACCTCGCTGTACATTCACTGACTTCACCTCTCTCAAAGACCATCACTTTACTCTTCCCTACATTCACCTTTAGATTCCGTTTCCTACATACTCTCTCAAACTCATCCACCAAGCCTTGCAGCTCTCCTTCGTCTTCACTCAACAACACGGTATCATCTGCAAACAACAGTACAGGGAGTTTCCAAACACTATCCTCTCTCACCAGGGCCACTCCAACATCCACTACCCTACCTTGTACCTCTTTTATTACCCCATCCATGTACAGATTGAACAACCATGGAGACATGACACATCCCTGTTTCAACCCAACTTTCAAAGAGAAAAATTCACTTAGTTCACCATCCACACGCACTGCCGCCTTCGCACCATCGTACATACTCTTCACAGCATTCAACAACTTCCCATCTATTCCATATATTCTTAACACTTTCCACAATCCTAGTCTATCCACCCTGTCATATGCTTTCTCCAAATCCATGAAAGCCGCATACAACTTCTTTCCCTTCTCTAGAAACTTTTCCACTAAAGATCTGAGAATGAATATCTGATCTACACAACCTCTTCCCTTCCTAAAGCCTCCCTGTTCTTCTCCAACTAATTTCTCTGTTCTTTCTCTAACTCTGTCAATAAGTATCCTACCATACACTTTTCCTATTATACTAAGAAGACAAATGCCCCTATGATTACCACACACTTCTTTTTCCCCTTTTCCTTTGTACAAGGGAATAATTATACCTGACTTCCAATCCTCCGGGACTCTACCTTCCTCCCAGGCCAATCTGCACATCTTCCACATCCATTCTACTACTATCTCTCCCCCATGCTTCAGCATTTCACCACACACTTCATCAATTCCTGGGGCTTTCCCTGATTTAACTTTCTTCATTGCTTCCACAACTTCTATCCTACTGATTTCTTCCTGTCTTCTCACCTCCCTCCTTCTCCCAGCCATTCCCCAGCCACTTATACTTGCATTACTTCCATCCTCCACGTTCAACAATTCCTTAAAGTGTTCTCTCCATCTGCTCACTTTTTCTCCCTTCTCCACTAGTAATCTACCATTTTTATCTCTCACTCCCCTGCTAACTTCACTTCCACCCTGTCTTACTCTTTTCACCTCTTTCCAGAACATTTTCTTACAGTCCCTCCAATTTACACTCAAATTCCTTCCAAATTCCTCATCCACTCTCTTCTTACTCTCTCTTACTAATCTTTTCACCTCTCTCTTTCTTTCTACATATAACTCTCTCTTCCGCCTCTCAACTTCTTCCACGTCCCTATTTCTCACCCATTCATTGTATGCTTTCTTCTTTTGTGCCACAGCCCGTTTCACCTCTTCAGTCCACCATGCTGTTCCTTGCACCCCCCTCCGTCTTCTCTTCCTTCCACACACCACATCACATGCTGCACATATTTCTTCTGTAAATATTCTACACACACCTTCCACGTCCCCCATCTGCTCCAACTCATATTTGCCCAATCGTATGGGACTATTTTTATTCGTCTTGGAAATATTAACAAGTCTCTCACACGGACGAGTATAAGTCCCGGGTAGCTACCTCCCTGTCTCGCTATCTGTCTCTCTCTCTCAAATTGCCAAGCCCTTCTCCCGTCACCTGTCTCCTCTGAGGCCTGTCTACTTCTCTCTTGCCTCTTCTGTGGCTAATCTCCGTCCGAGCTCTCTTTCCTAAATTCTGGTGTAGCAGGGGTGTGTCACGTGTGTTCCTCGTGGATGGAAAGTTCCCGCAGCCTGTGTGTAAGCATGTGTGTATGTGTGTATATGGCCACTAGACGCTGTCGTGTGCCTATCAAGCATTCCTCGCGTCAGAGTGTGTAAGCATGTTTAGCACTGCTCGATTCTCACAGACACAACACCTCTCATCATCTGACTCCCTGCTTCTATCTATCTATTTATCTATCTATCTATATAACATGTAGTTCTACATACTGCTCGGCCGCGCAAAAATGGCGTGCCATCGACATTTAATAGTCATAACATATTAATACATATTATATATACTTTATAATGAACTTATAAGCTAATTAAGTGAAATACATAATATTGTAAAAGTAACAATTGTATGAATATTGTATACATATAATATTCATAGTAAATAGTGATTATTCAGTAATAATACATTTAAACAAGTTGTATACATATTTGAATAAATGCAATGGTTGTTGTGCATGTACAACAGACGTACGCATATAATTGTGCAGTGGTAATACTGCTAGGTTATACATTACATATTTGAGTTATCACTTTAGTAATGTCTAATATTTCACCTAACTTGTATGATGATACTGGTAATACAGAATTGTGCTATAATTGTATGACTTATAACATTGTACTAACATTGTGGTACTACATAATTGTAACATTTTATGAATTGTTACAAAATATTGTGTTAATGCATAATTGTGTTGGCCTTATAATTGTAGTTACATTTTGTTAATGCAACTATTACATAAGTGTCTTGGCCTTATAATTGTAGTTAAAGTTACATAAAAGTTACATCTTGTTAATGCAACTGTTTTGTCGTTACATAATTGTTACATATCTTTTGTAGGTACATAATTGTAGTTAAAGTTACATAAAAGTTACATCTTGTTAATGCAACTGTTACATAATTGGCAAAGTGTAACATAATGCAATCGTTTGTCGTTACATAATTGTTACATATCGTTTGTAGGTACATAATTGTAGTTAGTGTAACATAATGCAATCGTTTGTCGTTACATAATTGTTACATATCGTTTGTAAGTACATTATTGTAGTTAAACTTACATAAAAGTTACATCTTGTTAATGCAACTGTTACATAAATTGGTACATATTATTTGTAGTTACATTATTGTACTATGGAGTAACATAATTGTAATAACTGCAGTCCTAACATATGCTGCGGTCGATCAATGTGATGATGTGTCATGCCACTTGTTTGTGGAGACAACAATTTGCTTTGTTTGTAGTTTATGTGGTATTTTGGCAAATGTAGTAACACTTACACTTATTTTCATTTGTTTGTTATGTGATTTTACTCTATTTCTCTTTTTTCTTTCTTACTTTTCTTTCTTTCTTTCTTTTTTTTTCTTTTTTTTTGTATGTATTGATTTTCTATAGTTTGTTTCTCTTTGCTTGTGTACGCTTTTTCCATGTTGTTCATGGTTGCATAATTACTGGCTAATTTCCTTGGGATACTTTTTTAAAGTTTAGTTTATATTGCACAGATACTATAAAATGATATTATATAGTCCCATATTTTGTTATTTTATATAAAAAATATATACATTATATACAGTATTAACTATACACACTGACTTGTTGTTCACCTGTACCTATCGTGAGTAATATGTGTGTCAGCACTGTGTGGAAATCATTGTCTTCACGATTGTGTTGAAGATGTTCACTCTTGCTAACGTCAGTTGTGTTGGCCATTTTTTTTTTTCTAGTTTACCTTGTAACTTAATTTGTCTGTTTCCACTAGGTAGTTTTAATTAATAAATGTTAAATACAGTTCTTTTAATCGCTCACTGAGTAACTGTGATGGTATATTTTCTTTATTACTTTGTAGATATAATAATGTATAGTTGTATGTATGAAACACGTATTTTATGTAGGTATAAATGGTAACACTCGTTGGTAGTAAATAAATGTTATAATAAATGAATGAATATAGACAGTGTAGAATATTTATTGTTGGTGATTATATAGTGTTTGAGTTATGCAGATAACTGAAGTAAGTATGTGTATTTAAGCTGTAACTATACAGCACGTTTTATATGTTTGTGCAGAAGCTTATTGTCTATCACTGTGTATTGTATGAATGAAGTAACTATGTAACTCACTAATTTTTACCGTGGTGGGAAATGGTGTGAGTGGTGTTGCGCGTGGTGATAGCGTTGTCCTTCGCGGGTTGATTGGCGTGCTGTCGTCTCAGCACATGGTGACGTCGGCTTCCCACACTGGTAGCTGTGGTGAGTGAATGAGTAGCGATGAGTAACTTGAGTGAAGACGAGTGAGTAAAACGAGTTGTGAATATGGACTTGATGTTTTGCTGCGTGTCTTGACCTCTGGGTCAGGCGGGAGAGAGTGGTGTGCTTGTTGCTTTGGTTTTTCCTCCTCTTTACTTGCTTCGTTTTATATTCTTCTTGTTGCTGCTTGAAGTTACGTGAAGATTATAGAATTGTGTCATAGACTTGTAGACTATTTGCATTGTAGGCTGTATTTTGTCGGGATTCACTGTAGAACTGAAGCTAATCTTGTAGAGTATCGCCTGCTTTTGTAGAAATTTGCTTTTAATCGGGAGACGATGTCCGTAGTTTCGCTGGTTCGGCGTTGAAATTGTAATATTGTATCAGTTTTGTTAAACTACTTGCAAGGCGTCGTGTGATCTCTTGACCTCTGCATCAGCATGATGATCTGGGAGACGGAGGGGGCTGGATGGAGAGAAGCGTCAGGAGCTGCTTGTGTTGTTAGTTGAGAGAGATATTCTTGTTTTCAATCTTGATATTTTGTAGGAATTTAATGTTGATTCGTAGACGAGGTTCGTATACATTCGCTGCTACCAAATGTCATAAATGACATTTGTCTTTGGAATATTAACAAGTTTCTCACATGGACGAGTATAAGGCCCGGGTAGCTACCTCCCTGTCTCGCTATCTGTCTCTCTCTCTCAAATTGCCAAGCCCTTCTCCCGTCACCTGTCTCCTCTGAGGCCTGTCTACTTCTCTCTTGCCTCTTCTGTGGCTAATCTCTGTCCGAGCTCTCTTTCCTAAATTCTGGTGTAGCAGGGGTGTGTCACGTGTGTTCCTCGTGGATGGAAAGTTCCCGCAGCCTGTGTGTAAGCATGTGTGTATGTGTGTATATGGCCACTAGACGCTGTTATGTGCCTATCAAGCATTCCTCGCGTCAGAGTGTGTAAGCATGTTTAGCACTGCTCGATTCTCGCAGATACAACACCTCTCATCATCTGACTCCCTGCTTCTATCTATCTATTTATCTATCTGTCTATATAACATGTAGTTCTACAACTGGACGCACTTTTGAATGGTATTTTGCCAGGGTACGATAATGACAAACTCAGAGTCGTGCGCTGCGACTATACCTGTTTTACATATCTAATATACTATAGCAGTAGCCGTGTGTGTGTGTGTGTGTGTGTGTGTGTGTGTGTGTGTGTGTGTGTGTTTTGGGTAGCCCAAACTACACATTCAAATCGCACCAAAATTGGCACAAAAATCGCAAAAAATACGCTGATGTGAAAAAATTTTTGTCCCATCCCGATTGAAAAACTTTTACTAATTTAATGAGCAATAACATTTTGACCAAACAACGCTGCTTCCGAAGCCCGGCATAGGATCTCCGTAGAATTTTTTGCCCAGAGGTAGAACTAAAATAAACGTGGTTTTCATTCCCGAAGCTGCAAATAACACAATCATTTGGTTAGCTGCAAAAATCCAAGTGACAGCGTTACACTAGAACAGCACATAAACGCGAGAGCGCTCCGCAGGAGCAAGTGCGAGGGATCCGAAGGACCCACGAGCACTTGTTACTTATAGGTATATAGTTACATACCGTAGTTACATATAGTATTGTGTTATAACATTATGCCTACAAAAGAAGGGTGCTGGGATTCAAAAAATGAATGAACAGAAGTGTGGCAGTGTTAGGGAAAATAACACGTCTTTAAAATAATAGCGGTAAGATAAAAATAGATGGAAAATTTTGATGATTAAACGATATAAAATATACAGAAAGGAAGAGATATTAAAAGAAAAGGGGATTTTAAAAAAATACAAAGGGAGAACTACAAACAACCGAAAATAAAAGATGAAAAATAATAAATGTTGTGGAGGAAGGCAGAGGCGAACCCAACATAAAGTTTGATTGAACGTGTCTGGTGGGATGGTGGTTGTCCCATGTGGTGAGGGGACGATTTGAGAAAACTGATCCGTGGCACAACAGAGAGAGAGAGAGAGAGAGGGAGAGAGAGAGAGAGAGAGAAGAAAAGAAAGACAGACTGACAGACAGGCAAGCAGCCAGGGACAGACATACAGACAGACAGGCGTAGGTAGAGAGACAGACAGACAGACAGAGACAGACAAAGGTTGACAGAGACGGACTGACGGACAGACAGACAGACAAAGACCAGACAGACAAACGGATACAGACAGATACACAGACAGACAAATAGATAGACAGACAGGCAGACAGAGACATACAGTGACAAATTCTGAGATTGACAGAAACACAGACAGACAGACAGACACAGACAGGGAGGGAGAGACAGAAAGAGACACAGACAGACAGAAAGGCAAACAGACAGACAGACAGACAAACAGACAGAGAAACAGACAAACAAACAACAACAGATCGACAAAGACAGAAAGACAAATATTGGCAGAGACAGAGTCAGACAAAGACCGAGAAACAAAGACAGCAAGAGACCTACAGACAGAGACAAAGATACAAATAGACAGACAGACAGACCAAGACAGAGCCAACCAGCCAGACAGACAAAAATAGAAACAGACAGACAGACAGACAGGCAGACAGATACACACATACGGACAGGCAGACTGACAGACAAACAAAGACAAACAGGCAGACAGACAGAGTATATTTGTGTTCGTGTTCGTATTTGTGTGAGTGTGTGTGTGTGTGTGTGTGTGTGTGTGTGTGTGTGTGTGTGTGTGTGTGTGTGTGTGTGTCGTTCGTGCTAGGGTACGTGCTCGTCGGTACTTGCGCCTTATGTGAATATCTTTTAGGTGGACGGTGTCATGTCTTGAGAAGTATTTCAGATTTTCTCTGATCCGTTGCATAACCTGGGAATAGTTGAGAGAGAGAGAGAGAGAGAGAGAGAGAGAGAGAGAGAGAGAGAGAGAGAATGATCATAAGCCTGTCCGAGAGTTGATCTTAAATTTGTTCAAGAGTTGACTGTAAACTAATAAAAAAGAAAAATGCAGTAATCATGAGTGTATTTGCTAATTTCATTCCTGGCCACCTCCGGTAAGGGTGGAAGAGGATCACTATCTCTCTGATGGGAAACAGGGATGCTGCTGCTGCTGCTGCCACTGCTGCTGATGATGATGATAGTTTTCACATTTTTATTCTTGGTCCATCCTTACTTTCGGATTCGACCTCATCCTCGTCTTTTGGATGGAAAAGTCTTTGGACTGATGATAATATCATAATGATGGTGGTGGTGGTGCTGGTGGTGATTGTATGGACGATGACAGAGGTAATGATTGACATTTATACTGATGCTGATGATGCTAATGATGTTGATGATGTCTGTCTGAGCGATGGTGATAGTGATGATGATGTTGATTACCGGTATAACTTTAATATATGCAGCACTTCATTAAAGGCAATCATTGTTTAAATTACAAGACACAATCACCGCATTACTCCCGAGCATTTTTCTAGATATCACTGAAATTTAACTGGTCGGAATCTGCGTATCTTGCCGAAGTGCATTAATTAATTTGAAATCAATAACACCGTTATCGGAGCAGTGGCGAACATAATTACTGCCATTTCCTAGACGGTTCCAGGTAGCGTGTGTTTCCTGAGGACGATGATGTCTTCTTTAATCCGTTCTTGCTACCTGTAAATGCATGTGTTTACCTTAGGGGAAGCGTAATGAAGCGAAGAGTCTAGAAGAAGTTAACATTATGTTCCTTTACTAAGAAACGTCACCTGAAATCTAGTTGAGTCGTGTGTGTGTGTGTGTGTGTGTGTGTGTGTGTGTGTGTGTGTGAGAGAGAGAGAGATTCAGTCTTTATGTATGCCTGTGCGTTTGTGTCTGTCCTTTTGTGGTTGAGTCTGCGTCCATTTGTTGTCTGACATTTTTCCCCTTTTGTGTCCCCGTCTGTTTGTGTCTGTGTCTATTTTTGTCTGCGTCTGTGTCTGTTTCCGTGTATATGCTTCTCTCTGCCTTTTTTTTTTTTTTAATGTGATGAAGAAGGAACCAAAGGCCATGAGCCCGCAGAACTGTTCCTTCCAAGAGAAAAATAAAATACAAGAGAGAGCCAAATTCAAGATCCATTCATTTCGAGATGCCTGGACACACTGCGTTTGAAAGACTGGAGATCATAGGAAGCAGGAAATACAGACAGAGGGAGACAGTCCCAGAGTTGACCTGTTGCATAAATGAAGGACTGGGAGTAACGGTTAACTCTTGCATTAGAGAGTTGGACAGAAAAGGGGTGACAGTTTGCTGCTAGACGGGTGCTATGTGCCCGTCGTAGAAGTGGAGGAATGCATGCAGACAGTTCAGAGGAACAGTGACCATTGAAGTAATGATAGAAAAGAGATAAAGATGCAACATTGCGGCGAAGAGACAGAGGTTGAAGAGAGTCAGTAAGAGGGGGAGAGTTAATGAGACGAAAAGCCTTTGACTCCACCCTGTTGAGAAGAGTTGTATGTGGGGAGCCTTCCCACACATGAGAGTCGTACTCCACGCAGGGGAGGATAAAACCCCTGTATAGAGTCAACAGTTGTGCAGGGGCAAAGAAGGAACGGAGTCGGCTTAGCACACCCAATCGCTTGGAAGCAGATTATACAAGAGATGTAATATGATCTTTCCAAGACAATTCCCGAGCAAATGAAACCCCAAGCATGTTCAAGGATGATGTGTGTATCGTCTAATTACGACTTTATCGTGTGTGTGTGTGTGTGTGTGTGTGTGTGTGTGTGTGTGTGTGTGTGTGTGTCTTTGTGTCAGTCTGTCTTTATCAGTGTACATTTGTCTGCGTATGTGTCTGTACCTGCATCTGTCTGTGATATTTTTTTACGCGTGCGCGCTGTATAATGAAGGAGAAAGGAGATGCAGAAGCCAATAGACAGAGCCGATAAAGACAATAACAAAGAAGGAGGTACGAAAACAGAGACAACAGGAGGGAACTATGGAATAAAGTACGAGAACTGGTGAGAGGAATGTTAATAACGAAGACAAGATGAAGGAATTCGAGATCGCCAAGAGAAGAGAAAGTAAGACATAGGACAAAGGAGGGAGAAAAGAGGGAAGTACCTGTCTAGAGATTCAGAGGTAATGGCGAAAGTAGAGAGAGAGAGTAAAAGAGAGAAGGAAAGTGACTGGAAAGGAGAGGAGAATAAAGGGATTTAGAGAAGCGGGTATGAGAGAAGTGGGGATGGGAGAAGTCGGGATGAGTGAAGTGGGGATGGGAGAAGTCGGGATGAGAGAAGTGGGGATGGGAGTAGTCGGGATAAGTGAAGTGGGGATGGGAGAAGTCGGGATGAGTGAAGTGGGGATGGGAGTAGTCGGGATGAATGAAGTGGGGATGGGAGTAGTCGGGCTGAATGAAGTGGGGATGGGAGTAGTCGGGATGAATGAAGTGGGGATGGGAGAAGTCGGGATATATGAAGTGGGGATGGGAGATGTCGGGATGAGTGAAGTGGGGATGGGAGAAGTCAGGATGAGTGAAGTAAGGATGGGAGAAGTCGGGATGAGTGAAGTGGGGTTGGGAGAAGGGGGAAAGGGAGAGAGGGGGGAATGAGAGAAGTGGACATGAGAGAAGGGGGAATGGGAAAAGTGGGGATGAGAGAAGGGGAACAAAAGAAGGCGAAAGGAGAGAAGGGAATAGAGGAGAAAAGAGGAGAGGAGGGGAGAGGAGAGGTGAGGTGAGGAGAGATCAGGGAGACGAGTCCAGACCAGAAATGAGGGGAGAAGAAGAGCAAAAAGAGGGCGTGAGAAGAGAGAAGGTGAGGAGAGGGTAAGAAAAGAAGGGAGAAGAGAAGACGGAGTGAGGGAAGCAAATCAGGGTACAGTACACTTGAAGACAAAAACAAAGAAAGAAAAAGGAGATAAGAGACGAATATCGAGGTCAAGAAAGTAGGAAAGAGTAAGACAGAAGTAAGAGAAAGAATATCGAGGTCAAGAAAGCAGGAAAGAGTAAGACAGAAGTAAGAGAAAGAAAGACTATAAGGAATAAAAGTCAGAAGATAATGACATACGGACCAGAACACATAGGGAAAGAAAAAGAACAGAGAAAAAAGGAAAGAGGAAGGAGAGAAGAAGAGGGAGTAGAAAAGTCATGTGATATAGAAAGAGGGACGAAAACTGAGAAGGTAAGACAATAGAGAAACAAGAAAGAAACTGAGATGAGGTGTTAAAAGAGTCAGTGAAAGAATGCCAGCGAAAGGGGAGAGGGTAAACGGAGGGGTTCAAAGCAGAGTGAGATGGAAGAGTGTCAGGGAGAGAAGCAAAGGCGAGGGTAGAAGAGAATAGAGGGGAAAACACAAGGATTCGGATTAAAGCGACATAAAAGAGTGAAGGAGAGTGGAGGGGAGGAAAGGAGAGGAGCGAGGAAAAGGGAATACAGGAGCCAAACAGACTGAAATAAAAGAGTTCTGAGGGGATAAAGAGAAAACGGGTGGGGAATGCGGGATGATTAAAATGATATTTATTTCTTATTGTTGCTACTGCTGGACAGTTTATTCAGCTCTAGAAAGACACTGAACTGGAGGAGCTAGATGTAGGCTGCATTATCCCATTCAATACTTTTGGTCATCTGTAAGAAAGAAAAATTCGCCAGGATGTGCCAAAAAACGAAATATAAAATACGTCATTGGATTAAAGGAGTTAACTCTCACAATGGTATTCTGTTTTCACATTTTGTTCTTGCTCCTCCGAGACTATGTATTCGCAATAGGGAGTAGCTCTGACAATGTGAGGGTTACTGAGACTGTAAACTGTTTCATTCGGAAAGCGTCCTTTAAGCTGAGCAAAATTACATGGAGATAGCATGAATAAAAAAAAAAAAAAAAAAGCGTCCTGCGTGGGACTAAAGGGGCTAAATGGCTCCATGACAACTCATCTTCAGTTATTTATTTTACTTGTAATGATTTAACCCATTCAGTACGATGGCGTCATATTCTGTACATTCTTGCTACCACTATAGGGGATTTATTTTCATCTGAGGGAACTGTGACACTCCTTGAATACCAAGTGGTGGATGCATGAAATTTGATGAGCTTTCACTGTTAGGGAGAGATGGGTCTCCTTGGTTACTAGTCATTTTAGACCTCCAATATGAGCACACGTGGCCATCAACTGAGCTAAAAAGGATTAAGAATCTTTACCAGATGAAAACAAACTGGCTACAGACGACTACATTTTGCTTCGTAAAAGGGGTCATGTGAAGGCCTGCTTAGCTAACCACTTCTGCTTAGTTACGGTATTTTCATATCACATTTGCTCCCGTCTGTCGATTGCATTCATACTGAGGGAGACGTCTAGAAGAGAAAGGATGAATAGTCTTTGTACGTTTACTCTGTCTTTAGCCACTTCTGTATGATGTCCCTATTCATTCTTGCTAGTACTAGACAACTGTATTAAACTGAATGATATAGTACATGAATGAAAGTATGTTGTTTCAAATCCGTCCAGCTGGAAAACCGTTCCCTAAGCTGAATCAGATCGTCAGGTGGAAAAAAGAATAAATAAAAAAGTGGTTATCGTACAGAATTGGTTAGCAATCACTACGATTCTAAAATCTGGCTCTTATCATCACCAGATGACCGTCTTCAGCTTGTGAAGGGCCTCTAGTACCGAAGAAATCTATGAAGGTTGTATCTTATCTCTCATATTCCATTTTCTGAGCTAAAATAAATACAATTTAAAAAACACGACCGTTTAACTCCTGCTTCCCGTTAACTCTAGTTTCCTGTTAACTCTTGTCATAGCTTAAACTCATCACTTTTAGTATTGTCATTCAGTTAAATAGTCACCTTTTATCTCCTGCCATCCTTTTAACTTTGCCATCCCTCTACCTCTTGCCATCTCTTTCATTTTTGGTATTCCTATCACCCTTGTCATCCTTTTAACTTTTGTCTTTTCTTTAATTATTGCCATCCTTCGTAACTTACAGGCTTCTCATCCTTTCACGACAGTGGCGTCTCATTGTAGTTTTGTCAGGCTGTTATCAGACGATTTTATTCAGCCAAGGATGGCCATCTAGTAATGGAGTAGATAATGAAAGCTTCCCCTACAGTTGAAAAAGGCCCTCCTGAGCCCAATGAAATCGTCTGGACATGGCAAGAAGAGAGTAGAAATGACGACTCTGGTTCAAGTAGTTAACTCCCGTAATACTAGGATTTATCTGGGAGATTCTTGTGTTGCTGTTTGCTGATAACACAGTATTGTTTGCTGAAGATGAATGAGAGTTGCAAGGTTTGGTGAATGAATTTGGGACAGTGTGTAGGAGGAGGAACTTGAAAGTTAATGTAAACAAAAGTAAAGTTATGGTGTTTGAGAGGAATGAAGTCACAGAGTGTGCAGTGAGGTTGGATGGTGAGGATATGGAGAATGTGAGTGCATTCAAGTATTTGGGCAGTGTGATGAGTAAGGATGGAACTTTGGGGGATGAAGTGCGTGAAAGGGTATAGCAGGGAAGGAAGGTTGTTGGTTCACTGAAAGCAGTGATGAGAAACAGGGAGGTGATTATGGAAGTTAAGAAGTCACTGCAGGATAGTATTGTGATCTCTACCCTGACGTATGGAAGCGAGGCGTGGACCTTGCAAGAGGGGAACAAGTCAAGAGTGAGAGCAGTGAAATGAGTTACTTGAGAGGAGCATGTGGAGTGACATGGAGGGACAGGTTGACGAATGAAGAAGTGAAGGAACGCTGTGGGGTGGATGTGGATGTGGTTGAGAAGATTAGGAGAAATACACTGAGGTGGTTTGGACATGTGGAGAGAATGGAGAATGAAAGACTGACAAAGAGGGTGTATGTAGGTGAGGTGGAGGGAGGGAGAGGGAGGGGTAAACCGAGGATGAGGTAGAGGGATGGAGTTGAGAGGTATATGAAGGAGGAGGGGTGAGTTGGGGGGAGGGTAGTAAAATGGTGGGTGACAGAGTGACTTCGAGGCGTTTTGTCTGTGGCCACCCTTTGCGGGATTAGGGCGTCGGGCTATAGATAGATAGACAGAGATTTTTCAAAATGTCTATATACCGCTAGTACCCGGTAATATTCAGCAGGGAGGAGACATTTTGAACTGGAGTATTATATGTGACTTTCATTAAGACTTTCAAAATAAGGATTCTTCAAACCTGAATAAAAGCAGTTGATAAAAGCAAAAATGAATTACAGATGAAGACACCGTAGAACAGGTATTATTTCGAAGTATTTTTTGTAAAAAGAATCAAGCAGGAGAACCGAGGATGCTGTAGGATGGAAACAGAGTGAGAAAAGAAAAAGAGAGAGAGAGAAAGAGAGAAAGGTTTGTGTGGTAGCTGGAAGGGAGAGAAGAGTAAAAGAATAAAGACAAAGGAAGGATGGGAAAACACTCCAGAGAGAGAGAGAGAGAGAAAAGAAGGTGGAGGTGGAGGTAGGAATGTATTGTACATGCGTGCATGTGTGTGTGTGTGTGTGTGTGTGTGGGTGTGGGTGTGTGTGTGTGTGTGTGTGTGTGTGTGTGTGTGTGTGTGTGTGTGCGTGCGTGCGTGCGTGTGTGCGCGCGCGCGCGTCTATGCACGCATTTTATGTGTGCGCCTGTGCGTTCGTCTCCGGGTGCTTGCACTTGTGTGTGTGTGTGTGTGTGTGTGTGTGTGTACGTGCGAGTATGTGCGTGATCGTGGTACAATATTTAACTTTCCATGTATTATGCATGTATTATAGATCGAGTGATTTATCTTTATTATAATTATAACTGTTTATCTGTTTACCTGTATATCTGTGTCAGTAAAAGGAGGAGGAGGAGAGAGGGAGAGAGAGGAGAGGGAGCAAGGTGAACAGAGAAAGGAGAAAAATGAGGAGGGAAGAAATAAAGAGAAGTAGGAGAAGGAAGAAAGAGAAGTAGAAAGTTGGAAGAAAAAGAAAGAGGAAGGAATAGGAACAAAGAGAAGAGGAAGGAGGAAAGTGAAGGAAAAAGGATTAGAAGAAAGAGAAGGAGAAAGAAGGAAGAGAGGGAAGAAGGAAGGAAGGGGAAGAAAGAGAAGGAAGACTTGAGAGGAAAGAGGGAGTAATGCAGGGCAGGAGAGACGGGCAGGGCTTGTGTGTGTGGACGTGTGAGAATCATGTAAATGCAGGGAAGATGGGGTGTGAGGGCCTCTGAGGCGGGGCCTTCCAGCATTTGTGGGGTCCGCATCTATGGGAATAATTCATCACAGTTCCTGGTGGCAGTTATTCAGGCCTTACGAACACATAATTATTAATCTCTGTTATCGATTCCTGATGAACAAAACATAATTTCATCCCACCTCCTAATAGTTGATCATTAACTATTAATGATCTAAGAATATTCATCTTCATTTGTGAAACAGAGTTCAACTAATTCACGTGGGCCCTTTATGGACTCAAAATAAATTGTCTCGACTTTTAATAGATTAATTATCTATATTTTACTGGCTCGAAATAATTGAACTTAAAACGTGTGGGGATTTTTCGGGCCTTACAAATTCGAAGTTATTTACTCTGAATCCTTATATGCTGAGAACAGTTGACTTCTACTTGTTATTTATTCATTTATAGTAATTCATCTTAACCCTCTATTAATGATAAGTAAGTTACTTGAACTCTTTACGAACTAAAAGTAATTAGTCTCATTTTTGCAGTATACATAGAATAATTCTTCTCGTCTCTACAGACACAAAATAGTTCATCCAAATTCTTCATGAAATTAGAACAGTTAATTTAAATTGGATGTTGTAGTCCCAATATAATTCTATTCAACTCTGTACGAACTTAAATTGTTTCAACTAAAGCAGGCGGTTAACTAGGTTCTGCAGTTTACAATAATGTACCTGAACCACACCAAGTTTGAACCGTTGCCTCGCTTCGTAGCACCTTTTCCATTGTCATTTATTTTGTCCACTCCATCTTGATAATGTCTTGCATGCTACCACTGTATATTTGGTACTGACACTCTTTGCACACACACACACACACACACACACACACACACACACACACACACACACACACACACACACACACACACACACACAGGCAAAATCATTATTGCTTCGCCTTCTAAAGGTGGATGCGACTAACAATAAGGGCAGCATGGAGCTGGCCAAAAATATGTCAGACGTCATCGTAGTGGAGGAGTTAATGGAGATGTTTCTAACCTTCACTACAAAAGGCGTCCCTTGATAAGAACGAAACTGACTGGCAGTAATTAGAATGGAGAGAGAGAGAGAGAGAGAGAGAGAGAGAGAGAGAGAGAGAGAGAGAGAGAAATGTAATCGTTTGAAGGGAGGTTATCACATTAAGCCCGAGGATATTCTCGATCATAGGCTTGCCACTTCCAGACGATGATACAGTACTCAAGTGAGATTTTCAAACACTGGGGGTTACACATTGCCTTCTTATTCAGAGAGGGGTTGACTGACTAGAGAACTCTCCCCTAGACTGAGTAAAATTCGATTGACAATAAAATGAATGAAAATAAAAATCTTAATGTAAGTCATTATTATCCAATAAGTGCTGGATATTTTTCAGTGCAACTCGTGTTTTACTGAATTCAGACGACAGCAATTAAGTGTGGATTTACATGGTTCGTCTTATACATTTAAAGTTGTTATTCTTGTTACTTTCGTTTTTATTGTTAGTCTCGTCACCACCACCACCACCATCGTCATTATCATCATCATCATCATCATCGTTGTCATTGGGTACGTAGTATGTTTCTTTTTAACTCTCCTGTCATATTTGTCTATGTCCTTACTATCTTTGTCATTCACTGTCATCATTATCTTCACTGATTCACAGTATATTGTATGATCAATCTTCACTGCCCTGACTATTTTCGCAGTCGTCTGTCTTTTACACTCTCTTATCGCATTACTGTCAAATCTTTATTATCATATATCCTAACTGTTTTCATTATCCACTATTCCTTACTTTCACAGTCTTCACCATGATTATCGTCACTATCCTTATTATTATCATCATCATCATCATCATCACATTTCCTGTTAAAAAGTGGAATGGATAACTCAGAGAGGTTAAGAAGAAAGAAAACTTCATATCTTTTGGACCTGCTATTTCAAAATCTCTCACGTTTATTACCCTCTTCTCCCTAATGAGGTCCGTAATCCTTTCACTAACGAAGGGTCTCTGCTAAAGCAAAATTACATTGTCTGGCAGTGTTAGGAGTAAATAAGGACGTTGTAGTGCTCGATCGGTTAGCTTCTTCCCTACACCCTTTCTCCACAAACTTGGGTGGAAATTGCCATCTCTTCATCTTGAATTCTGTGGTTATGACAAGACATTAACACTAAAATACTGTTAGTCACGAAAGAAAATGACGTGGAAAGGATGCAGAGCCATAGTATTGTCTTACTCGGCCACTGAGGTACGTGGAATAAGTTGCAAACGGACAGAAATCTAGGCCAAGTTAAGGTAAAAAGAACTATAGGATGGGCCCTTGAATCCCTTGAGCCCTGTTTCTTTATTTTTGTTTATTCATGCTACCTTCAGACGATTTTATGTAGTTTAGGGGACAAATTCTTTTCCTTCATTACTGCACCTGACTAAAATCATTGGAAAATTCGTCTGATATTAACAAGAAGAAAATATAAATGACGTCCCCGAGCTGAAGGAGTTAAGCTTTGTAAAATCGTCTGCAGGTAACAAGAATGAAATACGAAACCCGTCGTGATGGATAAGTTTAACTCTTCCAACCACTTCACTTGTTACAAGTGGTTTCTTCTTGGGCTGGACAAAATAGTCTGACGCTGGTACTGGTGGTTGTAGTAGTAGTAGTAGTAATAATAGCAGTAGTGGTAGTAGTAGTTGTTGTTGTTGAGGTAGCCCCAGGTTCATGACGGTAGTAGCAGCAGGAGCAGCAGCAACAGTAGCAGCATAGTATTAGTACCAGTAGTAGTAATAGTAGTAGTAGTGCTAGAAGTAGTAACAGTAGCAGCAGCAGCCCCAGGTTCATCTGAATTGTGAACTAGGTGGACCTAACGCTGAAGGCCTACAGTCCACCATCCTCCTACTGGGGGATAAGGAGGGAACTGAGGGCCACTTATATATCCGGGCCGTGGAGCCACCCAGTTGTATCGGTGCCACCACATGAAGGCGTCCCTCTCAAGCACCCCTGACGGTAGCAAGAGCAGAATATAGAAAGACTTCATTGTACTGAAGGGCTTAATGGAGAGTTTTTTCCTCTTCTCCGGCTGACATTGATATTAGAAGTCGGAGACTTTATTCATACATTTTCTTGGGCTCGAGTTGGTCATAATTTTGCCTTTTTTATATATTAACTCTTACGGATACAGATAACCAAGCAATTCATAGCAAAACTAGAGTGGGTATTAAAGTGAAAATATAACAAAATAAAACGATTCGCCACTACAGCTAGCCTCATCAGTGCAAATATAATAGTTATACTGTAATTCTATCTATCAGTCTATTGCCAGACGCCTCAATCCCGTAAAGGGTGGCCACGTGCAAATCGCCTTCAAGTCGCCCTGTCTAATGCCTGTCTAATTGCCTTGCTCTCAGCTCCCACCCCCTCTCTCATATAGCTCTCCACTCCATCACTCCATCTCATCCTCAGCCTCCACCTCCCTCTCCCCCCCCCCCCTCCGCCTCACTCGCATACACTCTCCTCGTTCGTCTCTAGCTCTTCATCCTCGTCATGCATACATGGTCAAACCACCTCAGTGTAGTTCTCCTAACGCTTTCCATCACATCCACATCCACACAACAGCACTTCACTTCCTCTTTTGTCAGTCTGTCTCCATGTAACTCCGCATGCTCCTCTCAAATAACTCATTTCCACTGCTCTCACTCTTGACTTGTGTCCTTCCAACATGGTCCAGTCTTCACCTCGATACGCTGGATTTGGTATCACAATACTGTCATGCAGTGACTTTTTTACGTCCATTCTCACTTCCCTGTTCCTTATCACTGCTTTCAGAGAAGCAGCAACCTTTCTTCCCTGTTGTACCCTTTCAAGCATTACGCCCTCTAAATTTCGCTCCTTACTCATCACACTACCCAAGTACGTAAACGCACTCACATTTTCCATTTCCTTACCATCCAGCCTCACTGTACCGTACATTCATTGACTTCACTTCCCTCAGAGACCATAACTTTATTATGCCCAGCATTCACCTTTAGAGTCCGTTTCTTATACACATTCCCAGACTCATTCATCAAGCCATGCACTTCTCCTTCGTCTTCACCTAAATATGCAGTATCATCTGCAAACAACAGTGCAGGAAGTAATTATTATTATTATTATTATTATTATTATTATTATTATTATTACTCTAGCAATCAGAGGACAATTTTATTAAATTTAGGACATATTCGTCGAATTTCCTTAAGCTGGGAAAGTCTCTCAAAACCTGAATGACATCGTCTTGGAGTAAGAATGACAATTAAGAAGTAGAAAGCATTCAGACTGAAGAGCACATACATCAGCCAATGCCATTGCCATTAAAAAGGACCCGGATCCGTATCCGCCTCAAATTTTAATAAATTCTTTCATGGTCCATGGCCCACCTTTCCACAAAACTTCATTGAAATTCATTGAGAACTTTGCGAGTTATTTTGCGGGATACTCCGGATCCGGATCCGGATTCTCCCCCAAATTTAATCATTTCTTCCTTGGTCCTTGGCCCACCCTTCCTTAAAATTTCATGAAAATCCGTTCATAAGTTTTTGAGTATTCCTGGACCCGGATCTCTGGATATTGGATCCGGATCCGGATCTGCCCCAAAATTTTATAAATTTTTTCCTTGGTCCTTGGCCCACCTTTCCACAACATTGCACTGAAATTCATTAAGAACTTTTGGAGGCTGCGCGGGAGACTCCGGATCCGGATCCGCCCCCAAAATTAATAATTTGCTCCTCGGTCCATGGCCCACCCTTCCACAAAATGTAATCAAAATCCGTTCATAACATTTTGAGTAATCCTGCTAACAGACAAACAAACCAACGAGAGGTAAAACATAACCTCCTTGGCGGAGGTAACAAATGTCATTAGAATGAAGTGGCGAACTGCCACTGACAGAGCAAAAACTGGCTAACACCATTTGCCACCAGATTACTGTGCCGAAATTTGAGCTGTCATATTACAGCATTTATGGTGACAGTTTTTTTTTTTTTTTTTTTCTGTGTTGCGTTGGTTTAAGTCATATCAGTAGCCAAATAAATGTAAGTATATAATGGAAATTATCCAATTGTTCAAGACGTTGCTAATCTTGTATTCCTTCAATCCTGTGACGTATTTTCATTATTGTTTGAGCTAGCAAAGGGAGCAAGAAAACTATCAGACACACAAGTAGTAGGGTTGTTGAGCTCAGCACCAAAATTCGTTATCTCGGAAATTAATGGTGGCCTTACGTATACATGGTTGGAAAGTTATGAAGTTATGGTGGCACTAAACACATGGTTGAAAGATTTATAGAAAAGTACTGGGTTTTCCTTAATGCCTCTTATCTAAATTCTTCAGCATAGTGCTGAAAGAAGCGTCAAAGAGGACATAAAACTTTGGTTGTCGTGGAAATTACTAAAGCTTCAGTGGACGTATAGACATCGTTGGAAAGATTTTGGAAAAGAAAAGGTTTTGTTTAAGTTGCTGTACTCAATTTTACCCACCAGATTACAGGAAACAGCCAAAGGACACCAAATTGATCTCTAAAGCTGGGTTATCTTGGAATTTATTAAAGATACAGCGGACCTACGCCCATCGTTATAAAGTACAAAATAACACCATCAGCCTTGTCCGCTGAAACACCCCACAGTTTCAAGTATAGACTCCTGTAACTTTATTTCCTTGCTAACCCCAGGCTGTTTTATTCAGCTTTATAGCAACTTTTCACTGCTTGAAGTCTCTCCCAAACTGAATAAAACTGTCTAGAATGTACTCGTAGACGTAGCAGTAATAAATTTTTAAAACAAATATCACCAAATTAAAGAGCTTAACACTTGTGTTTTGGTAATTAACAAACGGTTTTTTTTAGCATATATATATATATATATATATATATATAAATATATATATATATATATATATATATATATATATATATATATATATATATTAAAAGGAGAATTCTCTCTCTCTCTCTCTCTCTCTCTCTCTCTCCAGTGAAAACAAATAATTAGTGGAGCAAGATGAAAAATAATTGCTCCCCTCAAAATAAAATTAATAAATGATGATCAGCAAATAACTTCTGATATGACATTACGCGGCAGAGGGAAAAGCAGTGAAAACTGGTGCACAATTTTTTTTTTTAACTCAGAGAACAAAGCACTTCTACATACAATGGTGAGATTATTTCTAACTGGAATTTGTATTAACAACCTTAGCTGCAAGACATCTCTCCTTAGGTGCATGAAATTATTGTCGGCAGCAAAAATTACAGTAAATATAATCTTCATAATGAACGGGTAGGTATATATATTTTCCTTTAATGTCCATAAAGGAGCCCTTTCTTGTCTCCATGAATCCTTTGACATCTCCTATTGGTTTATTCTTGCTAACTTTTTTGTTTTAATTTTTATATTTTGTAGCTTTGTTTATGTCTGTATATATTTTATTTATTATATTATCTATCCATGTCTTTTTTTTTTTTATCCTTGTTTTGTTTTTTTCCTGCTGTACGGTGGCAGTGACCGCTAATGTTACACTGCCATGATTTTTTAAATGTAATCAATCAATCGGCTGAAGAGTGACCTTTTGTAGTGAAGTGGTAAATGTAGGCCATTTATAGTCTGTAAAAGTCTTTCCCAAGCTGAGTAAAACTATTTGATGATGGCAAGTGTATCAGTGAAACAATAAGACGCCACTGCGTTGAAGGCATTACACCAAATCGTCCCGAATCTGCAGAACAATTTGTGACTTTGAAGTGAAAACGTTAATTTTGTTGTTTAATATTAAGGTGGTCTTTATATCGTCTCTGAAAAACTGTAGCGACACAATCCAGTGTGAAACAGGCAAAATAAACTATATCATCATCTTGTTTGTAATCAGAAGGAAGAAGGGAAATTGCCTCCATACAAAGAGACTATTTGGAATTTCCAAGCCTGTGTGTTGAAATATGAGGCCGTGATGAAGCCGTTCCCTAACCTATCATGTGCCGTTGACTTCAGCTTCGTTCACCTACACATACCTTATAATATCAAAATTAGCCCTAAGCATTTATTCAGCATATCAATTTTAGGTCATTTGTGGTTAGTATATAAGAGGGGACGTTATGTAGAGGTTGTAGGATGTGTTCGGGAAGGTTGTACTGTAGAGGTGTATGTACCTAAGTCAGGGGAAGGAATCTGGACAACAAACATGGGTCCCCATACACAGGGTATGGCAGTGTTCGCTTTCCGATAATCCCATGCCATCCTGTTGGCCCTGAATGTAAATGTATTCGTTCGCACGCCCATACTTGTACTCTTTTGGGGTAACTGTACACCTTTGTTACACAGTTGTGCCTGAATAACTGAATAATTAAGGGGAATTATGATAATGGTGTTGCCATGGTACGAAGGTTTGGATGGCAAAACAACGTATTTGTACTTTTTTGTAACTACAGCCTTGTAGCTGTAATTACAGACTATTCAGGGGCTTAACTGAATAATGGAACAGTTATGAAGAGTTATGGTGTTAGTGCTACGCTGGGGTGGAAGTTGAATGTTTCTAGTTGATTTTATTCTATTAAATGTACCCACTCCGTATACGGGCAAAAGTTCGTCCAGTATTTCACTTCTTCGAACTTTCCCGTCCTGGCCCTTATGCCTAAGGTGAGAAAGGCTTGGTATGTTTTTCGAACCGTTCAGGAGGGCGTGTCCTAATACCTCACGGTTCAAATCCAAGAGTTAGCAGGAAGTTTTCTGTTATCGAAGCGCTGCCAGGGACGTGGAGTGGTCTCTTACGGTTTCCATGATCTGGATAGGCCATACCTTCACACTTTCCTACGTCCCGGGCTCTCGGAAAAAAGCAGTTAAGAACTTAGTGCTACAGTAGGTTGACCGTTTGCTTCGCTCCAGTGGCATGTCGGTCGCTTTCCTCTTGGTCGCATCGTATCGAAGAAAGTCATCCGTGGGCCGAGAAACATACAGAGGACCGTAATCTCTCTAGCTTAGGAGGTTTTCTAAGACCTCTTCCTTGTCCATTCAATTTTGTATATGGTCCGATTAAATTCTTCTCTTTGATTTCTGTATACAGTATGTCGATAATAAACAGATAATAAAGGCATGGAAGAGACTCGTAATGCGAAACAAGCTAAATTAATCGCTGAGGTAAAGGTGTTAGATAGCTCCCTTAGTCCACAAAAGTACGACCCCATGCCTGTCTCAGTTCAAGAAAGTTCCATGGTGAAATAATAGGGAACACTATGACCCACACTTTATGTTCATCCATTTGTGCCATATGTAACCACCTTTTTTTTTCACAAGTATCTTCCCAAAGTTTGATGAATACACAGCAGAAAAATTGAACCATCTGAAACACGCACTAGTACAGACAAGGTTTTCTTTGTATTTCGCCAGTTGTAAGTTTTCTTCAGACGAGATTTGCGCGCCCTTATGTGTCTGTTGGTGCTCGTCTGTGTGAGTGCGCGTGTGAGTGTTCTGGCGTACCTGTGTGTGTGTGTGTGTGTGTGTGTGTGTGTGTGTGTGTGTGTGTGTGTGTGTGTGTGTGTGTGTGTGTGTGTGTGTGTGTGTGCGCGTGCGCGCGCACGAACTGGCGTGCTCGTGTGTCCGCTCGAGTGTGTGTGTTTATGCACACACGAGTCTGCGTGTGAGTGCGCGAGCGCTTGTGTATGTGCGCATACTCGTCTGTGACTGGGGTCATGTGTGTGCGCGTGAGACAGTATGTGTGTTTGTGTGTGTTCACGCGCGCGTGTATATGTTGGCGCATTCGAGTGTGCGTGTGTGTGTGTGTGTGTGTGTGTGTGTGTGTGTGTGTGTGAGTGTGTGTGTGTGTGTGTGTGTGTGTGTGTGTGTGTGTGTGTGTGTGTGCGTGTGCGCGCGCGCGCTCAAGGGGGTGTGCAACTGTGCATGGGCGTATGTGCATGCGTGTGTGATCTTGTTTGTGATCCCTTCAGTACAATGATCACTTGTCGTGTTACCAACACCAAACAATTTTACTCAGGTAATGACACAGTACTCGTAGTGAAGAATTGGAAATACTCGAGAAACCCCATCCCTACGAATGATTGGAATGACCCTACGATTTTATTTAGCTTAGGGGACATGTTTCGTCACGAATCCTTGTCTGCCATTTGAGATGTGTGGTACTCGTATTGTGAATAGTTGTTGGTTCGGAAAATGGTAGCAGACCCAGTGCATAACGGCTTAATGAACCACGATATGCAATAAGCGTTTGTTGACCGTATTCCGACGCCATTTAGGTGGCGGAACCCTGTAACTAAGTAATTGTTGGTTGCTATGACACTTTTCCACCTCATAAAAGTAGGATGAGGTGCACACACATACACCCGCCTCCCCCCCCCCCAAAAAAAAAAAAAAAGTATTGCACAGGAGGGGTTCGTAGATAAATTTAATCCCTTTGAATCCGGGTGACGTTCTTTTTAACTCACTCTTGCTATATTATTTTGACGCCTCCAGGTCGGAAAGTCCATCCTAAACTGAATAAAATTGTCAAGAAATAGTATAAAAAAAAAAAAAAAATCGCGGCCCTGAAGAGTTCCTGGTCAATACAACACGTGATCTCTCGGTCAGATCATTTTTTTTTTTTCGCGAGTAAGAAGGAACCAAAGGCTAGGAGCCCGCAAACAATTTCTTCCAAGATAAAACAAAAACAAAACAAAAGTGAGCCAAATTCAAGATCTGTTAGATGCCTGGACACACTGTGTTTGAAAGACTGGAGATCATTGGAAGTAGGATATACAGACAGAGGGAGACAGTTCAGGAGTTGACCTGTTGCATAAATGAAGGACTGGGAGTAACGGTTAGCTCTTGCATTAGAGAGTTGGACAGAAAAGGGATGAGAGTTTGTTACTAGACGGGTGCTGCTCGCCTGTCGTAGAGGTGGAGGGATGCAAGCAGACAGTTCAGAGAAGCAGTGACCATTGAAGTTGCGATAGAAAAGAGATAAAGAGGCAGCAGTGCTGAAGAGACAAAGGTTGAAGGGAGCCAGTAAGAGGAGGTGAGTTAATGAGACGAAAGGCTTTGACTCCACCCTATTGAGAAGAGCTGTATGTGGGGAGCCTCCCCACACATGAGAGTTGTACTCTGAACAGGGGCGAATAAAACCAGCCGCGATAGCGAAGTTGGTATTGTTTTCAGTTTGTCTGTCTGTGTGTCTGTTAGCACGATAACTTCGCAATCGCCCAAGATATCATCACAAGATTTTTCAGGTGTGTAGTAGGGAAAAAAATCGGTCACGAGTTCGAAGTTGGTGAGAGTAGGTCAAGGTCTGTGTGTCTGTCACCACGATAACTTCGCACAGGCTCAAGATATCATTATAAAATTTTACAGGTTTGTAGTAGGGATGAAAATCTCCTACGAGTTCGAAAGTGGTGAAAGTAGGCCAAGGTCAGGGTCATATTCCGAGCTTCGCTAGATATGTATTCGCTCGCGGTTGGTGTGGTTTCCTCCTTTGGGGGACCTCTAGTTTTCTAAGTAGATTTGAAAGTATTGCTGCATTTCTTCCTTAGCGATATATTTTGCATATTGCACCTTTATATCCTCTTGTATGTTATAATGCAAAAAATTTCGACATTGAAGCGAAATTAATAGCAGACAAGAGAATGGTAAAGTGTAATATTCAAGATAAATCGCCGAGGATGAGGTGCTACGAATCCCACTATGCTACGTAGAATACGGTAATTTATCTCGGCGTTCAAATAACGACAATACTCATCATGTATAAGGTATCACGTCTCGTAAGGAAGCGTTATGTTGTATCGTCTTGAATGTGGGTTAGGAGTAGCAGGCATTTTGCAATAGCCATCCTTTCGCGGAAACTGTGTATTTGTTCATTTTTGGTCGAGTGCACAGCCGACAACAAGACTTGTCTCCACTTCTGCTTCTCTTCCCGTGGACTTTGATAGTCAGCCTTATGAGACCCCAGCAACAGACACTGATGACTTGGCCACAGATCACTTTCATGAGTGTCATTAGCCTCGGAGTCATTAGGAGTTTTCAAATTATATGGAATGATAAGGAGAATGAATGAAAGGACTTTTGTTGCCAACTGTACACCCGCTAAAAATGTATAAGGGACAACTTGGTACGTTTTTATGACAGAACACTGCTGCTTTTGTTTCCTCGACACGCTTGCTACCGTGTATCTTGTGAGATGCGTCTCTGTATAATCATGATCACCACACCATGATGAAGACCATATTATATTTGCTTAGTTTCTTTTTCTTCTCTGCTTCTTCCAGACACTTTTCAGGTTGATGCCAATCCTGCATTTGTTAGCAAATTCGTTTTAAATCTTGTAATATTGTTCATTGGGCAAATATTCGCAGAGGCCTTTTTTTTTTTTTTTTTTCGATTTAGGCATTTTGACGAGTTATAGGTCAATGGTCAGTAAATATTGACAAAAATATTTTGAGATCCAGTGTTTTTTAATGTTCACTGTTCATCATGGCTGATTGCACAATAGTCATTTCTACTCTCTCTCTCTCTCTCTCTCTCTCTCTCTCTCTCTCTCTCTCTCTCTCTCTCTCTTTTACCGTAGTTGTATGAAGATCATCCCTGCATTCCCTGAGGAATGTTGAATCTTTAATTCCATTATAGTGTATGGACCTTGTCCTACCTTGCATCTTTTGGTACCGTCGCAGACTGAAGTTTGCTGGCAATCCCCTGCCGGCACTGTCCTGCTTCCCACATGTCTCATTTCTCCCCGAACGTCGAGGGTATCCTTTCGTCCAATAGACCTTTGCTGCGCTTATTTTACTGCCATCACGTAAGAATACTTCATGTAATACCTTCCATCATGTCAGCGAAGTTATGACTGTGATGATTTTATAACTTAGGCTATAATTTATAACTCATCGTAAAGAAACTTGTCGTATGTGCATATTTCAGGGTCAGTTTTCACATGTTTCCTTCGGTGTGCATAAGACTTTTGACCTCTAGACGTTGTTTATTGATTTTACGATTGATTTTTCTTGCGGGTGAGGATAGATATGGCTTTCATTAGTACGTTACCTCTTGGGGGCACTTCTGAGCTGTACATAATCGTCTGGTAATGGCAGATAAAAAGAATAAAAAAAAAAAAAAGGGTCTCTGGTGAATAAGTTAGCCCCTACAATCCGGTTTTGCATACTTTGTTATTCTCGCTGTCTTCAGACGACTTCAATTAATTTAGATGGGACTTTTCGAACTTAAGGGGTTAGTTACAGCCTTCATACACACTATCAAAGGAATGTCTGAAGTTGGAAAGAATCGTCTGCTGGTAGCAAGAATTTAAACAAAAGTCACCGGATTAAAGGTGTTACTTTCGGAAGGGGGTGGGGGAGGCGCAGCAGTAGTGTAGGATAGTATCCACAAGTCCTTATACTGTCCCTTGTCTGTTCAAATGGTCAAAATGAATATATAAATTGGTTACTTTAATCGGTAACGGTAATCAAATGTCATCTTCGAACTCAAGGAACTCATAACTAGGACAATGAAGTCGAGTATACTTCATCAGGTCACTAGGGTGCTTTTTTTTTTTTTTCACTCGCTTCTTGATGTCTTTCGACGAGATTATTCAGCTTATGAAAGATCTTTGCTGAAGTGCTTAATGAAGGCGATATAAAAATCCTGCAGTAGTAGCAGCAGGAACCTTGACGACATATGGAAACAGCAAATACGTTATGTATACAAATTTCTCTTATGATTTGATTAAATATTTATCATATAATTCACGTATACCGGTAATTCAAAAATTCATCCTAATATAATAATGTTTCCACTGTTTCAGGTAATTAGTTGTGCAGTGCCTGGTCTACGTGCTGTACTGTACGTAAGTACCAGTTTTATCCAGTCTGTAGTTTGTTTCATTTAGAATGTGGTTGGCAACCGAATTCTTCATATTACTTCTATTATATATATATATATATATATATATATATATATATATATGTGTGTGTGTGTGTGTGTGTGTGACCGACTCTGGGCATAGGCTTCACAGCCTGCTTTCAGGGCCCAGTAGTCCTCCTATGTTCCGCACACCTTATACATGTCACCACTTCGGCGCTAACACCCACCGTCCTTACTGAATACATGCTAGGGATGTCTCATACAGGACTGGTGTATTGGTATTAGCGGGGGTATTTTTTCGACATGTCGGCGGATCTTCTGGTAGATCAGTAAAGTCTGATTTTTATGAAATTCAAATCCTTAAACTGCTCTCTGCCCCAGCGGGATTTGAACCCCGGTCCGTTAGGACTGCAGGCCACCTCTCAACTGATTGAGCCACCGCCTTATATATATATATATATATATATATATATATATATATATATATATATATATATATATATATATATATATATATATATATATATATATATATATATATATTACTAACAAATCTGCGGGTTGTCCTAGACATCTTCGTTTTAGAGACATTCCTAATCACAGTCTGTGGTAAAATTAAAAGATATCTGGGACATGTTTTCTCAGATTCGCCCCCCTTTTTTCCCTACAAATTTTTGCTGTCAGGCCAACAACAGACCGGCGATTTTGTTCAGATTAGGGGAGATGCTTCATACTGAGGGAGGGAGTGTTAACGATGCCTATGTATAACTCTTCCAGATCAAAAAGCCTCGCTTAACGTGAATAAAGGTTAGTGTGCAAAAATAAGGTATATATTTACGTCTTTGATTGATGGGGTTAATTAGCGGCGTTAGTGATGCGATGCGTGGGGAGAGTGGTTGAAAAAGGGTGAGTTTTTTTTTTTTTTTAATGCTTTGTTTACAAAGAAAGGAGTAGTCGCGTAGGTAGATAGAACGCTTGTGTGTGTGTGTGTGTGTGTGTGATGAATTACTTTTCTCTGTTTGTATCCTTGCTGTTCCACCGTACATCTGTAAGGGAAGACAGTTGATTTTGCTGTGTTGTAGAAATCCTACTTGTAAGCGGATATTAACTGCTGGGGAGACAAGGGATGCAGAAATGATCCTGCACCTGCGTGGCATAATATTACAACATTTTTAGCTCAGTAACCTGAGAATAAATTTTCAGATTTCTGTAATTATTAGCCGAATGTACTCATGATATTATTACTCACGACTTCATGAAATCATCTTACGCTTGTTAGAATAGTGTGAGCCCCCCCCCCCCTATAATTTGGTGATATTACTAAGGCTGTTATGGTTCACTTTAAGGTGAATAAAATCGCATAGCATTACTGTATTCGGAATTAAACACTATTAAAAATTCAACCATGAGAGAATTAGTCACACAAAAAGCTTCTAAAGTTTATGGAGTAGGAATATCAGAAGTACACACTAGTAGAAAGAAGGTTTTCAACCTATTTCGCCGATTGGATTTTTTTTTTTTTTTAATCAAACTAGGAAGAAAGTTATTTTTTTTCTGTACACCTCAAAATTTGATCTTACTCCGAATGCAATATTGTGGCAGTTATAGGGGCCTTAAAAGTCAGACATTGAATGCTGTAAAAATAAAACACTTAGGTCAATAGATACCAAAAGAAAACACCGGACTATACAAAACACTAAAAAGATAACAGAAAATACTTATACATCCCAAGATAGCAATCTTCCAAACATTATCATTCTCTCTCTCTCTCTCTCTCTCTCTCTCTCTCTCTCTCTCTCTCTCTCTCTCTCTCTCTCTCCTAAGCAGAACAGTAAAACAGGTAGACAGACACCTGAGGCATCCCAACTCTGTTTATCCTAAATTGAGACAAGAAAAGTTGATGTGTTTGTGTTTGTGTATTCATGTGTTTTGTGTGTGTTTGTGCTACGTGTATGTTGCCTGTGCGTTTTATGGGTGTGTTGGTATGTTTATTTGCGAAGATTTTCTGCGATTGTGGCTATTTGTGTGTGCTTGTTTTATGTTTGTTATGCCTCTGCCAACCTACAGTATGGTGGAGGAGACATCAAGCAATTGGTCTGTCCGTTCATGAGTGCGTTCGTGCGCACGTGAGTCCGTGCGTCCGTAACACTATTGTGGGCGCAATATAACCTGAACCCACGGACGGATTTCTACCAAACTTTTGTCAGTATGTATGAGGAGATGATGATCAGACTGGATCAGCTATGTCAAGGGGTCAGACGTCAAGGTCAGATGGGGTCGAGCTGGTTTATCTTTGTGGGAGCCATATCTCTTGAACCCCTCAATGGATTTCGACCAAACTTTGTCAGTGATAAAGTATGAAGGGACGATAAACTAGACAGCAAGACCAAGGGGCCAAAGGTCACGGTCATATGAGTGTGGGTGCAATATCTCCTTAACCTCTCAACGGATTTCGACCAAGTTTTTTTCAGTGATACAGTATGAAGTACAGATGATCTGATTAGGTCATCAAAGACAAGAGGTCAAAGGTCACGATCATATGGAAGTGGACGCGACATCCCCTGAACCTTCAATGGATTTCGACCAAACTTTTGTCAGTGATACAGTATGAGTTGACGACGAACTGATTAGGTCAACAAGGTCAAGGAGTCAAAGGTCACGATCATATGGATGTGGGCACGATATCTCCTGAACCCCTTAACCGATTTTGGGCAAACTTTTGTCAGTGATACAGTATGAAAGGACGAGGAGGATGAACTCATTAGGTTTGCAAGGTCAAAGGTCAAGGTCATATGGGCGTGGGCATGATATCTCCTGAACCCCTACTCGGATTTCGACCAAACTTTTGTCAGTGATACAATATGATTGGGCGATGAAGTGATTAGGTCAGCAAGGTCAAGAGGTGAAAGGTCAAGGCCATAAGGGGTCGACCTAATTTATCTTTAGTCTCATTTCAGCCCACAGTGAACTCCGTCATGAACGTTGTATGGCAGCTCCGTGGCAAGGCTTAGCAGAGGCCTACTGAGTGACGCTTTGCATCAACAGTTCGCGACCCGAGTTCTCTCTGTTTCATTCGTTTTATCGTAGTTTTTATATTCGTATGTTTATCTATTTCTGTTCGTCGTTTGATTTGCTTTGTTTTTCTTTTTGTTTGAATTTCGGCATTTAGTTTTCTTCTGCCTGTGTTTATGCTTGGTTTGTTTTTCAGTGTGTGTGTGTGTGTGTGTGTGTGTGTGTGTGTGTGTGTGTGTGTGTGTGTGTGTGTGTGTGTGTGTGTGTTAGGGGGTTTGTGTGTTTTTGAGTGAGTGAGGGTGTAATTGTGTGTGTGTGTGTGTGTGTGTGTGAGGGACTGAGGGTTTGAATGTGTGTTAGTGGGTGAGAGTGTATGTGCATATCGGTAAGGGTTTGCTGATCCAACCATGGCGGGCGAGATCGAGTCTCCGCCGCACAGGTGAAGCTGCTTGTATCCGCACAAGGCAAGAGCGGCTGGGCGGTGTGTGTGTGTGTACTTATGTGTGTGTATGTATATATATATATATGTGTGTGTGTGTACTATGTGTGCGCGCGTGTGTGTGTGTGTGTGTGTTTGTATATTTGTTAAATGTATGCCAACGGCCATACCACGTTGAGTACACCGCTTCCCATCCGATCAGCGAAGTTAAGCAACGTTGGGTCTGGTTAGTACTTGGATGGGTGACCGCCTGGGAACACCAGAGGGGAGCGGTGGCTCAATCGGTAGAGAGTTGGCCTGCAGTCCTGACGGACCCGGGTTCAAATCCCGCTGAGGCAGGGAACAGTTTAAGGATTTGAATTTCATAAAATCAGACTTTACTGATCTACCAGAAGGCCCGCCGACATGTCGTAAAAATACCAATACAGTTGGGTATGAGACAGCCTTAGCATGTATTCAATATGGACGGTGGGTGTTAGCGCCGAAGTGGTGACATGTAGAGGTGTGCGGTACGTAGGAGGACTACTGGGCCTTGAAAGCAGGCTGTGAAGCCTATGCCCAGAGTTGGTCACATAAAAAAAAAAAAAAAAAAAGATCCTGTTGGCATGCTTACGTGTCAAGTGGGGTTGGTGGAGGATTAGTGCCCCTCCCTGTAAAACAATTAACTCTAAGCCCTTGACCACCCCGTTTGGGATACATGGCGTCTGGCAATGAATGAATTTTTTTTTATTTTTTTTTTATGTGTCCGACTCTGGGCATAGTCTTCACAGCCGGCTATCAAGGCCCAGCAGTCCTCCTACATACCATACTCCTCTACATGTCACCACTTCGGCGCTAACACCCACCGTCCTTATTGAATACATGCTAGGGCTGTCTCATACAGGACTGGTGTATTGGTATTAGCGGGGGTATTTTTACATGTCGGCGGGTCTTCTGGTAGATCAGTAAAGCCTGCTTTTTATGAAATTCAAATCCTTAAACTGTTAATGATTATATATATATATATATATATATATATATATATATATATATATATATATATATATATATATATATATATATATATATATATAGATTATATATATATATATATATATATATATATATATATATATATATATATAAAACCTTGCTGGAGTTACGGTGGCTCAGTGGTAGAGCATCAAGCTCGTAATCGGGGGATTGCAAGTTCGAGCCTCGCCCGGGACTGCCGTTCCGGGAGTGGTACCGCGCTCCTTTAACCTAGCGGGGCTATATGATCCAATACAGGGTCTAGCTCGGAGGAACAGCATTGCTTCCATTTTTGTAACCTACTTGCTGTTTTAGTTTTCGCTGATTACCAGAGTAGTTAATTTTAAGTTAAGGCAGCTGTTCTTGCGAGGGAGTAGAAGTCTTGTTTGTAAACGCATTATAACTGCTGGGGAGACTTGAGGCTGCAGAAATATCCTGCACTTGGATGGCATAATGGTACAGCATTGTTAGCCATTTAGCCTTAGCAGCAGCTAATATCCAGAAATTAGCCTGAGGCACACCTAGGATGATATGACTCTGGACTTCATTAAGTCATTTTATTCGTATTCTTTCCCGATAATTTGATGGTATTAATACGAAGGGTGTTATGATTCACTCTGGGTGAATAAAATCCTTTTGCATTACCTGGAACAAAATATTGGAAAAGGCGCGGCTGAATCGGTAGAGAGGCGGGCTGCAGTCCTAATGGACCCAAGATCGAATCCCGGCTGGTGCAGGATTTGATTTCCATAAAAGCAGACTCTACTGATCTACCAGAAGACCCGCCGACATGTAAAAATACTCCCACTAATACCACTACACCAGTCCTGTATGAGACAGCCCTAGCATGTATTCAGTATTGACGGTGGGTATTAGCCCGGAAGTGGTGACAGGTGGAGGTGTTTAGGACGACTACTGGGCTTTGGAATATGCCCTGAAGCCTTTGCCCAGAGTCGGACAAAAAAAAAAAAAAATGTACAGCGACAGAAGCATTTTGCCAAAGTTTGACGAATACATAGCTTAACTAGAAAGCGCTCAGAGAGCGCATACCTCCGCCAATGCCATTGCCATTAAAAAGGATCCTGATCTGTGGATATAGGATCCGAATCCGGATCCGCCCCCAAATTTATTCAATTCTTTCTTGGCCCATGGCCCACTCTTCCACATAATTTCATCAAAATCCATTCATAATGGTTTGAGTAATCCAGGATCCGGATCCGCCCAAAAATTTAATCAATTCTATCTTGGTCCATGGCCCACCTTTCGACAAAATTTCATTGAAATTCATTGAGAACTTTTGGAGATATTTTGCGGCCTACTCTAGATCCGGATTCAGATCCGGCCCAAAGTTCTAACATCTCTTCCTTGGCCCATGGCTCACTCTTCCACAAAACATCATCAAAATCCGTTTGTAACTTTCTGAGTAATCCTGTTAACAAACAGACAAACCAACGCGGGAATAAAACAGCCACTTTGGCGGAGGTAGGAATGGAACCATGTGATGCACGCAGTAGAAGAGAGATGGTTTTCCTTGAATTTTGCTAGATCTTTTTTTTTTTTAGACGGAACTGGGAAGGTACCGGTAGTTGTTTCTTTGGCTGTACATCTCAAAACTGTGATCTCATGCTGAATGGAAAGGGAATCATCGTGGCAGTTTTATAAGCCTGGTTTATGAATAGCCAAGCCTACAGAATAAGTCAGGCATTGAGAGCTGTGAAAACACTCAGGTCAATAGATATCAAAAGAAAACAATATAAAACACAAAACAAGCAGGTAACAGAAAACACTGGTGCTCCCTCCCAGTATAACAATGTTCCAAACAATATCGTATTCATGGATGTATACATACGTGATGTGTTTTGTGCTAAAGATAGTATAGCTGGATCTCTCTCTCTCTCTCTCTCTCTCTCTCTCTCTCTCTCTCTCTCTCTCTCTCTCTCTCTCTCTCTCTCTCTCTCTCTCTCTCCTTTCCTACTGCATTTTTTAAACCTTGGTTCATTCTTTGCTTTGCTAGTTGCTTCATAGCGCTGTTGTTAATTTCATTGTCGTAATTTTTTGTTATTATTTTACTCGGTGTGTCTGTAATGTACGTTTCATCATTACATCTTGTTTCTTTTCCTACCCTTCTCTGTTTTATCGTCTTCATTTCTCTTTACTTTACTTGGACATGCACGTGCAGAGCCAGTATGTCGTGTGTTCTGTTTGGTTTTTCCTGTATCTGTCTGTCTGTCTCGTTTTGTTTTTGTATGTTTGAATCATAAAATATGGTCTTTTGTTTCTCAAAAGCGCCAGTTCTTCCAAAGGAATTCATTAACGCTCGATGTACTTTTACAGTTTTAGAGTTACAAGAACTGTGGCATCACTCATATAATACAAACCTTGGAAATTATGGAAAAGCTACAAAGCAGAATTGCACCAACACTGGAATAATACTTGACTGTGATAGGCAAATTATTAAATTTTGGACGATCATAGGTTATAAGTCAAGACCAAGGTCATTTCAGCCAGTTTTGATCTAATTTATATTGAGGTTGATGAAATGGTCGGGAAAGGATGGCGTGTTTCAATTTCCAGAACAGTTGGTCAGAGGTAAAGGTCATAGGGCAAGGTCAAATGGTTGACCCTTCAACTCCGAGTTCACATTCGATTTGGACCAGACTTGATGGAATGGTTTAAGGTTGGCCAAGGATGAAGTACTGTAACTGTATTTTGAGAACATTACAGAGGGGTAAGTCAACAATCAAGGTCACAAAGCTAGACCAGCTTAAGCACTTTTGATCCAATTCATCCAAAACTTGATGGAAGGGTTAAATGTCCAGCCAGATAATGTAATGTGAGTTAAGAACAATAGCTCCAAGGTCAAGGGGACAGGACGGGGTCAGAGGTTCGGTTGCAGGTGGATTGTAGAGTGCAGGTGTTGAACTCTTTGAAAGCCCCTTCGCGTTTCTATATTTTTTTCTGACTTCCTTCCTCCTCTCCTTAGTATGATTGATTTCTCTTTTGTTTTCTGTCTTCCCGCCTTGCCTTTTTAAGGCTATCCACTTTCCTTCTTCATTTCTTCTTTTTGTCCTCCCATTTTTCACTCTCCTCACATTAGTATGTCTCGTCGACCTCTTTTTCTCCTTTTCATTCTTGTGTTCCATTTTTCTGTTCACCTTCATTTCCTTCCATTTCTTCTCCCAGATCTTCCTTGTCTTCTCAGCTTAAAATACTTTATCTCTCCCCATTTCTTCGTCCTTTTTTTTTTCACATTTTCCGCTGTCCGCTCGAAGACGTGAGACAGACGAGAATGTAAAACTTAATGGTACAGTATAAATACTGCTGCTGCTGCTGCTGCTACTGTTACTGTGATTCAGTAATGTACTTAATATGTTCACCGTCACACTGAAATTATAATTTTGTATCTAACAGTTGATGAAAAAAAATGCTTAAAACAAACAAACGAACACAAAAACAAACGCAAGTCGACATTGAAATGAATCAACAATGAAGCGAGCTGACACTAAAATGAACCGATTCACGAGTCGAAGATTAAGCTGGTCGAACCGAGAATATTCATTGAATATGAAACACGGGATGAATATGAAACGTACGTTGAATATGAAACATACGATGAATATGAAACTTGGGATGACTGAAACCTTCAGTGAATATGAAATATGTGCTAAATGTGAACCACGTTATGAATCTGAGATGTGCGTTGAGTATGAAGCATGCGATGAAAGTAAAACGTATCTGTAATGAAACACTCCTTGTTGATGACATGCCTCGAAAATGAAACGTTTGTGGAAACATCAGGATAATGTTACGGAAATCAATAATGAAACTGTTGTTTGAAATCACTCATAATTATTATCCGTGTCTAAGAAATGAAAATGTCTCAAAAATGAAACTTGCTTCGAGAACCAAGATTGCATCTATAAAGAATACACCGTTGATGGTGAATATTGTGGTGATAATATACCTTCACTTGTATTGAAACATAAATAAGAGAAATATATATCACAATGAACGTGGTTCAGATAGGAGCCAACCATAATTTCCTGTATATTTTCGTAATTTGTATCTTGAATAGTTATGAAACACAAAGAAACCTAAGTCAGAAATTAAAAAGTTTTTCGGAATTAGAATCCCTCTATGATTTTCTTTCTAATTATAACTATGTAATATGATGACATTTTTAATTTAATCTTGCCACCTCTAGCGATTTATTCACCTTAGGAGAAACGTTAAGAACTGAAGAGGATAGATACGAGTACAGTCATCTGTATCACCTTCACTGCAAGAAGTCTCCTTTAGGCTGAATAAAATGGTCTGGAGGTAAAGGGAATAATAAAAGACGTCATCCTAGTGCAAGGATTGACCCATTCGATGTCGAGAGCTGGGTAAAATCATCTGATACTGCCAGCGTATTTTTTTTTTTTGTGTGTCCGACTCTGTGCATAGGCTTCACAGCTTGTTCGCAAGGCCCAGTAGTCCTCCTACAGATCATACACCTCTATATGTCACCATTTCCGCACTAACACCCACCATCCATATTAAATACATGCTAGGGTCGTCTCATACAGGACTGGTGTATTGGTATTAGCGGGGGTATTTTTACGACATGTCGACGGGTCTTCTGGTAGATCAGTAATGCCTGCTGTTATGAAATTCAAATCCTTAAACTGTTCCCTGCCCCAGCGGGGATTTGAACCTGGGTCGGGTAGGACTGCAGGCCACCTCTCTACCGACTGAGCCAGCACCTCCTTCCATTCAATCCGATAACGTACCGGTATTTATTTTGCATTCTTGATACCTCCAGACGATTTCATTAGCACAGACGAGATTTTTCAGACTTATAGGCGATATAGGGCTTCATTAACCCCCCCAACAGCATTAGGCTCTTCCTAACTTGAATAAAATCGTCTGATGATAACCAGAGACAAAATGAAATATACAGCATTGGACTGAAAGGGATATTAAAGAAAAAGTGTCATACAGAAAAGGTTAATGGTAATATTATTATTTTCTGACTATTCCAGTGTGTAGACCTCCTAAGCTGCATGAAATCACCGAGTGGCAGTTTGAATAAAACAGAAAAGACCGTGAATATAATATCTATCTGTCTGTCTGTATAAATATATATCTATACCTATCTATCTATCTAGCTATCACACACACACACACACACACACACACACACACACACACACACACACACAATGGTCGAGCACTAACCATTGGCTGATAGTTCTCAAACTTGAATCGCGTCGTTCTTGCCTGACCTTCAAAACTTCACCAAAGTTTGGCCTCAACTGAATGAAAACTGTTTAGGTTCATTTTGCGAGGTCAGAGTTTGATCTAGTCAAGTGATACTGACATTTGATCAATATTATTGTTCTTGGAAATAATAAGTTCACTGACTGACTGACCCTCAAACTTTCAACCATATAGTTTGAATAAAGTCAGATGAAAACCGATTCTCTCTCTCTCTCTCTCTCTCTCTCTCTCTCTCTCTCTCTCTCTCTCTCTCTCTCTCGTAACTGTGATTCAGCAATTTCTTTCCTTGCAAACTAGACTGATAACAATGTATATATGTAGCTCACACATTATTTTATTTTATCCTACCATCCCTTCACTTTCTACAGAGATTGTTCCATTCTCTACTGATTGTGATTCATATTTTTAGTCATCTGATTTTATTCACTATATTAAACTTTCCATTTTTATTAATCATTCTACCCTCTAACTTTATTAACTCTTCTTAAAACCATTTTCATTTCCATTACTTTCCAGTGCACATACTCCATTCACTTTCATTGTATATAATTCATACTAATACACTCATTGTCTATAATACAGTTTCCTTCTCATATCTGTAATTGTAAATTTCCTGCCCTTCATTCGTGACATACTTCCGCAAGTATAATCTTATTCCTATTTGCCAGCAAATTGTGGTTGATAGTGAAGATGATTACAGTAGTGATAATGCTTTAACCCAATTCCGTAACGGTAAATCGTTTGCAAAACATACAGCTACCAATCATACTACAGCTACCACTACTGCTGTGATGTCCCTTACCACACTTACTACTACTACAACAGCTACTACTACTACTAATGATAATAATAATAATCTATCTATTTATCTATTGCCAGACGCCTCAATCCCGTTTGGGGTGGCCACAAACAAATCGCCTCCAAGTCGCCCTGTCCCCCGCCATTTCACTGCCCTGCTCCCAACTCACACCCCCCTTTCTCATAATAATAATAATAATAATAATACCATTGTAGAAACTCCAGATACTTTAGATCCAGATACTCTTAACATCTTCTTCCCCAAGTAATTCTCTGCAATTTCCACCACGTTCACCACTGCTTCTTTCTTCTCTTCCTGTTACAACTGCGTCACCACCAACACCGTCACTCACCAGTACCACTGCTTTACCTGCCTCTCCCGTCACACACACTCTATCCAACCTAGCCACCTCAGCTGTCACAGCTATGGCAATCTCAGCTCTCCCTTCACAATCCATCTCCTTGGATGATGTGAACCGCACAAAATTCACTGCTGAAGATAGTTCCATATCCATCTTTGATTTCCTCTGCGAAGGCAACATTGACCTCAATAATTGACAGTTAAATACCAAACCACTGAAGATCTCTTCTCAAATGCTGATTACATCAAGGCAAATAGCGCATGGGAGGTGGGTTACGGCATTTGATGAATTCTGTAAGAAATCAATTAAGTTTCTTGTTCTCATTCTAAAGCAGGTTCTCATTGCTTTCTCCAGTCTCCTTAGACACAGGGGGGAGAACATGCAAAATCTTGTTAAAGAAGCTACATTGTATGAAGCACCGGCTGTAGCAAATGCTACGAGCTCTGAGACAAGCCAGCTATTGCAGGAAACACCACGGGTATCTCATAACAGCAGGGGAGATGCTATCAGAAAAGAAAAAGTTTGATCATTTAATGGGTTACTTTAGATTTATAAATTGCCTGGATCAAAAACACCTAGAAACTGCCTTGCAAACTGGTTTCATACAAGGAGATGAAGTGTAAGACCTTTCAAAGGAGATAGAGGAAAGACTAGGGTCAGATGTCACTCGTCAAGCGATACTGGCATCTCAACCACTCACACTACAGACAGAACTTAAATGTCATTCACACCTCTCCCGCCTTATCGGAAATTTCACGTTTGCGGCCGACTACCAAGGGTAGCCCTAACAATGTTCGTTTCTGCTCTCGACGCTGATCACCTGCAAGTGGCAGTGACCGGTCAGATGCTCGTAGGTGCCAGCAGTCTGACCAGTCAAATGTGCATCGGGACAATCAGTCCTTAATCGTATGCTGGTACTGTGGTTGCACTGATCACTGCAAGTCGAGCTGTTATCGCAAACATGGACGGAACCGTCAGGAGAGGCGACAGCGTGCGCCTTCTCGACTGCTGTTGCATGTATCATAAGGAAACAACTGGTCATACCACTGGTGAGTGTCGTTATCTTGCACGTCGTCGGTCAGGGGAAGAGGAGCGTACCTATTGGAAAAATTTCACATAGCAAAGGATCCTCAGCTCACCAGTCGCCAGGCTGGGCCTCTAACCCGTTAAGGCACAGTTATTTTGGGTATGAGCGAAGGGGTCCCAACATTTAATATCAGAATCCTCTCTAAACATCATTGGAGGAACGATTAGACCACCTGACATTCGTTTGTGAGGCGTTGATGGCTCAGAATTTCATGTGAAGGGCAGAGTTACCTTAGTGCGTGTCCACACGTGTGCTGGAAGAACTGCATGTAAACAGCACAATAACAAACAAGATGCAAACATGTCGGGGACAGCAGCGTCCAGATTATTTTGGCAACATCATGATGAAGTCCCAGTTGCCTCGTATGGACACACTTATTCCATCACCTCTACTGCCAGCAGGTTTCAAACTGCACTGTAACATGCTTGCATACATCTTTCCAAATACTGACGCATACATATAGCCAAACATGTTGCCAGCTGCGTTGTCACCACATGTTGGAATACACTTGTGGACGCGCCCTATTGAGACGAGCTGTATGTGGGGAGGCTTCCCACATACAGCTCTTCTCAATAGGGTGGAGTCAAAGGCTTTTCGTCTCATTAACTCTCCTCCTCTTACTGACTCCCTTCAACCTCTGTCTCTTCGCCGCACTGTTGCATCTTTATCTCTTTTCTATCGCTACTTTAATGGTCATTGCTCCTCTGAACTGTCTGCTTGCATTCCTCCACCTCTACGACGGGCGCGTAGCACCCGTCTGTCAGCAAACTCTCATCCCTTTTCTGTCCAACTCTCTGATGCAAGAGTTAACCGTTACTCCCAGTCTTTCATTTATGCAACAGGTCAGCTCTGGAACTGTCTCTCTCTGTCTGTATTTCCTGCTGCCTATGATCTCCAGTCTTTCAAAAGCAGTGTGTCCAGGCATCTCAAAATGATCGAATCTTGAATTTGGCTCTCTATTATATTTTGTTTTTCTCTTGGAGGGAACTGTTACTGCGGGCTCATGGCCTTTGGTTCCTTCTTGCTCGCATTTAAAAAAAAAAAAAAAAAACGATGAATTATTAAACCTCTTCACAGCACAGTTTCATGTCACAAACGATCTCCATTATCCTGCAGATGTTTTAATCGGCATATATACCGTGGCTAAACATTTCACTGGTCTGATACCTGCTTGTGGTGGTGTATAGGTACAGGATTTTCTGTAGCTGGCATCGATTACCCACGCCCTGTCCTTTCTCAAGTAAATTCAATCACTCTACCTAATATAACTCCACCACTACTTGAGAGTAAAGAGGAGCATTCACTCGCAACTCATGACAACCCCTCTAACAGTGACACAATGGTTGACTCAGACACGTCTCATGTAACTACCTCAGTTAGTCTGAATGACATTCTACAATGCGTGGAGACAAGACGAGCGGTAACAGAACAGTGCAGAATTTTGTTGCCACACGAGCTCACAAAAGTCTCTGCCTGTGTTGTACGTGGGAAGGAAGGAGTGGATGCACTAACATTACCTGAGACTTGTTGTGTGAATGGCTTAACGTACGAGTCAACATTGTGTACTGTGTTGAAGGATAATTTATGTTATCTTTATTTGTTGACTGTCACAAGTGCTTCACTCAAGCTTAAAAGTGGCACAAAGATTGGGGATTTCCTGGTCTACTCACCGGCTGTAAAGATGTGCCAGGATGTACCATTCTCTGTAACTACTAAAGATGATGATCAACCACTTGGTGTGTATACCATAAACTCTAAGGATCCTGCTACCATTCTTTATCCTAACCGTGCCCCACATGTTCATTTGGGCGATTTTCCACAAGGTAAAGAGCTACTGTTCTATCTTTTGCAGACCTATTGAGATGTTGTGGCTTTATCTGGCGAACCTATGAGGAAGACAGACTTGGTTAAATATCAGATTGAATTAGTTACGAGTACTCAGCCAGTTTATGTTCCAGCATATAGACTACTACACAGCTTGAGACAACAGAGAGATGAGATATTACAGAATATGTTAGATCAGGACGTCATTGAACATTCTGTCGGTCCGTGGAATAGTCCACTTTTTTTTTTTTTTAGTACCCCCCAAAGGTGGAGAATTTAGACCAGTTGTTGACTATCGTGAAGTAAATTCGGTCACTATACCCGATCTTTCCCCATTGCCAGTTTAAATAGATCACTAGAATCACTTGGCGAGCAAAATGTAGTTTTCCCCTCGCTTGACTTACTTTGTGGCTACTGGCAAGTAGAAATGGAAGAGTCGTCTCTCCCACTAACTGTTTTTAGTACTCCATCTGGACATTTTCAGTTTAAATGACCCCACTTTAGACTTCGAAATGCTCCATCAGTATTCATGAGACTAATTCATTCTGTATTCAGTGGCATGATTTGCCATTCTCTGTTTGCCTACCGAAATGACATTGTAGTAAGCAAGACCATCCCTGAACGTTTTGCCAAACTCAGACAAGTTTTTGATGGCCTTCAGATGGTAGGTCTAAAGATTAAATTCAGCAAATGTCACTTTTTACGAAAGAAAATACAATTCCATGGACATGTAGTTGATGCTGAAGAAATTCATACCACAGATGATAATTAAGGCAGTCTCTAACTTCCCAGAACCTGCCAGTACTAATGACGTAAGGAGCTCTCTAGGGTTGAGCGTTACTTTCGGCGATTTATTAAATGATATTAAGTGAAACATTAACAAAGGAAAAAGTAAATACTGCGATAATAACATAGGGAAAAGCAACTATCAGGAAAGAATCACAAGAGTGTGGAAATTATTCAGTAATTATGAGGCATCACTCCTGCAGTCCTTGTGTAATCAACTGCTATGTGATCATAATTCCATGTATTAATATGATTTTCAATATTGTTCGTATTCCATGTATCAGTATGATTTTCAATACTGTTCGTATAGCATGGACATGAGCTGTGAAGTGATGAAGAATACTGAATATCCTAAACTATATTATTACTAGAAATATTATAATGACTATTTACTGTACACATCGTCTCTATATACTCCTTGTTATTATCATTATTATTTTCTCATTTATATAATACTTGATTTATTATTTAATTCCCCTCTAATTTTTATTCCCTGTGACGATTGTATATTTTCTTATAACACTTTTTTAACATGATTTTTAGCATGGCCATGTATTGTAGATATTATATTTCCTAATTTTGTTGGATCCAACTGCTTACTTAGCAGCATTACACTTTTTAATTATCATACTGTTCTATACTTAAGGACGTAGCTACACTCACTTTCCTGTTACGGTATATCGTTAATATCTTACTCAATTATTTTTCCACCCTCAGTGTAACTAAACTCCTTGTATAAAGATTACCCCATTGTATCAGGCGACACAGTTTCGCTAAAGGTGGTAAAATTTCTAACCCTGATTTAATAATTTCTTGACTTGCAAACTTGGCTGGTAACAATGTATATATTTAGTAGCGTGTAAGTGTGGAATTCTAAGTGTGTTCATGGCCTACGTGCCGATTTGCACTGCTCAGCGGGCGTCACTTTTCAAAAAAGTGCTGGTCATAGGTCTAGTAGTAAGTGTGGGCCGGCTTCCAACACTGCAGTCTCAGTCCTGGGGCTGGTATAGTACGGGCAAGATCTGTGTTTTGCTTGTCCAGATAAATACCCGTTTATCTGCATCGGACTTTGGATTCATCTGTATTGGGTATGAATGATAGACTCTCTCTCTCTCTCTCTCTCTCTCTCTCACACACACACACACACACACACACACACACACAGCTAAAGAATTACGAAGCAAACAGAGGTAAAACGTCATTGTTGTAGAGAAAAGACGTAAATACAAAGCAATATAACAAAGAAGGACAATACTATTTTGGAAATAGAATGATGAAAATAAAGTAAGAGTATATGTAGTAAAAAGAAAGGAAGAAAATTTGGGGCAAGACAGACTATAAAGTGAGACGAGTATATGTAGTAAAAAGAAAGGAAGAAACTTTTGGGGAAGACAGAATATAAAGTGAGACAGAAATCGCAAAGCTAGAGTATGATGAAGAAATATCATGCTAGTAGAAAGGGTGTTTATAATAGAAAATGTAAAAATGGTTTGATATACAAGCAGTAAACAGCTTTTAAGTCGGCGAATTATGAATAAAACAGAAGAATTGTTACTCTCCTGGAAAAAGTAGAAAATGGTGAAAATTAAATAACAACGAAAAGGAAAAGGTTGAGGTAAGAATATAGCAAAGTAAAATAGAATATACATCACTTTCTAAATAAAGGAAAAATAAATACAAATACAATGAAAAAGAAACAGAAAATACAGATAAGATGTCTACCTATCTATGTATCTGTTGCCAGACGCTATACTCCCGTCACTGATGATAAAAACAGAAGCTACGAAATTATCAGAAAGGAGCCGAAAAAATAAGAGAAAAAAATTGAGGGACCAGAAAATAGCCTGTCGAAAACATTGGTGGGTTAAAGCGCCGTCTGAAGGAGCTAGAGCCGTATTCATAAACATTCCTGAGCTTAACGTGTGTATAAAAGTGCTTGTTTGCAGCGTGGCGGTTTTCATAAACATTCTTAACCTTAACGTATGTTTGTAGCTTTGGTCCGTATTCATAAACATTTTTTTGCTAACGTGTCTATACTGTAGGTGCTTATTTGTAGTTTTGGACTTATTTATAAATATTCTTGAGCATAAGGTATGTATAAAGTTGATTGTAGCGTTGGACGTATTCATAAACTTTCATGTGCTCACCGTGTGTATAAAAGTGCATGTTTGTAACTTTCAACGTATTCATAAATGTTCTTGAGCATAGCTTCTGTATAAGAGTGCTTGATTGTAGCTTCGGACCTATTCATAAACTTTCTTGTGTTTACGTGTGTATGAAAATGCTAGTTTCATTTATTTTCACTCGCACAACTTCACATCGAACAAAAAAAAAAAAAGTTCTGCGAGTAATTAATTGCTGCGAAAAATTTGAAATGCATATTATATAAAGACCTCCAAAGACTTCCTGAATATGCATAACACTGAGGCTCCTCCAACTCACTCAGCTAAATAGAATTGTCCCTTTAGCTGGAATCGATTGCTAGAACTATTCCAACCATGAGAGAGCTACTCGTGACACTATTAATATGCAGGAATAAATTACTTGAACTGTTCCAACCATGAGGAGGCCAATGGTAACTATTAAGATGCAGGAATAGGCTGCTAGAACTGTTCTAACCTTGAGACAGCTAATGGTGACTCTATTAAGATGCAGGAATAGATTAGTTGAACTGTTCCAACCATGAGAAGGCCAATGGTAACTGTTGAGATGCAGGAATATATTACTTGAACTGTTCCTACCTTGAGAGGTACTGGTGACTACTAAGATGCAGCAATAGATTGCTTGGGCTATTCCAACCACGAGAGAGCTATTGATGACTTTATTTAGACGAGGTTCCTGTGACTCAGTTCAAGGAAGCAGTGTGACGTAAGATGGGACAGGATACTAGATTTGTCCCGACCAAAAGAAAGTTGGTTGCTGTGTCCTGGCGAAAATGAATAATAGAGTGAGAACATAAAACCAGTTACTAAGCATTTTGAAAATAATGACCTGTTTTGGAGCTTTTTGCATCGTGAAATATTGCTTAAGCCCCTAAAATCGGTGACATTTATATTTTTTTGTTGCTATTCTCTCCAACAAGGAGAGTATATTTTCACCCCTGTTTGTTTGTTTGTTTGTTTAGTAGGATTACTCAAAAACTAAAAGAGGGAATTGGACCAAAATGGATGGGTAGAAATAGGACTCTCCCAGGAAATAGTCGATTAACTTTTGGGACCGATCCGTTTGTGCTGTAGTGGTTAGAACGCCCGATCGGAGTTACAACCTTGATTACGCGATTATTTGATCCCCAAGAGATGACTGGATATTTTTCTCTCTGACAAGGAGAGTTTTCACCCCTGTTTGTTTGTTAGTTTGTTTGTCTATTAGCAGGATTACTCAAAAACTAAGAGAGATTTGGACCAAATTTGGTGGGTAGATAGCCCATGTCCCAGGGAACAATCGAGCAACTTTTGGAACCGATTCGGATCGTATTACAGATTCTGGATCCGGAAAACACCTATTGCCAAACCCAGATCATTGATGAGAAAACCTAACCCATTATGAAGAGTGGTTTAGAAATTACGTGGCCGTAGTCGGAGAGATGCGCTCCACTGAGTGCCCCTCAAGTTCTTGCTATTTTCAAACGACTCCATTTACCACAGGAGAGACTTTTCTAACTGAATGAGTTAGATGAAACCTAAATTAACCCCTCCATTTCAAGATTTCCATGTTTAAAATGATTGTCTGGAGGGAGTGATAATTTAATGAATACTATCCGTGGTGAAGGGATTAAGTAATGTAGATAAATATGTATGAATGAGTAAAAACAAATATCAGATAAAGTACTTTCAGAAAACTAAAGAGGGGCTCAGCGGAGCGCATCTCTTCGATAAGGGCCACGTAATTTCCAAACCACACTTCATAATGGGTTATGTAATTCTCATCATTGATTAGGGCTTCGCAAAAAGTGTTTTCCGAATGCAGAATCTATAATACGATCCGGATCGGTTCCAAAAGTTAGTGGATTGTTCCCTGGGACATGGGCTACCTACCCACCATATTTGGACCAAATCTCTCTTTTAGATTTTGAGTAATCCTGCTAACAGACAAATAATACGAAACTGATCGGTTCCAAAAGTTAATCGATTGTTCCCTGGGACTTGGACTACCTACCCACCAGATCGAGTCCAAATCTCTCTTTTAGTTTTTGAGTAATCCTGCTAACAGACAAACTAACCAACCAACAAACAAACAAAAGTGAAAACATACTCTCCTTCTCGGAGAGAATAATGAACTGCCATTTGGAGAGGATGAAGACTTAGAGACTGACTAGAAGATTGTGTGAGTGAGTTGGAGGAGGAGAGGGACATCAAGGAGGAGGGGGAGACCAAGGATGCTATGGAGGGATGGAGTGGAGAGATATGAGAGAGGGGGAGATGAGTTGGGGAAAGGGAAGCCTAATGACATCAGACAAGGCGACTTGGAGGCGGTTTGTTAGTGACCGCCCCTCACGGGATTAAGGCGTATGTCAACAAATTAGAAAGATATAGAGGTAACTTTTATCATAAAACCTGGTTCAACCTCTTAGCTCGGTGACGTGTGTTACTCCTATATAATATTCTTTTTACCAACAGGCGATTTTATGTAGATGAAGAGAGGACCCGTTAGTCGATAAAAATTTAATGAAGACTATATTTAATCCTTCTAGTTCGAAAAATAAATCCTATATCTGAAAAAATTGCCTGGTAGTAGCAAGAATACTGTTAAATGAGCCTGCAGTGGACAAAAAAAATTATTGGTGCACATTCTGCTGAAACAGTCTGACAACACAAACGATGGCAGTTGCAAAATGCCGATGATCCCACCCCACGTTGGTAAACTTTCTTTCATGAGGATGTGCCGTATTGCCTGCTTCTGACATTTTCGAGTCAGCATTAGTATCGCGAAAAAAATTTTAAATGATGAAATATTAATTTTGGAACATTCCCAACTCTTTTGATAGTTCCCCTTAATTTCGGAGTCCTTGGGCGTGACAATTTTTTGATCCAGCGTACATTGGTGTGAAAAGTTTAAGATTTTTTATAAATACTTCTCCTTCTCGTCCCTCCCCCCCCTCGATGCCGTAAGAAAAGTTTAAGAGGATAGGAACCCTGAACTAGGGAAGCATGTCACCTCCAACGTCTAATATCCGCCAGAGTATCACTTGTGGAAGGGGAGTGGGGGGACGGGCGAAGACCAATATGGCGCTTACGATCCGGCCTCCGGGTGCATGATGCCGCCAAGTCACCATCATGGCTCTCCCAAAACTGTGCTTGCGTTGCAAGGAAACAGACGATGGAAGAAAATAAACAGATAGTAGATGAATATAGATAAACATAATATGAAATAAGTACACAATGGGTCTGGCCACAGGGGACATGATGCCACCAAATCGCCATCATGACTTTCCCAAAACCGTACTAGAGCTGTAAGAAAACACACGATGGAACAAACCGAGGTAAAAAATAAATGTAAATAAAGATAACCTGAATCTAGGTGTACAATACAATAAGCAGGTAGACAAAAATTAAAACCACAGGCGTCCACACTTGTAATGTTATTTTAGATTTCCAGCAGCGTGAGAAGACCTGCTGTAACTTTAATAGTTTCCAACATGAGTGGGTGGTGGATCTCAGTTTGGCGCGTTTTGTCTTCTTCAGAAATATAGTGTTGGGTACTGAGAAAAAAAAATCATAAGTAACGTGCTTTCGAACGATGTGCTCAGGTATGTTGTAGGTTTCATAATTTACCAGCTAATTAAGTGTCAGTGCTCAGTTCTGCCCATTTTAGCTCTTTTCAGCAGTATGATGCCAAAGTTTGAGAAAAGTCAATTAACACATTTTCCATGCGCTTTCCATTTATGTGCGTGGGCCCACTGTAGCCTTAGTAATTTCCTAGATAACTGCCATTTGATCCTGTGCTCAACCATTCAGTACATGTGTGAAAATGTTCATGCTCCCGTCAGTCGCTTGATCAATACAGAAATGTAACTGGAAAGCGTTCACAGAGTGCATACCTCCGTCAATGCCATTGCCATTAAAAAGGATCCGGATTCGAATCCGTGGAGATAGGATCCAGATCCGGATCCGCTCGCAAATTTAATCAATTCTTTCTTGGTCCATGGTCCACCTTTCTACAAAAATTTATTTGAATTCATAGAGAACTTTTGGAGATATTGTGCGGATCCGGAACCGGCCCAAAATTTAACAATCTCTTCCTTGTCCCATGACCCACCCTTCCACAAAATTTCATCAAAATCAGTTCGTAACTTTTTGAATAATCCTGGTAACAGACGAACTAACAGACAAACCAACGCGAGGTAAAACAAAACCTCCTTGGCGGAGGTAAATATCAAAATTTCATCGTCGACACTGTCGTCGTCAAACGTTAATCTTCAGTCATCAGTCACTGTGACCCTCTTTCCCAGCCGAAAATAAGGTGAGGTGGGTCTAAAACCAAGGAAAGGTCAAGTGAAAGTGGGAGAACTACTCATAGCATAGGGCCTACTCAGCTAAACAGGCCACACAGTCACTCATACATTCTTTAAGCCACCTGAATCCTGGCTGTACCACAAAATCCTAACCATCAACACAAATCTGAAATGCAGCACAGGTGTTCCTCGTTATATGCCAGGGCCGAGTTCCAAAATATTAAAACTTTTTCCATACAGTTAGGGCTGCAAATTGAGGGATCTGGTAGATCAGCTTTATTGGTATGGGTGAAAATGTGAATGGAAATATTTCTGTAGTTTACTGAGTAGTTAGCATCAAAATATATTAAAGGAAAACGAGAAGGGTAGTGATGCTTTACTGTAAAACTTCAGGTAAAGAGATAAAAGATTAATTAACTTTGCCTTCTTCTGTTTCATTCTTCCCTTTCACAGACGATTGTTTTCAGATTTGGAGAGATTTTGCTAGATGGAGTTAGATACAGCCAACAGTAACCTGTTCATTACTAGAGGTCGTTCCAAAGTTGGTGCCGCAAACTAGGAATATTGGCAGATCAGCTTCATAAATGCCATTGTAATTTTAAATGGCAGTATTTGTGTTACTAAGTAGTTAAGAGCAGAATATATATATATATATATATATATATATATATATATATAGATATATATATATATATATAGATATATATATATAAAATATATATATACTGTATATATACTGTGTGTGTGTGTGTGTGTGTGTGTGTGTGTGTGTGTGTGTGATTAAGTGCCCTCGTTGTAATAGAAAAAAACAAAAAGAAAAGAAGATAACTCATTCATACGATTTTTTTTTCTTTTAGTTTCATTTATCGCCAACAGTGACAATTTACTCATTTAAGAAGAAATTGAAATTGGTGGAGGGATTCCATATAGCCATCATTAAACCCTTCGCTACAAAATGTCCTAAGCTGAACAAAATCGTCTGGTTGTAGTAATCTAATTAAACTGAAAAAGACGCCATCTTCGTGAAAAGCATAGTTGAATGATGAAGAACTAGCCTATACGTTATCCGTTGCAACACCCTTGAAATACCACTTCTTCATTTTGAATGCCGAGAAGCAGGAGATTTGCTCTAGCTTTGATGCTAGTTGCGAAAAATTGCCATACAAAGGATGTTTAGCCATAGTATTCCTACTATGTTATTTAACTGCTGGAAATAAGTTACAGAAAGACGAAGACCTCCTAGAAGTGAACTCAGTCAGGATCAGGGAAACTAGTTTTCTCTTCTAACTAACGCCAGACGATTTTATTCATCTGATGATATCAAAGCAGGTTAAGAGAGGTGTACTGATACCATTAACAGTCTCGTGATGGAAACAACTCGGGTATGCTATTGCAACTAACGCCAGACGATTTTAGTCATCAGGGAATATCGCAGTAGTTTGAGAGAGTTATACTGTCGCCGTTAACGGTCTCATGATAGGGACAACTCTTATATCCCATTTCAGCGAATCCAGGCAATTGAGTTGAGATGAGAGTGAGTGTATGTAAGTAGCCAGAGACAGCTGAGCCAGCACCCCCCATGCCCCCCTGAACTGGTATTTAGTCAACCTTTAACCCAGCTATAGTAATTGTTTCTAAACTTTGCCCAGATTTCTGGTCAGTTATAGTTTATTTCACGTAACCGAGTGGAAGAATATGACAATACTATGTATCTACGTTCTTTCCATAGCATTTCTTCATGACTTGCATCATAATCTGTTAATCTTTTGTTGTATCTCGGTATGCAGTATCGAGGGATGGCAATTTTAGGTGAAGTTACTCGTAGAGTAAAACGGGTATAAATAAATCGTTTGGCGTTATATGGACAAGAATGCTAGGACTGTTCCCACCATGACAGGAATAAACAGCAACAGTTTCATCACTTCAGTCAAACTTACATGTACCACTCTCAGCTGGATGAAAGTACATGAAAAAACTGATTGATTGATTACACTAAAAAGATCGTGGTAGCCCGACACCAGAGGTCATTGCCGCCATACAACAGGATCACATGCATAACACGGATGGCTAAAATATATATATATAAATGTACATAGACATATATATACACAACAGGATAATAAATATCACCCAACCATCTATAAACATGAGCAAAAGTTCTGCAACACTCTGGTAGATGTGGCAGTGAAAGGAGTTAGATGAACTGTTTATATGTGACAAGTAAGAAGCACAACAGAAGAGTATGCGAAGAAAAAGATACTCTTTCTCATTTGGGGAGGACGAGAAATACGGATGGCACGACACAATAATGGCAGAGGATTGTCGGCGAACTTTTGGTTTAGGCTGGACGAGTTAATTGCCTACTCTCAAGCTCTTTTACGCATCTCCAACTGAATAAAATTGTCCTGGTATTAGTTCAAATGAAATGCTAGAGTTCACTTGACCATAAGAGGGCTAATAGAGTGAGTTTTTTCGGCAGTTTATTCTAATTTCCTGCTGACGATTTGATTAGCTAAGGAAAGGTTTCCAAGCTTGAGGGGTTAGCAATAACATTCATTATCCCTTTAGTGAACTGCCTGCTCTCGTTAGCTAAAGAATCGTTTGGTAGCATCAAGTATGAAATTAAAAAAGAAATCATCGCCATCTTAATACAGCCTGACCATTATACTCTTTTATCCTTAACCTGGTCCACATTTTCGCCCATTGCAGCTTATTTTAGCTCCGTCAGTGGGCGAAAAAGACAACGTCATGGACCTGCCGCCTTTCCATAGCACTTCCTCGTGACAAGCATCATATCTGTAATATTGTTTTACAACTCAACATTCAAGATGGAAACATGGCAATATTAGGGCAGGTTAGCGCAAAAGTAGTGCATTTGGTAGAAATCCTTAATAGCGAGAGGGGGTTGGTGAAGGCCACATTTAACTCGTCTAGACTGAAAAATTTCTCCTAAGCTATTAAAATAAAGCCTGTTCGTTATTAAATATATAATTAAACTATAGTAGTTTTACTTTGAAGCCGAAATGTTCGTTTTGCAACTTATTTCCTGTAGATCAGAGGAAGAATATGGCAACACTTCGAGACATCCGTTTCCATGGCACTGTTTTGTGACTAGCAACTACTCTCTTGTTAGTCTTTTGGCACAGCTCAGCATTCAAGATGGTAAGATGGCAATTTTAGGCCAAGTTAGAGTAAAAGGAGTATAGGAGAGGCAAAGACAGTAGGTGCAGATAAACTTTGACTTTGCCCTCTGACCTTGACCCTTCACTGACTGTTCTCAGACTCTTACCTCATCGTTCCAGCCCTACCCTGAACCCTTCCAATTTGGTCTAAATCAAATCAAAACTATGAAGTTGGCTTTGCCGAGTGAGATTGACCTAAGACTTATTGTTCTAAAAAACAATGGACCAGTGCTTTCCCTTACAACAAGTTTGGTTGAAATCGGATGAAAAGTGCCAGGGAAAAATAATACTAATGATTACAACTATACTCCTTTCACCTTGGCTGTACCCAGACTCTCGTCCATTTGCAGCTTTTTCCACTTAATTCCATGGCAGAATAGGGCAGTGTTATGGCTCTACATCGTTTACATTGCACATTTAGGCCTATGTGACAAGCATCTTATTCTAATTTTAATTTATTGCTAGAACGTTGCATTAAAGATGGAGAGAGGGTAATTATGGGCTACGTTAGAGTTAATTAAGTATAGGTACCATTGTCATACATAGTTATAAGTTAGTCAGTGACAAATTGTGATGTTGAGATGCCTGTCATAATAAAAGCAATCATCTGTTGAAGGACTCAACATCTCAACCGCCATGATCTTTTTCTTTTATTCATTGCCACCTCCAGACGAAGAGAGAGAGAGAGAGAGAGAGAGAGAGAGAGACAGACAGACAGACAGAGACAGAGACAGACAGACAAACAGAGACAGACAGACAGACAGTTTTTCTCTGTTTGTCTCTGTCTGTCTGTCTGTCTTTCAGCCTGTCTGTCTGATAGCAATAACCCCGTTAGTCATCGAGATCCTTCTTAATTTGGAAAAAAATCTTTTGGCGGAGGCTTTAACAAAATGTACAGGAATAATCGCACTCTGCCTTCTGGTGGACAAACAGCCATTACTCTAGCATTGTACAGTACTTGGATTAACAATTTAGTGTAGTTAAGGCAGTCACAGCAGCCTGACAGTATTAATGGATTTTTAAAATTTTTGGGTTAACACCAGATGATTTCATTTAACTCATAAGTTACAGAGTTGTGAGATTTGTCATAAGTTCTCCATTAACGTTTGCATGGTCGTGTCTGCGCTAGTTTTATCAGGAGTTAATACCAGACAAATTCGCCAAGTTGAGGGTGATATAGAAACCTGATAGTGTTAACATTTCTCCATTAATGTTTACATGATGGCAACAACTGTAGGGTTTTATTTGCGTGATCATGAGATGATTTAATTGAGCTGGGGGTGAGTTATGGAACCTGAACATGTTAAAGAAGAAAAAAAACGAAAAAGGAAAAGATAAAAGAAAATTATCGAGACTCCTGCTTTTCTTTGCATCACGAAACATAGGACGGAGAGCTTTGATATACTGTACCCAGTGAAAGATGGACTTCAGCCTTTTTAATTCGTTATATATGCACGACATTGGTCCATTTCTATTCCTACCCGAAGAGAATCCAAATCGAGACGAAACTGTTGTACTGTCACAATACATGAATGTAACTACTTCCATTTTAACTGAAATCACGACCCATTGTTACGTACTACATGTTAATTTGCAACAGCCGCGTATTCTGTTGTGTCACTTAGTAAAGTAACAGTTAATATCTCTAGCTTATCCAGAAATACCAGACACGCAGCATCAAACGCAGAAATAACTCTGATGCCCAATTTCGTCGAAAGTAGAGCTGAAGATACGTCACTCAAAATAAAAATAGACAACCGGACATAAACTTGGTGCTTGCAGTCTCGTTTTCTGGCGAGATGTTTGGGTGCTTTCTTTGTCAGTTGAACCTGTGTGTGATTGTGACTGTTCTCAGCCCTCAAACTACTGCTTAAGCACGCTGGGTTAATAGCTACACTTTACCGTTTGAAAATCAGTTTCTCACCGTCTGTTGCTTCTTTCGAAACTTGTAGTGGCAGCCCCCAAACACTTTAAATTGCCTGCTTTATCAGGTACAGCTTATTGTTATTTTCCATTAACGTTCTGTCATATAAAGTTGCTTATTTCATTCTTAGAACAATAGGTAGAGCATTAAAAATATTCTTATTTATTCTCCTAGGCCATTGGAATGCTGTGCTGGGAGGGGGGATGGGAGGACGACAGATAACTGACGGGTGAAATATCTGTCTGTATCAACCTTGTTGACGGAAATAGATGCATAAATGAACTGGAGAGACATTCAGTAGAGCATGCACTCACCTCCCTCAAGAATAGTCTTTGTCATCGCCTTGTCGTCGTCGTCGTCGTCATTGTTATTGTTGTTGCTGTTGTTGTTGTCACTGTTTTTGTCACCAAGGGCTTATCTGGACGTGAACCTTGTGAACAACAGGCTGAAGTGGTTTTTTCATCCAGTCCATCCTCCTTTCAGGGAACTGGTTGGGAGATGAGAGGGATTTCTATTGCCGGGCTACTGTGCAGAATGTCCTTTCCTAGTACCATGAACTTTTGTGCAAGGTGTATATGGTCGACTTAAAAGAAAAATGTTTAAAGTCAGACTCCATATTTCCCAGATGACCTTAATCCATTCAGGTTGAGGACGTATTATCTGTCTATCTATTGATCAATCACTCTGTCATTTTATTTATCTGTTGACAGACACTTTAACACCTTAAGGAAAGGCCACAAACAAACTACCTCCATGTCGTCCAGTCCTCTCATATTTGGCTATACTCCGTCCATCTCACACTCCCTTTCATATGTCTCTCCACACCTTCCTTTTATCTTATCCTTTGTTTCTTCCTCCGCCTCTGCCCCTCCACCTCACCCACATGTACTTTTCATACACACATCTAGTCAGTCGCTCATTCTCCATCCTCTCGATATGGTCAAACCATCTCAAAGTATTTCTTTTATCGCTTTAAATCACGTCCACATCAACAGCAATTTAAATATTTTATGATTGCCCTATGCAGACAATAAGTCAACTCGAGAGACACTTTTCTCCATTAGACGGAGAGCTAGGATCCTGCCTTTATTAGATCCATTATACATAGGGCTCTCCTAAGATACTGTATATTCAATCGTAAGGTTGTTGCAAAAAGAAAGTGTCCTGTACAGTTGCGGACATGAATATCGATACATTATTTCGGTCAAACAATTACGAAATTCGTCCACTATATTTTTAAGAGTGTTGGACTCCGAATATCGCGTCACTGGGTTTCGAAAATCATTGTTCACTGTCTCGATGTTTGTCATAATGAGGTGTATCGATATTTATGTCCGCAACTGTACATGAAAGTGATGAAACATCCTGTACTCAGCTACCTAATAATAGCGCACTTGTGTCCCTTGTAATCTGATGAACAGACAAAGACACTAGTACCTTATCAAAGTTCGACAAATACATAGCGTAAAAATCGAACTGTCTGAATCACACACTAGTAGATTCACTGTATTGTTGTAAATTTTCTTCAGACGTAACTGTGAAGTTACTGGCTTCTTTGATTGTGCTTTCACTAGATTTTAACCACGACATTATTAGGTCAGTCAGACCATCCCGACGCAGTTTCATCATAATTCTCCATTTAGTTTGCGAATATCTGTTTGAGAGAAAGACAGACACAGATAGTCGGCAATGAAAATTTAACCTTCGACAAAAATAGAATGTCTCCCAGGTGAACGTGCACAGTCGTGTAAATCAGTATCCAAAAGAGCACTATGGTTTTAGACATCTGGGAACGACTGGTATATCGGATTGCAGGATGCGTTTGTAAATAATTCCGTTATAGTACATAGAGCTCGCCTTTGTGGTACATATATGTAGAGCACCATAATTTCTAATATTTGTGATATTAAAGCACAAACTTCACAAGCTTCGTAGTTGTATTTTAAGACACCCAGAATGATCAGGTACATTTTCTGGAGAGTATCCAGTCATGAGCTAAAGTTCACTGATAATCCTTTAACACCACTGTGGCCTGTTTTCCGTATTTCTTACTTCTCCCATATGCCAGCTAATATCCTTCCACCTTATGCACTTTTGTTGTGTGCGTCATTATGCTGTCACATAAAAATAGTTCGTGTGGCACGTTCCATTGCGACAAGAGGCAGAGAAGTGTCGGCGAATTTTTCCCCTCCTGTACATTCGCCTGCTGTTTTGGGCTCTGGTTCACAGGCGCACAGTCAATTCTCGGCTGTAACTGTGAGTAATTATGTAAGCATTGGACAGAAAGAATAATTCAGGATCTTTCCATTTCTCTTTATAAGAAAAGAAGAAGGAAAGAAGGTCAGTTCCTTGTCGTATCTGTGAATAACTTTTGTAGGAAAGTCAAGAAAAGATGAGGACAAAAGTTTCCTTTTGCTTCTTACGCTTCCTGCAAAATCAGAATTAAATTCAGAAAGAGCAGAAAAAAGAGGGTAACGAATCTTTCCATGTCTTATATTGTTTGTACCTATGATTTTTTTTTTTTTTTTTTTTTTTTTTTTAGAGGAAGACAAAGGACAGAATAGTGCAGATGCTTCCAGTATTTCTTTTCTTCCTGTAAAAGAAAATTTCAGTCGGTTCCCTGTCGTGCCAGTGAATACTTGACATACTTTTTAATAGGAAAAACAGGGAGCGTGTAGGGAATTTCGAAGAATTTTGTTCCTCTCTTGAGAGAGAGAGAGAGAGAGAGAGAGAGAGAGAGAAATTTTTTGTAAATCCAGACGATTTTATTCACCATAGGAAAACGTACTGACGAAGATAAATATACTGTATTTATATATATATATATATATATATATATATATATATATATATATATATATATATATATATATATATATATATATACAGTATAATCATCTCATCAGCTGTTTGAGTGTCCACTGCAGGACCGGCCTATCCCGACCGAAGTGGGGACGATACGGCCAATGAATCTCTACCAAGTGGCTTAGGCTGTCTATTAGAGATTG
>NC_136991.1:28669856-28734856 GCF_032717465.1 Coenobita brevimanus | reverse complement strand
GATCTGTATTGGCTTGCAGCTGATGTGATTCCCTCCTTGGGGGGCCTCTAGTTATTATTATTATTACAGTATTACTGGGTATTATTATTATTGTTATTATTATTATTATTATTATTATTATTATTATTATTACTATTATTATTAAGATTATTATTATTATCTATTTTTATTATTTTTTTTTATTATTTGTTATTATTTTTATTATTATTATTATTATTATTGTTATTATTATTATTATTGGCCAGCTTATGTTGCCTTTATTGTCAGTCGCGTTATTTTGCATGATTTCATGTTAATTGTGGCAGGCACTTCTTCCCTTCAGAATTAACCAATTCCGACCAAACTTAGACACAGTGACCAGCCTATGACCAAGTTGTGTCCGCAAGGTTTTTGTTGCTAGGCAACTACTATTTGCCTTGCAACAGCAGAAAGACCGCTTTTTTGTAGTTTTTAAGTTTTGAGCTGTAGAAGCATTACTAATTGGCGTTGGTAGCTCTGACTTCTTCAGTTGTAGTCTTGAGGCCATTGCCTATCGGAAGTATGCCATCGTTTTCCTCTCTCTCCTCTAGTTTTTGAGCGGCAACCCTACAAAGATAGGCCTCAGTATCCCTAGCAGCCAGTACTGGTTTCTAAAAATGCCCCCCCTAGTTCTCCAGAGGTCTGATGATGAAATTGAATGAAACTTTGCTTGTTTATAGATACTGACTAGTACTACAACTTCCTGTTGTACACCTATGTGCTTCATTGGCAAGATCAGGGGTCTCATCGAGTGCAAAAATGATGGAAATAGCTCACACAAAATGCTAAGACTCCAAAGATTATTTAACGAGGGCCATGATTCTCGGGTGGAATGCTGCACTGAAGTACATCTATACAAAAATGACATTTGGTTTCGAAACTCACTTCCAGTCGCTGGCAGCACCACCTAAAAATTGTAACTCTGGTGGGCCATTCCGCAGATTCAAGTTCCCTAGCTCTACAGTGGGTTGATGGAATCAAATGATACTTTGCATGCTTATAGACGTTAATGAGTGCTACAAGTGTGCTTCGTACATGTGTGACCTATATCTGCCAGGTCAGGGGGCCAAAGGTCGTCAAGAGCAGATAATATGAAAAGTGCTAAAATTACGACCTTGCTTGCGCGAATGCTATAGCTCCGATGGTTATTAAGCCAGGGCCATGATTCTTGAGTGGGATGTTGTCCTTCGGTACCGCCATACGGAAGTGATTTTTCATACGGAAACTCACTTCCAGTCACTCTGGTCCACTTGGAGCTGGGCATCGTCACGTACTGGCTTATTGTTATTATTATTATTATTGTTATTATCATTATTATTATTATAATTATTATTATTATTGTATTCTTAATAGTAGTAGTGGTTGTAGTAGTAATAGTAGTAGTAGTAAAAATAGTAATGGTAAAAATAATAATAATAATAATAGTAATAATAATAATAATAATAATAATAATAATAATAATAATAATCTATCTATCTATCTGTCAGTCAATAGCCAGACGCCCTAATCTCGTAAGGGGCGGCCACAAACAAATCGCCTCCATGTCGCCCCGTCCCCTACCATTTCGATGCCCTCCCTCCAACTTACACCCCCCTCTCTCATATGCCTTTCCACTCCATCCCTCCATCTCATCCCTGGTCTCCCCCTCCCTTTTCCTTTCCCTCTGTTCCCTCTCCAGGCCACTCACATACACTTTCCTCGTTAGTCTCTCACTCTCCATTTTCTCCCCGTGACCTAACCACCTCATTGTATTTCTCCAAACGCTTTGTCACAACCACATCCACACCGCAGCGCTGCGTCACATCCTTATTTGTCATTGTGTCTCTCTATGTAGCGCAGCATGCTCCTCTCAAATAACTCATTTCCACTGCTCTCACTCTTGACTTGTGTCCTTCCTACAAGGTACAAGCTCTGCGTCCATACGTTGGAATGGGTATCACAATGCTATCATGCAGCTAGGGTTTTTACGTCCATGCTCATTTCCCTATTTCTTATCATTGCTTTAAATGAACCAGCAACCTTTCTTCCCAGTTGTATCCTCTCAAGTACTTCCATCTATCTATCTATCTATTTCCAGACGCCTTAATCCCATACGGGGTGGCCACAAACAAATCGCCTCCTTGTCGCCCTGTCCCCCGCCATTTCACTGCCTTGCTCCCAATTCACACCCCCCTCTCTCTTATACCTCTCCGCTTCATCCCTCCATCTCATCCTTGGCCTCCCCCTCCCTCTCTCCCCTCCACCTCACTCACATACTCTCTCCTTGTCAGTCTCCCACTCTCCATCCTCTCCACATGGCCATTCTCTGAATTTCCATCTTTACTCATCACACTACCTATGCTCTTACATGCACTCACATTATTTATTTCCTCAGAGTCCATCCTCACTGCATTACTTCATTTCTCTCGAAGACCATAGCTTTACGCTTCCCTATATTTACCTTTAGATTCCTTTTCTTACATACTCTCCAAAACTCGTCCACCAAGCCTTGCAGTTCCCCGTCGTTCTTCAGCAAGTTCAGAAATGCTGCTGTCTCTCATGAGGACTCAGTCTTCCACTGACCTATCTTGTATCTCTTTTATAACTCTGTCCATATATAAATTGAACAATGTTCGTGGAGACACGACACATTCCTGTTTCAGTCCGACATTCAGAAGGATTAACTCAGTTCACCATTCATACGCACTACAGCCCTAGCACTCTCATCGGCTAAATACTTTTCACGGCATTCAACAGCTTTCTATTTAATTCAGATATATAATGTATTTTCCACATTCTTTATCTATCTACTCTGTCATATGCTTTCTCCAATTCCATGAAGGTCGCATACAACTTTTTTCCCTTATCTCGAAACTTTTCCACTAAACACCTATGGATGAATACCTGATCTACACAACTTCTTCCCTTTCTAAATTCTCCCTGTACTTCTTCAACTAATTCCCCGGTTGTTTCCATAACTCTGTCTGTAAGACTGTATTCTACCATATATTTTTCGTATTACACTGAGAAGTCAAATGCCCCTATGATTAACACACACTTTATTTTTCTCCTTTTCCTTTGTACAGGGAAATAATTATACCCGACTTCCAATCCTCCGGGACTCTACCTTCCTCCCAGGTCCATTTGCACATCTTCCATATCCATTCTACAACTATCTCTCTCCCATGCGTTAGGTGACACTGTCCATGAATTCCCGGGGCTTCCCCCATTCTGACTTCATTGCTTCCCCTACTTCTCATCTCCCTCCTTCTCTCAGCCATTCCCCGGCCACTTATACTTGCGTCACATTGATTCTCCATGTTCAACAGTTCCATAAAGTGTTCTCTCCATCGGCTCACTTTTTCTCCCTTCTCCACCAGCAGTCTACCATTTTTATCTTTGACTCCCTCACTAACTTCTTTATCATCCTGTCATCCACTTAACCTCCGTCCTGACCATTTTCTTACATTCCCTTCACTTAACTCTAGATTTCCTTGCAAACTCCTCATCCACTCTCTTCTTATTCTCTTTCTTACTACTCGTTTCACCTCTCCCCTTCTCTGCACATAATAATAATAATAATGATAATAATAATAGTAATAATAATAATAATAATAATAATAGTAATAATAATGATAATAATAATAGTAATAAAAACTGAAAATTAAGAATCCATTCACACATGATCTGGTTAATTTTTTGCCTGCCTTCATCAGCAGGACACGGCCCAGAACCAGAGTAACCAATACCGGCATTTAGGTGAAGGTGACTATACTCCACGCCAACCATCTTGTCACTAGATTTGCCCCTTCTCGTAACAGTCGCCTATAATTAGCAATTTTTTTTTTTTTTTTTTTTTTTTTTACAAAATAGTGACTAGGAGAGTGTACGAGTATGTGAGGTGGAGGGGGAGAGGAGGAGGAGGAATGACCAAGGATGAGATGAATGGATTGAGTGGAGAAGTATATGAGGGAGAGGGGTGTGAGTCGGAGAGAGGGCAGCCAAATGACAGAGGACAGAGTGACGTGGAGGTGATTTGTCTGTGGTCACAGCTTGCTGGATTAAACGTCTGACAATAGATAGATACATAGACAGACAGAAAATAGTGGTCTGCGGCACACGAAATGTTCATATTGATTACGCTAGCAAATTTAATAGTGGTCGCCCATGAGCCTCTAACAGTGGCTGGTAGTGTGCAGTTGTATGTACTATCACGAGCATTAGTTTCTTTACCCCCATGACAATAGCGAGGTCGAAGTCACGGTTGAAGACGGACCAGACGAACGACAACGACGGTTCACAATGATCAGATATGCTTCCGGTACGACGGAGTCGTTCACTCACTTGGACTCAGCATCTTTCACGGTGGCATGAATAGTTATAACGAAGTTTAAAGGATGTTCTTATATCATCCTCTTGTTAACCACTGCCACTGTGAAATAAGCTTCGTGGTTCGAAAGTAGGACACCTAAGATAGATGCTTTAGAGTATTAGACCGAAAATACCGTAGTTGAAAGGGGACCTAGAACAATATCAAGAATTACATATGAACAGTAATGCATACACTGAAAGAAACGCACGTGGGAATCACTTTACAAACAAAAACCAATTCCATGTTGTTTAAGGCGGTGAGAGATGAAGGTAACATTGTGAGAAGAGAGCTCCACCAAATCCCATGAAGCATTAACCCACTAAGTATGGACCGGCTAATGTTCAAATGCGTGGCCCGACTCCAACTGGGACTTAGACTCCGCTCTCGCCAGGGGGGTAATGCTCGTGACAGTACAAGTTGCCTGGCGCGGAGTATAGTTGCTTGACCCATAATAATATAGATATTTAAGCCATGCTTTTCCACCCGTTCTTCTTTCATTTTCTTTTCCTTTCCTTTCCCAAAAGAATGCCTTCTCAGTCTTTCTTTCGTTCTCTCTCTCTCTCTTTTTTTTCCATCCATTCCTCTTTTTTACTTTGTTTATTCCTGTTTTTTATTCCTTGTTCCGTCTCTTCTTCACTGTATGTTTCCTGTCTTTGCCAAGTTTACCTTCTTTATAACCGTCTTGCCTTCCACTTCTTTTTTTATTACGTTGCTTTCTAAAACTCCTTTTACATCTCTTTCACTCTCATTTCTTCCTACCTTTCCTTCCTCTTTGCTTCCCTCCCTCCTTCCATCCCCAAATTTTTTTTCCCCCAATTCCGTCCTGCATTTACTTTATCCCTCTCTTCTGTCCATCCCATCTTCTTCCCTACATCCTCCCTTCTTTCCTTCCTTCCTTCCCTCCCTTCTCTTTTGCCTCTCTTACGCCTTCATTCCCACCCTCCCTCCTTCCCTCCCTCTTCCTCCCCCTCCTCCTCCTCCATTCCTTTATTTCTTTCTCTCCCTCTATCCTCTCTCCCTCGCGCTGTCGCTTCCTTCCATTCTTCTGAATACTTTTCCCCCTTCCATCTTTCTTCCTTCCTTCCTTCCTTTCTTCCTTCCTTCTTTCCTTCCTTCATTCCTTCCTTCCTTCCTTCCTCACTTTCCTCCCTCCTTCCTTGCTTCACTCCTTCCTTTCCAAATTTTTTCTTCAATAATTTCTTCCTGCTTTTATTTTATCCCTTTCTTCTGTCCATCCCTCCTTCTTCCCTACATCCTCCATTCTTTCCTTCCTTCCTTTGTTTCCTTCCTCCCCTCCCTGCTGTTTTGGCTCTCTTAATGCTTCACTCCCACCCTCACTCCTTCCCTCCCTCTTCCTTTCCTTCATTTCTTCTCCCCTCCCTCCCTCCCTCCTCTCTCTCTCACGCTTCCATTCTTCTCTGATTTTCTCCTTTCCCTCTTCCTTCCTTCCTTCCTCACTTTCTTCCCTTTCTCCTACCTTGCTTCTCTCTTCTCCTCCCTCCTTCCTTTCCACCCACCCTCCCTCACTCCCTCCCTCCCCCATCGCTTCTTCTTCGCGATTTTACGTCAACTCTGCTACATTTTAATTTCCTTTAGTTTTCCTTGCGCCCTTCTCATTTCCTCTTTCCTTCCACCCACTCTTTCCTCACCTGTCACTTCTCTCTTGTGTACTGCTCACTTCCCTGTTTCCTTCTCCTCCCTCTTCCACCCATACGTCTCTTTCTCCTGCTCCCCCCGTGCTTCGTTCCCTCCATCCTCTCTTCCTCCTCTCCCCGTTCCTTCCTTCCCGACCTCTTCTCCTCTCCCTCCTATCCCTTTTTCCATCCCGCCGTCTCTTTCCGCTTCTCCCCTTTCCCTTCCCTTACACATCACCTCCCTCGATTAGTCTTCCTTCCATCCTCTCTCCTCCCTCCTCCTCCTCTTCTTAGTCGTTCTCCTCCTCCTTGTCTTCCTCGTCCTCCTCGTCCTCGTCCTCGCCTCTTATATCCTTTTCCTTACCTTTTCACATCTTATCGTCGTCGACCTTCTCTTATTTCCTCTTCCTTCACTTTCACACTTATTTTTCCCACCTTTATATACTCTTCCTCCCCTTCCTTCTCTCTCTTCCCTTCCCTCTAGTGTTCTTCCTCCCCTCTCATCCCTGCCTTTCACCTTCCCTCTCTTTCCCCTCCACTCTTTCCCCCTCCTCCTCCTCCACCTTCTTCCCCTCCCCCTTCACTTTCTCCCTTCCCCCTTTGTCCCCTTTCCCACCCCTTCCACACAATCTCCCTCTTCTCCACCTTCCCCTTCCCGTTTACTTTCTCCCTTCCCCCTCTACCCTCTCTCCCTCACCCTTCCGCTTTCTCCCTCTCCCCTTCCACCTGCTCCTCCTCCTCCCTGCATCCTTTCTCCCACCTCCTAAACCCTCTCATCCTCCGTTTCCCTTCCTTTCATCCTTCACTTCCCTCTCTCTTTCTCCCTTCTCCCTGTCTTGCATTTCTTTCTATCTTCCCTTCCTCCCCCAGACTCAATAAATTTCGTCACCTCGTATATGAACTTTACAAAGTTAGGTTAGAACAGTTTTATTTATATTCTCTATTCAGGGGCTGAAGATGAAAATAAAATACTGTGTAGAAAAAATCAGACAGCGTGATAATGAATGCGTAAAAAATTTCCGCGTATTTGCACCAGATGTGCCTGAAAGCAAGAAAGACCGATCCTTTCACTCCAAAGACCTTTTTTTTTTAATGCTTCCTCTCTGTGCAAAGGCTTTTAAAAATTATTATCAAACCATCTGTCCGTCAGTTTGTGTATTTATCTATCTGTCTGTATTCCGCAACTCAGCATCTTGTGTGTGGTGTCCTTGGCAAATGATCCTCCAGGCATTTCTGTCCTTTCTTTATAACCAATCGCCTTTCCATGACACCATCTCTTTCATACTGTCGCACCTTATCTCTCTATCTCGTTCTTGTTCTCTATCTCCTTCCGCTACCCCCCCCCCCTCATACGATTACACTCTTGTAGTAAATCTCTCACTCTCCATTCAGTCTCTAAGGCCAAATTAAACAACAACGAATTCTTCAGTTTGTCGGTCTTTCATGTCACTCAACAAATACCTCTAAATAAACTTGTTTCAACAGCTCTCACTTTTGATTTATGACCCTGAAACATCGTCCATGCGTCATTACTCCACGTTAATTTAGGGACCAAGATTAAAAAGAAAAATATACGAGTTTTTCATTAGGTTTTTATTAGGGTGAGGAAACGAGGAAATTCACGCAGCTGATATTCCTCACTGGGTGGCATGGCTCTGCATGAAGTTGCCAGCAAGCGATGTTTAAAAGCAGTAGTAAAGCCATAATAAACAATTAAGTAAATATGACTAGTGAGGTAACACTGTTTAGGCCGAGGCTCATCTGAACGTGAAACCAGTAGAATGCAGGTTGAAGGTGACTTTCTCCAGCAGTCCACCATCCAAATTTCGAGAGAGAGAGAGGGATATGACGGATATTTGAATAACCGGGCAGCTAAGCCGTATAGTTATTGGTGCCACCGCAAGAAGGCGTCCTAGTCCGTCACCATTGAGGCAGTGATGATCAGTAATGAGGCTGTGTAAAGAAATAACTTCACCAGAGTCCTACAGTAACGAACAGTTACAAATAAAGTAAATTTACCCAATAGCTTCAGCAAGTTGGTATTACTTAAATATGAGTTTCAGGCTCTGTGACAAGAGTAAAACTGTACTGTGGCAGAAATATATCTTGAACTGCTCCTGTGAGTTGTGGCATTCAGTTTGCATGTTGCTAATACATATTTTGATGGCAAATAGTGATAGTATACAAAGTAGTGTAATGTGTGTTTTTAGTGCTTATATTGTTTTTCAGATGATTTAGTTTTAATTATACTCAATTATTTGTCCTTACGCAATCATTTAAAAAATATTGATTATTATTGCAAAAGGTAAAATCATGCCAACCCTGTTACTGGAACTGTTATCTTCAACACCTTTCATTCAGTATTTAAACCCCTATAGGATCGTCAACTCTTCATTAATGGCCGTTAGTAATGGAGATAATAATTATACACTCATGCACGGTTTTCTCCACACCCACAGTTAAATTCCTATTTTTGTCAGTGCTGTTAACGCCCCTGGCACATTCTTCTTTGCTGCACCGTTTCCTTAAAAAAAAAAAAAGGAAAGAAAAGAAAAAGAAAATCCATCTTCTTGTTGTACTCTGACGATTTTCGATTTAATTTTGTTGTAAGGAAATATTTCACCATAAAATTTAGTGGATTTTTTCTAACGGCTTCTGTGCAAGATGTTAAATGAAATCGTCTAGTGGAAAGAAGAACTAACCCTTTGACTGTCTCTCAGCCTGATGAAATAATCTTGGGTTAATCTAAATAAAATTCCCAAGTACACCAACAGAAACGAAAGATTTACTCCAGAGTTTATAAGCCTTTGACTGCTAGGATTTAACTCAGCTGAGGGAAACTGCCTGATGCAGCTTAAAGATATCAGGGGGAAGTGGTGGCTTAGTCGAGAGATGGTCTGCCGTCTTAAAGGTCGCGAATTCGATTCGCATCTAGATATTTGAATTTCATTGAAGCTGACTGCTGTTCAATCATAAGACCCATAAAATCACTCCCGCTAATACCTGTACGCCAGTCATGTTTACGATAGCTATTTTTTTAAGTATGGACGTTGCGTGTTACCGCCGAAAGGGTGAAATGTGGAGGTGCGTGGTACGGAGGAGAATTGCCGAACCTTTGGCCGGGATGTTAAGTTTATGCCCAGAGTCGGACACAAAAAAATTGCGCCACTGCGAAAGGGTTAAACATAGAGACGTCAGCGTAATGATGTTGCTAACTCCACCACTGCGATATGCCAATTATATTCTTGCTACGTCCATAAAACTAAACCTGGTTTAGAGGGATCTCTGTTAGTGATCGGCAGAAAATTGATATTAACTCATAGCTCACAAATCCTTTCCTAAACTGAAAAAAAGGGTGGCGTTGTCAAGAAGTAAAGAAGACTTCACTGGGTGGATGGGTTACAAGCATGAGAAAGTTAACCTTTCCAGTGTGACATTTTGATTTAAACTTTTCATTCTTACAGTATTCGGTAGATAGGGGTACCTACCATGTACTCACTCGATGTAATGCTGTCCTTGGGTGACTCTTACAGAATGACAAGCCATATAACAAAATGTCGTTTGGTAGGTTAAGGCATTCCAACCGGACTAAGCCTGTTAGGGTTCATGCCATAGGAAAGGTAGGAGTTTATTGCTCACATAATGCCAGTCAGGGGCATGAGAGGTCGGTCACCCTTGCCTTAAATTTTGAGACTAATTAGCCCAGCCCCGGGCTTCTGCACTCCCGATGGGGCAGAAAAGTATTAGATGATAAATGAATGAAACTATCCGTGGGTGTTTTTATTCTGCAGGGAAAAGCCATGGACAGCCATAGGATTAAAAATAACTACAATAACCCCTTTCACAGCGCTGGTAGGAAATCAGGTGTCTTATTCTGGTTAAAGTTTGACGGCATTACCAATCCAGCTATGCAGCATGGTATCATTTTCAGCAAACTCGCCCAATGCGGTTGTGCAAGATCCAGTGTGTGTGTGTGTGTGTGTGTGTGTGTGTGTGTGTGTGTGTGTGTGTGTGTGTGTGTGTGTGTGTGTGTGTGTGTGTGTGTGTGTGTGTGTGTGTGTGTGTGTGTGTGTGTGTGTGTGTGTGTGTGTGTGTGTGTGTGTGTGTGTGTGTGTGTGTGTGTGTGTGTGTGTGTGTGTGTGTGTGTGTGTGTGTGTGTGTGTGTGTGTGTGTGTGTGTGTGTGTGTGTGTGTGTGTGTGTGTGTGTGTGTGTGTGTGTGTGTGTGTGTGTGTGTGTGTGTGTGTGTGTGTGTGTGTGTGTGTGTGTGTGTGTGTGTGTGTGTGTGTGTGTGAACTCCTCCTTGGCTATTTGATGGGTAGGAATGAAACATAACCAGATGAGTTCGTCTGGTTACTCCAAAGATCTTCCGATATATACAGTTTTCTAACCATGATTTCTATGGGTGAGTCAGCCCTTCAGCGAATTAAAAGTTCTCAGAAATAGTGAAAGAACGGCAGATATGGCTTTGGTATCTTTGTACCTGTTGTACTATGGTCACTCATCTGTAATGCTGTCTTTGGGAAGCATGGCCCGCTGATCAATCTTCCTCCCAAAAATGTTAATGATCAGAGACATGGGAAAGTTAATATATGGATTTCGCCGCAACTCCTCGAGTCAGCTCGTCTAGTTCCTTGGTGATGTCTTCCACTCTAGAAAATATTCTACCATTATTTTTAGGGGCGTCAGCCGCCCTTCAAAACTCATAAAGGATACAAAATAGGGAAAGGAGGGCAGATAGTGCTTTGATGTCATAGTAGAGTTTGTAGAATGGGCTACCATCCGCTGAAAGGATGTTGTTGTTGTTGCTGTTGTTGCTGCCGCTGTTATTGCTGCTGATGCTGATGCTGCCGCCAATTGCGCACCATCTTAGGAATCAACATGCTAGAATTCGGTGGAGTGAGTGTGGGGTGTAACCTATACTGTAAATAAAGGGGTTAGACAGAGAGGAATTCTTTCTCCTTTGCTTTATAAATTATACGTTGGTGATGTACTGAGGAAAGTATTAGAGATGAATATTGGATGTTGTTTTAGCTTTTTAAGACCGAATATAATTACATATATTAACGACATTGCAGTACTGGGTGATTTGCAGGACAGTTTGATTTCAGTAACTCAAAAATTTGAAGAACAAATGTGTTTACTTGATCAGATGATTAATAAAAGTAATTCTAAAGTAATGGTGTTCAAGGCATCTCGGAATCCGACACAGGGTATCCTTTGTGTAAATCAGTATGAGGTCATTCAACCTTGTAAGTATAAGGCAACATATTTCATTTTACTTTGTTAGACAAAAAGGACAGTGAATATAGATTAAATTATTTTAGATTTGTCAGACAGAAAGGACAGTGAGTTTAGATTAAATTACCTTTATGCATAAATTAACTCTTCTAGAATATTTTAGGTAAATAACGAAACATTATTGTTTTTGTTCAGAGCATGTTGTATGCCAGATAATGGATTACCTTTGTGGGATTTTAGAGAAACCTCTAGCCTCAATGGCTCAGAATCTCGTTCTGAATATCTGTGATGTGGGATTATGTTGTAATCTAGGTTTATAACCGGGGATTGCGTTAAAAAACTATAATTCAATTTGGGCTTTAGTTCTCAGCCGTTTCAAACATTTGAGAAAATATTTTCAAGCTCACTGAAAAAAGATATTTGGTCTTCCTGTCTTTATGAGTAACCATGAAGTTGCAGTGCTGTCAACTCAGTTGCTTTTAAAATCATACGAGTAACCCTTCATTTATAATATTCAGGCAAGGTATCGAAAAATCTTTAAGAAGAAAAATAAAATTATAATCAGCCTAGGTCTTACTGTGAAAAATCTGTGAAAACCCCTGGCCACTATTCAACACAGCTAAACAACGTAAAAATATTTTTGAACTGACATATGACATTGATATACATTTATTAATATGGAGAGTAGTCGTATGGTGGGTCCAAAATCATGAATAACGAAGAGATGTACATATATAAAACTACCTGGTAGGCAATGGTGTGGATAATAAGTTTGTTTATTTGTAAATATCTGTTCACTTTCCTAATGATATTTACTGGCCATAGGACGATAGAAAACCAATGACAACTTAAGTTAAATGTGTATCTATATATTTTGTTCAGTTGTTTAGCATTATATTTGCCCGGTGTAATATTGTGTAAGTGATTTATTTTTATTGGTTGATCGTAACTTTCTACAATTAATGGCTGATTTTGAATATCTAGTGGATATAGACCATTAATGATTATATTATCTGTAATAGCGCGAAAAAAAGGTAATAGAACTGAACCGAATTTACTACTACTACCACTACTACAACTACTACTACTGTTGCTACAACTAACAATACTACTACTACAACCTCTTCTACGACTCACTGGTATCTCATGGGATATTATACCTTTACATAGGCCACGACTGCCATCCTGTGGCCTTTACATCGGGGTACTAGCTTCTTTTATGACGCAGTAATATTATTTTGTAATTCTGTCAGATGGGCATACATATATCTCAGGACTGGGTATACAGTTTCCATGTTTTCTCTCAATACACTGGAAGAAACTGGACGTGTGTTGTATTTAGCGCAGAGAAACCTACTTATTCAGAAAATTAATACAGAGGTTAAAAGAAATTCTCTCTCTCTCTCTCTCTCTCTCTCTCTCTCTCTCTCTCTCTCTCTCTCTCTCTCTCGTATTGCTTCTGTTCCCCCCTCTCCTTTTATTTTGTGCAGTTCGTCCTCCTTTCATCAGGTTTTTACTCTCCCTTTCTTTTGTTTGAACAGTCTTCTGGGTCTGTCTCCCTCCCTCTTGTTTTGTGTACATACATTTCTCTCTCTCTCTCTCTCTCTCTCTCTCTCTCTCTCTCTCTCTCTCTCTTTTTCATTTTCTTCATTGTTTCTTACTCATTGTTTCTTACTCACTTGCTCACGCCCTCATTCGTTCCTTCCCACGCTCCCACTTACTCTCACTTTCTCATTCATTCGCTTCTTCGCTCACTGTCTTGCTCCCACTCAACCTTTCAGCACTCACAGAGTTGTGCTCATTCGTACTCACTTTCACATTCTTCTCTGCCTCTCACTCAGTGTCTCTGTCTCCATCACTCACACGTTCACTAGCAGTGTCTCTCACACACTCACACTCTCACTGCTGTCATACGTATACTCTCATACTTAGTTATTCACCCACACTTGATGTCTCACAGATATCACTCCCACTCAGTCTCTTATCCTTTCAGTCTCATCGTCATACTCTCAATTTTATATTCTAACCCTTACTGGCACACTCATCCTCACTCATCCTCCAATTTTTATTCTATCACTCACCCTCACACTGTCATTTTTTACATTCACTCACCTGTTCACACTCGTTCATTACAATATCACCTTGTTACTTATTCATTAACCCAATTTCACTCGGGCGCTCACTCACTAACCCTTGTTTTAAAATATTCGCAAGGTTGGGAGTGCAGTGTTAATCTGCCTTGAAAACAGTGAAGATGTACACTTATATTTAAGGCCTTCAATACGGTTATATTTTTTTATTATTCTCTCTGTCTCCCGATGAATACATTTATATAGCGAGAGAATATTCTAACTAAAGGTATTAAATATAGCCCTTATAAACCCCATCACTATATGGCTTCTTCCACCAAGTTTAATAAAATTGTATGGCGGGGTTTGATACAGCCTTAATTACTTGGTCATTACTAATCATATTCTTCCTGAGTTGAATTAAATCGTCTGGCGACAACCTGATTACAGTGAAAATGACGTAATTTATAACAACACAAGGAAGATAAAAGTTCTCTTTCCGACAGGCTCCGTTCACTAAATGTTCATAAGCGATTATGCCGTGAAAATAGGCAGCATCCGAGCAAATTGCGGTAAATTGCTAGGCTGCCTGTAGCTTTGATTTTTTTTTTTTTTTACGTGTCCGACTCAGGACATAGGCTTCACAGCCTGCTTCCAAGGCCCAGTAGTCCTCCTGCATACCATACACCTCTATATGTCACCATTTCGGCACTAAAACCCACCGTCCATATTGAATACATGCTAGGGCAGTCTCATTCAGGACTGATATATTGGTATTAGCTGGAGCATTTTTACGACATGTCGGCGGGTCTTCTGGTAGATCAGTAAAGTCTGACGTTATGAAATTCAAATCCGTAAACTGTTCCCTGTTCCAGCGGGGATTTGAATCTGGATCCGGTAGGACTTCAGGCCACCTCTCTACCGATTGAGCCACCGCCTTCCTCATGTATTCACTTCGTGTATGTACAGAAGACTCTCTCTCTCTCTCTCTCTCTCTCTTTCTCTCTCTCTCTCTCTCTCTCTCTCTCTCTCTCTCTCTCTCTCTCTATCTCTCTCTCTCTCTCTCTGTATCGTTATTAAACTGTTCTTCATTATAACCCACTCTGCTGCTCCCCTCCTCTCCTCTCTCCTTTAGTTTCCTCTTTTCATTTCCTTTTATACTCTCTCGATATGGCTACAGTTTTTATGAATCTCTTTTTCATTATTTTTCAGCTAGTTCCACAATTCAGCTGAGTTTCTCAATATTTTTTTTATGGTAGCAAGAGATGAAGAGTGAAAAGTGTGGAAATAAATGTTCTTTCTTTTATATAGTTATTAAATTCCCTGTTTTACGTTCTTTCATATATCTGTTAAATCGGATATGCTCTCACCGTGTATTTCTTTCTTCCATCTTATCCTTACTTTTCTGTATTCGTTCCTTCCATTTTTTCCATCCTCCTCTACTCCCATATATCCATGTTTGCCCCTTTTCCTTCCATCTCACTCTATATTCTCCCTCTTTCTCCGTTCATCCCCTCATTCTCTTTGTGCTTTCGTAATTCCTTCCCTTTTTCATTTCTTCTTTCTTCATTCATTCTCTGTTTCTTCTCCCTTGTCTTCTCTCCTTTCTCCTCTTGTTCCCTGTCTTCCTGCTCCCCCCCTCCCACTCGTTCACTTACTCTCTTCTTTTCCTCTCCGTTCTTTCCTTCCCTTTCTTCTTTCCTTCTCTCACTTCCTTCCCTCCTTCTTCCTTTTATTTTTTTTTTTACTCCTTTCCCTCCTCCTTCTTCTTTCCTTCCTCCCTTCCTTCTCTCATTGCCATCTCATTTTTTCCATCCTTTTTTCTTTTTCTTCTGCCCTCCCCTCTCTCCCTTTTTTCCCACTTTTCCTTGCTTCCCCTGCCCTTTCAATCCTTCTCCCTCCCCTCTCTTCCTCCTTGTTCCCCTCTGTTCCTCCCTCCCCTCTCTTTCTCCCATTTCTCTCTTCCCCCTTCTTCCCACACCATTTTTTCTCCCTTCTTTTTCTCCCTTCCACCTCTTCATTCCACTCCCCCCTCCCTCTCTCTCTCTCTCTCTCTCTCTCTCCACTTCATATATTGCCTCACTTCTCTGCGTATTATTTTCAGCACCATTTACTCGCTTTCTTTCTCTTCTCCTCTTCCTCCTACTTCCTTCATTGTTTTTTTTTTTTTTCACTTGTTTAATCTTTATCATTCTACTCCCTCTTCCATTCTTTCATGTTTTTTTTTCTTAGTCTGCCCTTTCCTTCTTTCTTATATTATTTTTCACCTGATTCATTTTCTTTCTTTATATTGTTTATATTTTCCCTCCAACTATTCTCGTCTCTATGTCTCATGTCTTTCAGGCTTTTTTTCGTACCTCTGTTTCGTTTCATCTCCGTTTTCCCTGTTTATGTATTTATTTATTTTTTATTAGTGGCTATCTTGTCTCCACCATTAATCGCTCTACTTCCTCGTCCTCCTGCCTCTTCCTCTTCCTCTAGTCTCCTCCATTTCCTCCTGTCTCCTTCTCTTCCTCCTGCCGCCTCCTCTTCCTGTATTTCACCTTTCTCGCCTCGTTTTTTATTCTCCGCTTACGGCATTCCTCCTCTTTCATTGTCCCTCCTCTTCTGCACCCTTTTCCTTTATTTTTCCTTTTTCTTCCTTCCTTCCTCTTGCTTTTCCATCCTACTTTTCCATTCTTCCCTTTCCTTCCTCCTTTTCCTTATGTCTTCTTCTTCCTTTCTCCTTCTTCCTCAGCCTCCTTCTCATCCTTTTTTCTTCCTCAACCTTTATTTCTTTTCTTACTTTGTTTCTGCCTCTATTTTATTTCTCCTCTTTATTTCTACTCTTTTTGTGGTAGGTGGAGGCGCTTACCATCCACTCACTTTTTGTAGTGCTGCTTTTGAGTGTCTCCCCTTTCCTCTCTGCTCTCCTTTCTCTTCTGTTTTTCTCTCCTTTATTCTTTCCGCTTTCTTCTGGCTACGGGTGACTTTACACTCCCTCTTCTACCTTTCCTTCATTCTTTCCTCTTCATTCTGCCTATGGGTGACTCTATGCTGAGTGACAAGCCAAATGGAAATCAGGAAACCTTTTACTACCCCGGGTGGTAAGCATATAACCAGATTATGGCGCCTGGTAGTTTAGTGGGTAATTAAGGTGCTCCAATCGGATTGAGCCTGTTTAGGTTATATCCAAGGGGTGGTTGGGGTTTATTGCTCATGTAATGCCACAGAGGGATGAGTGAGGCTGGTCACTCTCATCTTAAATGTCAGCACCAACTTCCCAAGTCCCGGGTTCCTACGCTTCTCATGGGGCGACATAGGACTGGATAATGGATGTATGGACTTTAGTTCCTCTTACTTTTCTTACGTAATGTCTCTTCTTACTTTATTTATCCTTTTACTTTGTCCCTTCTTGCATTGTATCCTCTTACTTTATTTCTCTTCTTACTTTATTTATCCTCATACTTTATATTTCCTATTCCTTTATTTGTCCTCTCACGTTCTTTCTCCTTGTCCTTTATTCTCCTCTTTTCCCTTATTTCCATTTACCTTCCCTTCCTTTATTTCCCTATTTTTTATTTCCATTTACTTTCTCATCATTGTATCTCCTCTTCCTTTACCCTACCTCCTCCTCCTCCGTCGCCCTCTCCCTTTTCTTCAGTCTCCTCCTCTTCTTCCTTCTGACCCCTCCTCTTTGTTCTCTTTACTCCTTTTTCCTGTGTTTTCTCCTGTTCTTTCTGTATCCTCCTTTTCCTTTCGCCTCTTCCTTTCCCGTTCCTTCACTTTTGCCTCCTCCATTTCCATTTAATGATGATCTTTCTTTCCTTCCATTTTCGTCTGCTTTTTTGTCTCCCTATAGTTCTCCTCCTCCTAATTCATTCCTCTTTTTCTTCCTCCTCCTCCTCCTCCTCCTTCTGCCTCTTCCTCCTTCCTTCTACCTTCGTTTTCTTCATTCCTTCTCGTCCGCTGGTCTTCTAAGGTTTCGTCCTCCTTCCGTCTCCTCCTTCCGACAAGGAGAGCTTTGTTTTCACCCCTGTTTGCGTGTTTGTTTGTTTGTTTGTCTGTTTGCAGGATTTCTCGAAAACTAAGAGAGATTTTGGACCAAATTTAGTGGGTAGATAGCCCATGTCCCAGGGAACAATCAGTTAACTTTTGGGACCGATCCGGATCGTATTAAAGATTCTGGATCCGCAAAACACTTTTCCCGAAACCCTACTCAGTGATGAGAAAACCTAACCCATTATGTAGAGTGGTTTGGATATTACGTTGCCCTTGTCGGAGAAATGCGCTCCATTGAGTGCCCCTCAAGTTTATTTCTCGTTTTCTCTTTCTTCCCACCCATTTTTCATTTCTCTATTTCCTTCCATCTTTCCATTACTTCTCCATTATCATATACCATTTGTTTCTTCTTTCTATCACTTTTACCCTTTTCACCTTGCTGTTATTGTCTTTTATCCTGCTTCCCTCCCTTCTTCCTCTTACTCTATTCCTCTCCATGCTTTTAGTTTGAGCTTTCTCATATTTAACAAAAAATTTATTACGCCCTTTCTTTCTGGAAATTTCGATTATCATTTATTTCTCTCCACGTTTCCTTCTTTCCTTAATTCGTTCATTCTTCCATCCTTTTTCTTTCATTCCTCCTTTCCGTCCTACTTTCTTCCTTCCATCCATCCCTCCTTCCTTCCATCCTTCCTTCCTGTCTCCTTTTCGTCCTATATTTCATCCTTCCTTTCTTCCTTCTTTCCTTCCTTTCTTCCCTCCTTCATGCATTCTCTCTCTCTCTCTCTCTCTCTCCTTTTTGTTTTCCCGTTCAAGCTGTTCCTCTTCTTGTCTACTCTTCATCGTCCCTTTCTCCTCTTTGTCTTCTTTTTCTCCTCTACATTTTTCCTCTCCGTTCTCCTCTTTTCCTTCCTTTCTTCTTTTTCTTTTCGCTCTCATTCTATTCTCTTCCCAGTCTTCTTTTTCTCTTCCCTATTTTTTTTCTCTTTGTCTTTTTATCCTTTCTGTTGTCTCTCTCTCCTCGTGTCTTATTTTTCTCTTCCCTCACATCTTATTATTTTCCTTATTTTCGTTTCTTCTTGTTTTCTTTTCTCCTTGTCTTCCTTCTCTCCATGTCTTTTGCTCCTTCCTGTTTTCTCTTCTTGATTTCTTTTCTTCTTCATTCATTGGTGTTCCCAGTCTTCCTCTCTCGTTTCTATCCTCACGCATCTGTTATTCTCTTCTTCTTCCGTCATGTTCTTGCTTTTCTCCTCCTCTTTCTTCCCTCTCGGTTTTCCTGGTTTACATCATTCTCGCCTCCCTATCTTCATCCTTTACTCCCTTTCTCCTTTCAGCTTCTGTTTTTTCACTCTTGTTGACTTCCTTTTTTTCGCCCTTTTCTTTTAATCTTCTAGTTTTTCTCTTCTTTCCCTTTTTTTTCCCTGTCTCAAATTCTTTTCTCTTTCTCCTCATTTTTGTCTTCTTTCTCTCCCTCCCCTCTCTCATTACCGCCTCCTTCTCACTTTTCTACCTCTTTTTCTCCTATACATCTTCCCTATTCTTAGTGTCTATTTATATCCACCTTTCTTTTACACTATTTTCCTTTCATTCTGCTCAACTCTCTTCCCCCGCTCCCTCCTTCCCTCCTTTTATTTATTTATTTCCTATCTCCCTGCATTCATCCTTTTCCCTGTGTGTCCTTCTTTCCATCTTCTTCCCTTTCCCCCTCTCTTCTTTTACCCCTTTTTGTGTCTTTTTTTCTGTCTCTTTTCTTCCCTCCCAAATGTCTCTCTTTTTCTCCTTCCTTGCTTTCGCTTCATTTCCTCTTATAGTTCTCTTCTCATCATTTATTTACTTCTCGTCTTCATCTTCCTCGGTTCTCTTCTTCGCTTTCTTTCTTTCTCATTTCCTGCTTCCGTCTTTTGCCTCATTTTCTCTTATAGTTCACCCCTCTTTTCATCATTTATTTACTTCCGTCATTCTCGTACTTTCTTACCGGTACTCTCTCTACTTTTGACTCTCTCTCTCTCTCTCTCTCTCTCTCTCTCTCTCTCTCTGTCAAAATCCCTGTTTCACTCAATCTCATCCACCATTCCTGCTTCACTCCCACTCACTCCACTCTCACACTTACCACTCTCACATCTACCACTATCACTGCCACTATTTTTTTTTCTCCATTTCATCCCCCACTCATACCAATCCAGGTCGCACTTTCACTTGTGTCACTCTCTTTTCGCTCCTTCATCCTCCAGTCCCACTACCACCTACCACTCCCCTCTTACTTTTCCTTCTACTGTCACACACCACTCCCAACACGCTCTCACTCCCACTCCCACACAGGACGTGGGCAAAGGCAGTAAGGGTGTGGAATTAAGCATGGCAATGGGAGGCTAATCGTGCATGGTGGGTAATACTAAGGAGGCTCTTTGGCCCTACACCCTGCCTGACCCCATGCACTTATGTCCTGATCTAATATTCCACCCCGGTGCTCTGTTCCCCTTCTCTCCATGGGAATTTTACGCTGGTAGAAGCACACGCCAATGCTGCCCCGTAATATCCTTGTGCGTTACTTTCCTTAACTTTATATAATTCTGATTTAGTTTGTCTACACTAGTCTAGCCAAAGCGTAATCTAATAAATCCTGAACTCTCGTAATCTGATTATATGATCAGTTGCTGTTTCATGTTGTTATTCTGTGTTACACTGATTAATTTTATTATACATTGTTAATTTACTCGAAATTAGTCAAGTTTTAACTAACCTAACTTTCCCAGCCTTGTCCGTGTTATTATGGACCTAACCCACTCCGACCTAAAATGAGCTAACATAATTTTGTTGGCTTGTAATATTATTGTTCGTTAACTTTATATAATTTTTTAATATGCCCTAGTCTAACCCAACTTGACCTAACAGTCTGATTAGCCCATTAAAGGCCAGTGTCCCCATGTGTAGGATTTTACTGGAACGGTACTTTACTGGTGCGGTATTAGTGTACCGCCTTCCCCAATCGGCTTGTAGTAGCCATGATTATAGGTTCGTGCCCTGGGTTTCCTGTCTTTGCAGTGTTAATTTTTGAAAATGTCACGTTCCATCTTTCTTTTAAGACCCTAGGTACTTTTGGGGTAAAGATTGCCAACATTCACAAGGGAAAGCAGGATGGTCTCCATACAGCCATGCCACACAAACATATTTCTGTGCAAATTGCCCCGATGATTACTGAACGTACATGGACATATATCCCAAATTTGCGTAGTTGCACAGTTTGACCTTTGACTCAATAAATACTTTTAATGTGCCTCAAAAAAAAAAAAAAAAAAAAAGAAGAAGATGTGTTTGCCCAAAGAACAACTGTACCAAGCTTGAAGTGAAGTAATGAAGAGATAAAGAAATGACACCAAAGTGAAAAGTGTTTGGAAAAAAGGAAGAAGCAGAAGATGAAAAAGGAAACCAAGATGTGGATTTATCAGTTTTCCAAATAACAGCGTAAGGTGTGCTAGAATAACTAATATTGTGACACACATCCCTGATGAACACATCCTTCAGTATACTAAAAGCTGACTCTACACATCATTTAACCTGGTGAAACATAACCTAATTTTGAAGCGTAATATAATTTTGCCTTGTCTTGCTTAATATAATCTACTTTCGTTTACATAATATAATGTAACTCGATCTGACAAAATAATAATATGATAATAATAATAATAATAATAATAATAATAATAATTGAACTAAAGAGTGAAAAAAAAATGCAAATGAAATAAAATTGGAAAGAAACTTAGAAACAAGCAGTGAGAGAGAGAAAACGGCGAAATAAGAGAAAGGGAGAGCCTGGAAGTGAGAGAGAGACAAAATCATAAGAGAAAGGGAGAAGGCGTAGTGGTATGAGAGAGAGAGAGAGAGAGAGAGAGAGAGAGAGAGCGAGAGAGACTCGTAAAATGAAGAATGGAAAGAGAAATGGGATGAAAAAAAAGTAATGAGAGAAAACGGAAATATGATAGATGACTGAGTGAAATGTAACGAAAGCCGTGGAGTAAAAGAAAACAAAGGCGTGAAATGAGAGAAAAAGAAAAGCACAGAAAAAAAAAGAAGAATGAGATAAAAGATAGTCTGAAGAGAAAGGTATACAATAAAAAGAATGGGAGTAAAAAGCTTTAGAATAAGAGCAACAGAAATTAAGCCATCGAAAGAAAAAAAAAAGAATACCATAGAAAGAGGGAATATGAAAGTCGTGGAAAAAGAAAAATACAAAGAGAAAGAATCATCTATCTACCTATCTATCTATATACCTAGGCTGCTTCCCCCAAAGAAAGGGAGGTAGCCGAGACAGGACGACACACTCCCTATATACTCATCCATTCAAACACATTCATTCGCATCTTTGCCCCAAAGGGGAGAACGGACAGATCCTCACCGCACCACACCGCACAAGGGTCAACTGCGCAATGCAATCAGTGACATCCGCAGCAGGGCCCGACAGCAGAACTGGTTTACCCCTGCCACATCATAACAAACCCATCCCCTTACCCGCACCTGACCTGACTAGCTGATCAGACCAAATGCGGGAGAATATCCCCTCAGGGCTGCGTCATCACTTGTTCATTCACAATTTCTCTCCATTTATTTCTATCACGCACAGCCACTCTTCCTTGCTCAACAGACATCCCTCTCGCATCCAGCGCTCTCTTCACACTGTCCATCCATCCTATTCGTGGTCTCCCTCTCAGCCTTACACCTCTCACATCAGATCTAGTTATCTTTTTCACCAGTCGCTCATTATCCATTCTCTCCATATGCCCAAACCATCGCAACACCCTCTGCTCAACTCTACCACCCATCTCCCGAACAACTCCAGTTCTCCTTCGCACTTCATCATTTCGCACCCGATCCATACGCGTCACTCCACACATACTCCTCAGACACCTCATCTCCATTACATTCAAACTTTTCCTCTCTCCTACACCCATATTCCATGTTTCAGCCCCATATAATGCAGTCGGTACCACAACACCCTCATACAGCCTTCTCTTTACATCCATTCTAAGCGAACGACATTTAAACACTTTTTTCATTCCTCCCAGCACCTTCCTACTTCATTTATTCTAAACTTCACTTCTGCATCTATTCTTCCATCCACAGCAACATGTGACCCTAGATATTTAAAACAATCTACCTCCTCAAGCAACTCACCATTCAAAACTATATTCATCCCCCTACCATCTATCAACCTCGTACACTTCATCACTTTACTTTTATTCTCATTTACTTTCAATTTCCTCCTTTCACACACCCTTCCAAACTCCTCAGCCAACTGTCTCAATCTCTCCTCTGAATCAGTCACCAGTGCAGTATCATCTGCAAACAGCAGCTGCTTCAGATTCCACTCTCCACCATCAACATTCACCAGAGTCAGACCTCCACCTAAAACTCTTGCATTCACCTCCCTTACAACACCATCCATGTAAATATTAAACAACCAAGGCGACATCACACATCCAGTAGCAGCCCCACTCTCACGGGAAACCAATCACTCACAGCATTTCCCACTCTTACACACGCTCTACTATTTACATAAAAACTTTTAACCCCTTTTAGTAACCTACCATCAAGTCCATACAATCTTAAAACAATCCACAAAGCCTCCCTATCAGTTCTATCATACGCTTTCTCTAAATCCATAAATGCCCAAAACACATCCTTGCCTTTCGCTAAATACTTTTCACACATTTATCTCACAGCAAACACCGGATCAACGCATCCCCTCCCTCTCCTAAAGCCACACTGCTCATCACCAGTCACTCCCTCTATACCCTCTCTAACTCTCATAATTAACACTCTACCATACACCTTACCTACAACACTCAACAGACTTATACCCCTAAAGCTAGTACATTCATACTTATCACCCTTGCCTTTATACAACGGGACCACACAAGCACTTGCCCAGTCAATTGGCACCATACCTTTCTCAAAGCACACATTCAACACTCTTACTAACCAGTCAACAATAGTCACTCCACCACCCTTCAGGCATTCCACAGCACACCCATCCATACCTGCAGCTTTCCCTGTTTTCATCTCCTTTACTGCATTCTCCACTTCCTCCTTCGTGATCAAAGAATCATTCAACTCTCCCAACACATTTATTCCTTGCACCCTTCCATCTGCCACAATCTCAGCCACCCTTTCCTCCTCTACATTTAACAATCTTTCAAAATACTCTGCCCATCTCTTCCTTACTGCATCCATCTCAGTTAACATCCTTCCATCCTCTGCTTTTACTCGTTCTTCCTTCCCAGACTCTCCCTTTCGCACTCTTTTCACCTCCTTCCAAAACATTTTCTTATTCTGTTGAAAATTCTCTTTCAGCCGCCTACCCCACCTCTCATCTGCTGCCACTTTAGCATCACGCACAGCCCTTCTCGCTCTATTCCTCTTTTCCTTATACCTTTCATATGACATCTCATCCTTCCTCTGCAGCCACACTTCATATGCACGTCTCTTCTCAGCCACAGCCATACTTCCTTCCTCGCACCACCATTCACTTCCTTTTCTTACACCACCACCCACACGTCTCACACCACACACCTCTTCTGCATGCCCCACCACAGCACTCTTAAACAACTGCCATTCCTCCTCCACACTGCCATTTTCCCGATCTTTCACTGCGTTCCACTCATCTTTCAATTTCTCCTGATACTCTATCTTTTTCTCTCTTTTATCCAACTCACTCACTTTCAAAACCTCCCTGCCACACCTAACCCTCCTAGCTCTCACCCATCTCTTACCTACTCTTAACTTTCCCTCCACCAGGTAGTGGTCAGACATACCTCCACCCTCCCCTCTCAGAACTCTCACATCCAACAATCTTCCTATTACATTCCTGGACACAACCACATAGTCCATCAAAGCTCTATCAACAACCCTTCCACCCTCCTGTCTCACCCATGTATACTTATAAATATCTTTCTTCTCAAACAGCGTATTTCCAATCACCATTTCTCGCTCAACACACATCGCTATCATTCGTTCTCCATTTTCATTTCTTCCAGGCACACCATGCATACCAACTATGCCTTCAACCGCTACATTTCCCACTCTAGCATTCAGATCTCCCATCATTACCACATTCACATTCGCTCCAAAACTGTGCAGACACTCATCAACATCATTCCAGAAAGACTCCCTCTCTTCTTCATCCCTTTCACTACCAGGCCCATATGCACTCACAAACACCCACAACTCACGTTCAAATTTCGCTCTCACCCACATCAGTCTCGATGACACCACCTTCCATTCAATCACACATCTCTGTACTTCCGGACTCACTAACAAGGCCACGCCTTCTCTTGCCCTTCCTCTATCAACACCTGACAATCTTCCATTCACACTTCCAAACATAGATTCTCCCTTCCCTTTCATCTTCGTTTCACTCAGAGCTAACACATCCAACATTCTTCTCACAAACATTCTCCCAATCTCCTCCCTTTTAGCCTCAATCGCACTACATCCACGCACATTCATAGACCCAATCTTCAGGGTACGGGGATAACTCCATCCCCCATCCCTTTCTCTGGCCTGTCTCTTTTTAGGAACTAAAAAACAGAGGAGGGGGTCCCTAGTCCCCTCACCCCGCCCCTTTTAGTCGCCTTTTACGACACGCAGGGAATACGGTGGCAGTATTCTTCCTAATCATGGAGAAAAAAATAAAAGCATGGCATGAGAGAACGAAAGAATGGCATGAACAGAGAGAATTTAAGTGAAAGGTATGCATAGAGAAAAGCGTGGAAAGGAAAAAATACTTGAATAAAAAAATGGCATGCAATTAGGAAAAAATACAGTCGTAAACCAAGAGAAAAGAAAGAAAAAATCGTGTAACGTGAGGAAAGAAAACCGAGAATCATGAGATGGAAGTGCAATCGTAGAATAAGAAGAATTGAAAGACAGGCAGTGAAAAAATGCGAGAGAAAACTAGATTCTGAGGCGAAGTTGTCTTTAAAGAGGTGAGAGTTCATCCAGGCGTGATCGAGTTCATCCAGCTAGGTCAAGAACAGGACGTCACCCAACCTTCCTTAGCTACCAACACAGATTTGGTTTCAGTGGAATCATATGGCATGTGACCAGCTTGTAAAATAAGCCCACACAAAGTAACACACCTAATGGAGCAGTGTAAAGCATATGGCACACTATGACGCAAACACCAACGGTGTAGGGAACCTGTGGGACAGCCTCATAGGAGCATTTGCTTGCCTGCAGTCGACAGGTCTGCTCGATCAGGCGGGCCGGGGTTTGAGCAACAGCAGAAGCAACAGCAACAAGAACATGGGGGGGGGGAGAGAGAGAGAAAGAGAGAGAGAGAGAGAGAGAGAGAGAGAATAATTTCATGAATGGAAGAGAGAGAGAGAGAATAATTTCATGAATGGAAGAGAGAGAGAGAGAGAGAGAATAATTTCATGAAAGAAAGGGAAGGAAAGTCGTGGAAATGGAGGCGCTATGTATAGCAGTGACAGACAACATTGATTATACTGACGAATAACTGCGATAAGGAATAATGAGGTAATCTAGACACTTAATTCACTCATCCATTTGGAAGACGTAACTACCTAAAGAAGAATTACTGAGACAAAATCTGTTTAACTTAACTTTTACACTTTGGATACCCTGATTAGTGATCAGAAGTTCTTTTGAGTAATTTGTGCTTCCGACTATAGTGTGTTAGTGTGAGGTTTGGTTGTGTGAGATGTAGAAGTGTGTAGTGTGGCGGTGTGTGGCGTGCCGGTGTGTGGCGCGGCAGTGATAAATGGAGCAGGATGTGATGTGGCAGTACCGAGTGTGGCGTTGTAAAACGACTCAGTAGTATGTTTAAGAATGTGAGGTGTGGCAGTGTGAAGTGTAACATCCAGAGGTGTGGCGGTGCGAAGTAGGGTAGCGTGCTGTGTGTCAGTTTAAGGTATGACTGTGTGAGGCGTTGCAGTATGTGATGTGGCAGTGTACGATGTGGCTGTGTGATGTATGGTAGTATGAGGTGCGACAGTGCATTGTGTGATATGGTAGAATGGGTTGTTGCAGTGTGAGGAGTGAGTAGTGTGAGGTGTGGTGGTGTGTGGCGTGACAGTGTGAGGTGTGGCAGTGTGAGGTGTGCTAGTTTGAGGTGCTGCGGTGTGAGATGTGCTAGTGCGAAGTATGGTAGTATCATCCGCACTATATAGCCAGAATCAAGACTGCATTGCAGTTTCTTTCAGGAAATAAAAATAACATGATCATTCAGAATTTAGTGGAAACTCTTACGAAACTCCTCTCCGAGGGATTTCTCCATCGCTAAATGAAATCGTCTGGAATTGGAGCTAATAGAATAATAAATTTTTAACTGCAGTGCAGGGAGTTAAGGCTGAAGTTTTATATTCGGCAGTTTAATTCGACAGATGTTCCAATTTGCGAGTTTCTGTTTGGGTAATGATGTCCTTGTGTCGTCCTCCTTTATTGTTTATGATTCTTCCATTAATCCCTGTATATGAATTAATATTTTATCGACCTTTTATATTCTCGTCCTTCATCCCTGCCTTCATTTTTCACCCCTTTCAACTCTTATCTTTTCTTCCCGTTTTCTGCCTTCATTAATCTTAGGTGTGTTTTCTCTTTTCGTCCTTCACTTATTCCTGTTTTCATGTCATGCCTTTCATTTTCTTTCCTTCCTGTTTTCCTTCTTGAACAAATTATTCATTCTGATGACATATTACAAATGTATATATTTTTTTTCTTCAGGCGGCTTTATTCAGATTATGAAGGAGTTTTCGAACTAGACGGGTTATAAAGAGGATTCATTTACCCCTTCAATGACAGTTGACTTAAAGTGAATGAAATAGCCTGGTGCAGTAAATATAAACTAGAAAAAAGGAAACCAGATACTGCAGTACTGAAAGTGTTAATCATTTCTCCCCCTCCTCTTCGTCATCTTTCGCTTTTAATTTCCTTATTATTATACTTAACGTTTTCAAATTATCCCTCAGTCGTTTTTCTCCCATAGTAATTTCTCGGTCAATTTGTAGTTTGCAGTCTCAGTTCCCGCGCGCTCCTCTCTCATTTTCATCATTTTTCACTTTACCGTCCTTTTATATTGTTCTTCCATTTCCCTCCTTAATCATGTCCTCTCGAGAACTTTTTTTTTTTTTTTTTAAATCACGGGACATTAGCAATGCAAAAGTTAAATACCGACTTCATTAACCCCTTCAACACAAGAGGTCTCTCCTAACTGAAGTAAGCGAATATCGTATGGAAGTTGTTGTTGAGCATCCCTGTCTCTCGCTGTTGGAGCAGACTCATGAACTGCAGGCAAACGACTGCCCTTGCAAGGTCGTCCCGTGCAATGAAATAGTGTTCCCTTGCGGCCGTCAGTGCCGTGCTACAGCGAGGCGCGAAAAGTGTGGAGGTTTGGCTCCTGGATGGATGCTGCAGTTGCGTCTCTCAATCTGTTTAACATCGACACCATAGTAGGCTCCACATCACTCTGTTAATTGGCTACAAGGTTATCACCCAGGAATGTAAATGGTTTCATTGGCTTGTCACTCATTGTTAAATAACCTGTTGTGGGAAACAGAGGGTAGAGCCACCTGAAGTGAAAAGCACGGGAATAAAAAATAACAGGACGGTTGGGAGAAGAGAGAGAGAGAGAGAGAGAGAGAGGGGGGGAAGTGAAAAGGGCAGATTGATAAAAGATGAAGAAGAACATCACAGCACTACATCAATTGAGTGGATGATGGTCACCTCCACCCGCCACCTCGTGTGGAAGTAACAAGAATACAGTAAACATGGTCATTGCATTGAAGGTCTCTCTTGGCAGAATAAAATCATCTAGTGCCAGCTGGAATAGTATGACTCTCACAGGTGAAAGAAACTGTCTGGCGCCAGCTGGAATACATTATCAGATATACCACGACTTTGAAAATGTGAGTGACCTACCTTTTTCAACATTTTTTTTCTCCCTTTCATTATTTTTCCTGTTCCATCCATAGTTTATCCTCTCTCTCCCTCTCTACTGCCATTCATCCATCTTCTCTCCCTTCCTGCCGTCCCTCTCCCCTCCATCTAAACTGACACGATGCCCGGTTATAATATTTAATTCATACAGGCAACACACGCACGCACGCACGCGCGCGCACACACACACACACACACACACACACACACACACACACACACACACACACACACACACACACACACACACACACACACACACACACACACACACACACACACACACACACACACACACACACACACACACACACACACACCTAACCTCGATACTTAGGGGACGTCAGTTTACTCTTTCTCCCCCCAGACTTTGTTAGTGAATTAGGAACGATCTCTCGTAGTGTTAGACTTAATAATGATAATAATAATAATAATAATAATAATAATAATTAATAATAATAATAATAATAATTAGTCCCAACAACAGTAATACGGTACGACTACTACTAATGCTGCTGCTGATGCCTTTTTTTTTTTTTGTATATCACCCTCATCTATTTTGGAATTATGTTGTGAAGATCAAAACCGACGTTCCTAATACAGTTCACCATTTGGAGTTATAACATGAAGGGTTACGCTAACCCTCATATTACAGTCCGTTGGCCCCAAGCATGCCAACAGTTGTGTTTACCAACTATCTACTACTTTTATTACTTTAATTTTATTCATTAACATTACAGTGTTGATAAAGACATTAATCTGTAAGAGTCGCTGATCTGTGCAATCCATACCCGCCAAAGAGGCAGGCCTGAGGGTTGATGATCTTGTGCCCCTGAGCCATAGGACTGCAGACCTCACGAGGGAGAATGACAGTCGACATCTCATCTAGGCCTTAACAGATCTCTGATGTTGGCGCTTCTTCTCAGAAAGAACCTCTGCCAGTCTCGAGTAGAATCTCGCCGCCGCTGAACCCATCTCACCTGATGATGTGAACACAACGGGAGTGAATCGACCGTGATCCACATGTTGGAGTCTTTCTTGGGAGTTTCTGTTTTATTCTTGTTCATTCCTCTTGCTCGCAGCCTCGAGAGACAGTTCACGATGACACGCTGCCATAGGATCAAATATCCTAATGTCAAACAAAGCCTTCTGACCACGTGTCCAGAAATCTCTAGCGCTGACATCCACTCTTGCATCATTTGATGTTTTTGCTGTTCTGTGAATGAAGTGCTCACTGTCTAGAGGTAGCAGAGCTGGCTGTGTGGTGACATCATGGTATATTTCCTGTAGCATTTCTGCAGTGAGGTAGCGTACTTCATCATGTATGTAGTCAAAGCCTCCCTTCATGCAAATCATTGCATGGTTTGCATTACAGAAAGTGCCACAGGCACAGTGTTGAGGGAGATTCTCTATTAGCCACCCATATCTCAAGGCTATGGTGCCAGTAAATTACTCTGTTGAAGTGGAAGCCTTTTGCCTTGAGAGGCAGGGTTGTCAGCCAGTTTGATGCCCCAGCCTCCTGTGCCATTTCAACTCTTCAGCACTGGTCTGGTGTCAGATGTTCGTTTATGTGCTGCAGCTGGTCTATTTGTCTTGTTTCTCGCTCTTTGCATATCTGTGTCTTTATGTCGTTTTGCCATTGGTGGTCGATTTCATTCGTCTCAACCTGGGCGCATATCTTCTGTGACAGGGATTCGGTGAGTGCAAGTGAATTTCTGTGTTCGTAGCTTGCCATGGTTGCTGGTTTTATAATGTCAAGGCCTCCCATGCTGGATGTTTACGCTAGAAGATCCCTCTCTTCTGGTATGGGGATGAGGTCATTGGTCGGTGATGGGAGGATTGGTTCCCTGATAGCATCCTCCAGTGGTTGGAGCAGCAACTCGATGTTGGGGATGGTTCGCATCACGAAGGTCCATCTGTACTTTACACCATACGTAAATGTGCTGTATGCTGCATGGGGTTCCTTTTTTTGCATTCCTGGGTGGTACATATATTTCTTCCACCCATGTCTTTATCATTCACATAGTGGTCTTTGAACTCCTTGGTTTCAATCACAGCACCTAGATGCCTCTGGTCTTTTTAGTCACTATCACGTTTGTATCTCAAAAGTCCTCGTGTGCATCTTAATAGTAAGCTGGTTTCATGATTAAGATGGACTGACATGCATTAGGCCCTTTTCGGACCTCAGCACCCCCTATAATAAGGTCTCATTCCGGCATCCCATTACATCTGGTTACTGGGACTATAGCTGCTACACTACTGCAAAGAGCAAAGTGAAGAGAAGTACTGCTAAACAGTTTATTTTATAGTCTCAAAAAAAAAAAAAAAAACATCAAGGATGCCAATACCAAGCAAAACCAATAAGACAAAAAATGCAACATTTCCAGCACCCCCTAAATTTGATTTCAGCATCCCCGGGGAGTGCTAGCACCCCAGGTAAAGAAACACTGCATATGATTAAGGTCATAACCTATTTCAGGGCCATGGGATGTTACAAGGTCCGACCATTTCCTCACATCCTACAACTTGCCAGCACCTGTGAGATTATCTGCATAGGCTACTTGTGTTACACTGGTGACCTTGTATTTGATCTGTTGTTGCAGCACTGTCATAGCCAGGCGGTGCATAGCAGGGATAATAATAATTATGGCTACCTTTTTTAGTAGGTTTATTTATTTATTTATTTTTTTTTATGCGAGGAAGAAGGAACCATAGGGTAAGCCCACATAGCGGTTCCTTCCAAGAAAAAAAAAAATACAAAAGTGAGCCATATTCAACATCCGTTCATTTCGAGATGCCCGGACACACTGCGTTTGAAAGACAGATCATAGGAAGTAGGAAATACAGACAGAGGGAGACAGTTCCAGAGTTGACCCGTTGCATAAATGGAGGACTGGGAGTAACGGTTAACTCTTGCATTAGAGAGCTGAACAGAAAAGGGATGAGAGTTTGTTGCTAGACGGGTGCTCAGCACTCGTCGTAGAGGTGGAGGGATGCAAGCTGACAGTTCAGAGGAGCAATGACCATTGAAGTAGCGTTAGAAAAGAGATAAAGATGCAACAGTGCGGCGAAGAGACAGAGGTTGAAGGGAGCCAGTAAGTGGAGAGTTGATGAGACGAAAAGCCTTTGACTCCATCCTATTGAGAAGAGCTGTATGTGGAGAGCCTCCCCACACATGAGAATTGTACTCTATACTGGGGCAAGTAAAACCCGTCTATAAAGTCAACAACTGTGCAGGGGTAAAGAAGGCACGGAGTCGGCTTAGCACACCTAATCTCTTGGGAGCAGATTTTACAAGAGATGTAATATGGTCTTTCCAAGATAAGTTCCGAGTGAATGAAACCCCAAGCAAGTTCAAGGATGACGCAGGGTTGAGCTTGTTATTATTAAACATTAGTGGGTACTCCTGTGGAAGATTTTGACGTTTTGATAGGTGTAAAATCTGAGTCCTTGATGCATTAAAAAAACAAGATTATTTTTACCCCAGTCAGAGATTCGAGCCAAGTCAGACTTTAGGTGTGCCATAGCTTCATCCCTTGTTTGTTGAAGTAACTGCTGAGATGGACGTTGCGGAAACTGAATAGAAAGGTGAAGGGTGGAATCATCAACGTACAAGTGGATAGGGTTAGACGTACAGCTTAGAAGATCATTGATGAATAAAAGGAAGAGAGTTGGTGATAGGACAGAGCCCTGAGGAACATCACTGTTGATAGAATTAAGAGAAGAACGATGGCCGCCATTTGTTTTTCCTTCCTCCGTTCTGTTATTTAAAAAAAAAAAAAAAAAAAAAAAAAAAAAAAATTGCAGCTATAGAACGACAAGAAAGGAAGCTATAGATGAAGGCACAGATAGAAGGATAGAAACCGTAAGAGGGGAGTTTGGAAATTAAAGATTTTATGCCAGACTCGATCGAAAGCCTTTGAGATGTCAAGTGCAATAACAAAGTTTTCTCCAAATTCCCGAAAGGAGGATGACCAGGAGTCAGAAAAGTAGGTGAGAAGGTCACCAGTGGAGTGTCCCTGACCTAAGCCATACTGACGATCAGAAAGAAGGTTGTGATAGGAAAGATGCTTTAAATTTTTTCTGTTAAAAATAGACTAGAAATATATTGAGACACAGGATGTTAAAGCAACTGGATGATAGTTACAGGGTTGGGAATGGTCACCCTTCTTTGGGACTGGCTGAATGAGAGCAAATTTCCAGCAAGAAGGAAAGGTACAAGTTGAAAGACAAAGAAGAAAGAGTGTACCTAGGCAGGGTGTAAGCACAGAAGCACAGTTCTTGAGGACAACTGGAGGGACTCCATCAGGCCTATATGCCTTGTAAGTATTGAGGCCAGTGATGGCAGAAAACACATCAGCTGAAGAAATCTTAATGTCAGCCATGAGGAAGTCAGAGGGGGGAAGTGATGGAGGAACAGCACTGCAGTCGTCTAAGGTGGAATTGGAGGAGAAAGTCTGAGCGAAGAGATCTGCTTTATCAGTAGAAGAAAGAGTTACAGAGCCATCAGAGTAGAAAAGAGGAGGGAAGGATGATTAGGTAAAGTAGTTAGAAAGGTTTTTGGCAAGGTGCCAGAAGGAGCGAGAAGAATTCGAGTGGAAATTTGAGAGCTTTTAGTACTGATGAAATTTTTAGCAGAGCAAAGAACAGACTTAGCACGATTCCGGGCAGAAACATAAACAAGATGTGATTCAGGGGTGAGTTGGCTCCGGTACCTTTTATAGGCCCTCTCCTTGTTGTGGACAGCATTAGAACAAGCGTGATTAAACCAAGGCTTTCTTGCATTAGTCAAAGGATATGAGAAAGGAATGTATGCTTCCATTCCCGAGAGAATAACCTCCATAATGTGCAAGGCACACTCAGATGGCCTCCGGCCATGGAAGCAATAATCATTCCAGGGGAAATCAAAGAAGTACTGCCTGAGGGCCTCCCAATCCGCAGCTCCCAAGTGTCACAGACGACCTTTCTTTGGAGGGTCCACAGACCGTATCGGCACAATAGGACAGGTTAAGGTAATAAGGTTGTGATCGGAGGAGCCCAACAGAGAGAAAAGATTAACAGTGTAAGCAGAAGGATTAGTTGTAAGGAAGAGGTCAGGTATGTTGGAGCTCTTTCCAAGGCGATCGGGGATACGGGTAGGGTTCTGTACAAACTGCTGCAGGTCATTAAGGATAGAAACGATGTAGGCTTGTTCACCAGGTGGATCAGTGATAGGAGAGGAGAGCCAAAGGTGGTGGTGAACATTGAAATCTCCTAGAATGGAGATTTCAGAGAAAGGAGAAATGGATAGAATGTGTTCCATCAGAGAAGTAAGATAGTCAAAGAATTTTTGATAGTCAGTAGAATTAGGAGATAAGTAAACAGCGCAGATATATTTAGTCAGAGAATGACAGGAAAGCCGAAGCCAGAGAGTAGAGAATTCAGAAGAATCAAGTTCAGGAACACGAGAGCAAGATAGGTCATTGCGCACATACACACAACAGCCACCTTTGGCTTTGAAATGAGTATAGGGAAAGTAGGAGGATACAGAAAAGGGTTTGCTGTCAGTTGCCTCAGACTGATGAGTCTTTGTTAAGAAGAGAAAGTGAAATTTAGAGGAGGAGAGGTGGTGTTCAACAGCGAGGAAGCTGGACGAAAGGCAAAGGCCGCGAATGTTGCAGAAATGAAGCAAGTGAGTCAGACAGTGATGTTACTAGAGATACTGTCTAACTATTTGATCTGTATATTAGAATTTGATAGCAATGGAAATATTTGCTTGTTTTACTTCTATTTCTGCATATAATATGACGATGTTATGAAGCAATTTGCTCGTTTTTCTGTATTTTTACATATGATTTAATGTCTGAGTAGTCTGTCTTTGACTAATAATTAGCTGAGCTGATACTGCTATGTATTTAAAGTCTGAAATGATGTAAAACAACGCCTCTTTGTTTTAAAGTTAAATAGGTGGCCTACGGGTATGGTGCAATACTGTGGAGCCTTGTTTAAATGGTACTGGGTCTTCAGGCGTTACGGTGTAGGGATGAAGAGGTGTGTGTGTGTGTGTGTGTGTGTGTTGGCGTTGTTTAGTGATATTGAGCCTGCAGACGTTATGGTATAGGGGTGAGAGTCATCAGGTGTGTGGTGTTGGGACAGTGTGTATTAGTGTTGCGGCAGGTGATGTGTGATATGTGGTTGTGGTGGTAAGGTAAAGGCACCTTTGTTTAGTAAGGCATAATTGGCTTAACAGGGTTTAATTATTATTGGTTTTTATTACGAGATAGTGACAGAAACTTTGTGAGGGTTGAATACGTAGTTCTAGTTTGTAATATTATGGAGCTTACATTGGGCCTTTTATATTTAAATTTTATTAATATTACCCTTATTACTACTGTACATGATGTGGCATGAAAATGAAAAGTCAAGAGTGAGAGCAGTGGAGATGGGACTGCTGAGGAATGTATTTGGAGTACAATGAATGGACAGGATACGAAACAATGTGTTTCGTGAAAGATGTGGAGTGAGGAAGTCTGTGGACACCAGAATCAAAGAGAGTGTACTGAGATGGTATGGTCATGTGGAGAGAATGGATAACAATAGAGTTGTAAAAAAGGTATATCTGTGAGAATTTGAAGGAGGGAGGAGGCGAGGTAGGCCAAGGAGAAGGTGAAGGGATATGGTCGATGAGTGTGTGAGGAAGAGAGGTATGGAAATCGGTGAGGCTTGGGGACTGACAAGAGATCGAGCTGGCTGGGTAAATGTTGTGAGAAGTGCATGATCAGGGATTTGGCACCCCGTTTTAACGTGACAGCGTCCGGATTGACTCTCTCGGATAAATTTATATGAAACTACAGAATGTGGTGCATGTTTTTGGCTTTTCAGATAGAGCCAGGATTCCTGGGGCTTGAATGATAAGTGAATGGAAGCGTGGCCCATTCGATTGGGCAAACTTGGGCTATCTGGACGTTGTTGCTCCTTACCCTACCGTAGGGTGGGAAAGGAGGTACGGATGATGATGATGATGATGATGATTACTGTGTTTAATAATAATAGTGTATTTAAACCTAGTTTACTATGATTAAATTTGTTATTATAATAAAATTAAAAATATTAATAATATATTAAAGTCAGCGTTCTAATTATTACTATGCTATTTATTATTATATTACTGATTTATCAACTGGGATAGGCTATAAATGTATGATGAGATTTTATGTAAAATGTATTTTATGATAATTTAAGAACAGTCAGTGAGCGTGTGTCTGTGTGTATATGTTTACATTACAGTGTCGTCTAGAATGTGTGTAAGATTCCCTGCCTAAATGTTTCTGTTTGCCACACTTCGATACCACCTGGCCATGCTGGTGGTTTGTATGTAGGTGATTGCTGTATAGTTAGTGGCAGATGTTGTCATATTTACTGCTTGATGTGGTGTCTATCAAACGTATAATTGGGTGGTGTGTATGCTAACGATCAGTGGGTGTATGATGCCTATGATATGCATCGTGTGGTTACAGCTGATGTGGTAGGGAAATAAAGTTTGTGCTCGAAGGATAATGGAGTGAGCAAGAGATGTGTGACAGGCTTCCCAAGTGTCCTTGTTATTTGTGAACAAAGTTAATAACTGAAGAATAGGCTTCAGATAGGTATGGGGAGCAGGGTGGCTCAGTGGTGGAGCGTTTGACTCGAGACCAGGAGGTCGAGAGTTCGCGCCCCGACCGGGTAGCTGCCTTGCTGGGAGGGGTAGCGCTCTCCCGTCACCCTAGCAGGGCTGTATGGTCTATCAAGGTCTAGCTAGGGGGAGTATTCCTCCCTTCAGAGAGATTCTTATAATGTATATAAGTGAGGGTGGGAATACTCTCTCTCTGACATAGATAATACACATAGTCCTTAATAGATGAATGCGAATATATTGATATTAAAGAAAGTGATAAAATAAGATAAAATAAACTTTTATGATATTCTCAAACCATTCTCGTACATCCAAGCCACACTCGAATATGTAAGCCACTTTCACACACTCAGACCACCGATACACACCCTCATACACCAAAACCACGTTCATACACCCAGGCCATATTTACACACCCAAGCCACCCTCATACACCCAAGCCACCCTTCTCTGATCGAGCCACTCTCCTACACCGTCATACACCAAGCCACCCTCCTAAGCCCATTACTACACTCACTTATTCACAGTCTCATGCACTCACCTTAATGCACTTACTCTCAGTCATGCACTTTTATGTATTGACATTTTCACCCACCCTTCTACATAATTATACACTTTAATTTCTCATTCTTTCATACACCCGCTCTCAAGCACGAGTCACTCTATAGCGCCAATTCTCATACACCCACTCACTTATACACCCATTCATTTATACACCCACTCGTATACACCCACTTGTATACACCCACTCGTATACACCCACCCTCTTATGCACCCCTTATACGCCCACTATCATACACCCACTCTTATACGCCCACTCATAAGCCCGCTCTTATACACCCACTCTCACACCCCCACTCACTTATACACACGCTCATACACCCACTCTCTGTACACTCACTGTTACACCACTTCTTTATACCGTACACCTGTCAGGACTCTAAAATATCATAAATAATAGCTGGTAGCAGATATGTAAGCTAGAGGTTAAGTGAAAGTCATAGCTAGAGGCCGAAGGAAATATGTTTGCTCATTCCCTCTGATGAATGCCAGTCTGCACCTCATGACGCCTGATAGGAAAGCTACGACACACACACACACACACCACACACACACACGCACGCACGCACACACACGCACGCACGCATGCACGCACACACACACACACACACACACACACACACACACACACACACACACACACACACACACACACACACACACACACACACACACACACACAGAGGCTTCTAGAAGGTTCGACAACCGTGCAGCCTACGTGACACAAATTCTCATATACAGAAGGAAACAGGAGAAGAAGACAGAAGGGGTTAGGAGGCTGGAGGCGAGAGAGCGAGAAAGGGGGTTTAGAGAGAGGCACAGTGGGCTGTGAGAAGTTAGCAAGCATAAAACGCTCTTGTGTAATACACACAGTGTTAATCTTGAGCATTTCCTTTTGAAGAAAATAAACTACACTCAACCCCAGACTCATCTTTATCTTCTCCTGTCATCGACGACAAAGTGAAATCTTCTCACAGTTAACTACAGCTCGGCTACTACTACGATATACATACTACAAAATACGAGTTCTACATTATTTGGTGTAATCGACTACAAGTAAACTGAGTTTATCTCCTACAGATTAAATCACTGTCCACTACAGCGCGGCTACGTCTACGATACAATCAGTTACAGAGCTGATACACCGACTCATAAACCTACTCATATACACCCACTCTTATACACCCACTCATGCACCCATTCGTATACACCCACTTTTACACCCACTGTCATGCGCTCACTCTCTTATACACCCAGTTACATATACCCACTCTTATACGCTGAACTCATACAGCCACTCTGATACACCCAATCTTATACACCCACTCTTGTACACCCAGTCTTATACACCCATTCTCATACACCCAGTCTTATACACCCACACTCTTTTACATCCAGTCTCATGCACCCACTATCACACACCCAAATACACCCAGTATCATACACCCACTCATATACACCCACTCTCATGCACCCAATCTCATACACCTACTCATAAACCTAGTCTCATACACCCACTCATACACCGTTTCTCATACATCCACTTTGAAACCTCCACACTCATACACCGTTTCTCATACATCCACTTTGAAACCTCCACACTCATAAACCTAGTCTCATACACCCACTCATACACCGTTTCTCATACATCCACTTTGAAACCTCCACTCTCTTCTACATCCACTTTCTTATACACCCACTCACACACTCTCTTATACCCGCATTCTCATGCACGCACTCTAATACACCCACTCATACATCCACTCCCTTATACACCCACTCATAAACCTACTCTTATACATTCACCATCATACACTCACTCTCTCATACGCCCTTTCTCGTACACCCACTGTATTCCACTCTTATATACTCTTTCATGCAGTTAATTTTTCATGCACCCGAGCTGCCCTTTTACAGCCTCATTTACGTACACAGCGTCATACACTCATTTGTCCTTTGCACACACTTTCCATCGCTCACTCTTCAATATTCATTCTCTCGTGAACTGTCTGTTGAGCCACTCTACCATCGAACACCCAAGCCAGTTTCATAGTCACCCTCTTGAACTCTCCCTCATGCACGTACTCATGCACTAACTCCTATGCACTCACTCATGCACTTCACATGCACTCTCTCTCATGCACTCACTCGTCGCCTCATGCTCATGCCCTCACTCATCCACTCACGCATGGACTTACTTTCATACACTCATTTATATACTAACTCATGCACCCACTCTTATGAACTCACGCTTGTACACTGACTCATCCACTTACTCTCATGGACTCACTCATGCACTCATTCATGCACCCACTCTCATGGACTCACGGTCTTACACTCACTTACGCACTCACTCCTGGACTCACGCTCATCCATCACTTATGCACTCACTTTCATGGACTCTCTCATGGACTCACGCTCATAGACTCACGCTCATGCACCCACTCTCATGCACTCACTCTCCCCTGCACGCCAACCTTCTCAGTCACCTTCGCCCTGCCTTTCTCCCGCAGACACCACAGGAAAGAGATGCCTGATTAACTACGGCAGTCAGAGAGGGAGAGGGGGAGGAGAAGGGAGAGAAATGAGAGAGGAGGGAGAGGGAGAGAATGGAAAAGGAAGAGGGGGAGGGAGAGACGGGGGGGAGGTGAAAAATGGGAGAGGAGGAGGAGGAGGGAGAGAATGGGAGGGGAGAAAGAGGGGAGGGGAGAATTAGAAAGGAGAGAGGAGGTGGGAGAGAATGGGAGAGAAGAGAGGAAGAGGGATAGAATGGGATAGAAGAGAGGGAGAGGGATAGAATGAGAGAGGGAAAGGGAGAGAAGAGAGGGGGAGGGATAGAATGAGAGAGGGAGAGGGAGAGAATGGGAGATAAGAGACGGGTAGGAAGAGAAGAGAGGGGGAGAGAGAGAATGAGAGAGGGGAGAGGGGGAGAAAATGATACAGGAAAGAGGGGGAGGGAGAGAACGGGAGAGGCGAGAGGGGGAATACAAGGAAGTACAAAGAGAAGCAACAGCAACAGACCTATTGATCCTCTCGAGGCTGTTTACTAAAGGATAAGTTATAACTAACGTAACTACACATTTTTGCATTATTGATAGACAGAGATGAGGAATAGAAAACCAGTGGTCATCATTAATATCACGGAGTCATGAACTATACCACCGTAACATTATAGTTTGTCACAAGTGCTCGTGGGCCCTTCGGGCCCCTCGAACTTGCTCCTGCGGAGGGCTCTCGCGCTGTTATAATATATTTTAGTTATAGCCAAGGGCAAAAAATTCTACGGAGATCCTATGCCGGGTGCCTGGAGCGGCTTTTTTTTTTTGGTCAAAATGTGATCGCTCATTAAATATAGTAAAAGTTTTTCAGTCGTGATGGGACCAAGTTTTTCACACCAGCGAATTTTTTGCGATTTTTGTGCCAATTTTGGTGCGATTTGAATGTGTAGTTTCGGCTGCCCAAAACACACACACACACACACACACACACACACACACACACACACACACACACACACACACACACACACACACATGGGTAGTGCTATATATTAGATTCCCAGAAAATAGTTTGACATACCGGTATGTGCAGACTAAACAACAAATAATCCACAAAATAGTGCGATATATGTTCAGATTAAACAACAAATCCACACAATATATAGACATAAAACAACCTCAAGGACAGTCAGACACAATATATAATCAATTGCCAAATATATTTAATCAGTTACATTCCATACATATAAAGATGCCATTGTGGTTACAGTTGTTATGAATAGGTAATCTACTGTATATTCATATGTTACCATAATTATGCATTACAGTACTCTACAAACTGTACTGTCTGATACATTATGAAAGTGTTTACGGTACAGGAAAACACAACATACACTTACCATAACCATTCCATGTATAGGTGTACAGTTACCTGTACATGTCCCATGTAAACTGTACATCGTAAATAAAGTATATACCCTTCCTGCTTACTGAACACTTTTACATACATGTTTAATACAAAACAAAATTAAGAAAATATAGGTGACATGCATACAATGTTCATACAGTATGTATACCTGTTTATCTTCATGGCATCACGTATGCATCCCATTACCCTAAATGCAATGTACTGGTAATACTGTACCCTGTTTCCCTGTCGTAAAGTACACTTTACGATAGTCCCATACATCCTCCATATGAAGGCATTTCATCAGGTATGAGTTACTGTGCACATAATTTGCTCAAGTTAGTTGTGTGATGACAGTTAAAGCCTCCTCCATCGCCGCTTGTAGTCTGTCTTCACGGTAATCTCTGAGAGTCTGACTCACTCTCCTTGCAGCAGCAGTATCACATACTCCCGCTATGCCGTTGAGGTGATGCCTCAGGGTAGCTTTGAGGACGCTGAAGCAGTTCTCTATGGGGTTTAGAAATGGTGAATGTGGTGGGAGGTACCTCCCTTCATGGTTGGGGATGGACTGCGCAACATCACGATGGCATGGAGCATTATCCTTGATGACAATGGCGTCTTCCTCATCCAAAGTAACAGCCAAGGATGTTAGGAAATGTGTGAAAACCTCCTTGGTAACACTCTGGATTTGAATTTCATGATAAATTAATCCACCAACTTCGGAGATAGTGGCTATCAGCGTTAGATTATCGTCTCTCTGTCTTCTTACGGTTCGTAAGACGCGCTCACCCCGTGCTGCACGACCATACGTACGTTTTGTGTACAAATTTTATTCATTTTCGTCCACATAAACACCGTGTTGTTGGAACCGTCTCTCATACATGTAATGGGCGTACTCCACTCGAGCATCTTTCACTGCACATGAATTCCGGTCTTGTGGAATATTTGCACATTTCTTGACGGTTATCAAAGCACCATCTAATGCTCTTCCTATTGTAGTGTTACATACATTCTGCTTTGTAGGGAAGCTGTCTCGAAGTGCTGTGTTTAGTTCCTTCAGGGTGATTGTCGGGACGGCCTCAATCATCATTACCAGGAACTCCAGGGATTCATCATCAATCTTGTGTTTTCTGCGTGCACAAGCACGGGTGTCATGTACATTACGTACCCCTTTCTCTGGTAATTTCGTACGATGCCATAAGCGGGTGTCATCTTAATGCCCGGGTCAGCTGCAGAGATGAGGAAATCCTCGTTCGCCTCATATTTTGCAATTATCCTTCTCTTATCCTCCTCCGATATACAGGTGTTACAACGAGGCATGATTCCACAAGGGAAGGTACACGTACACTGTTATGAAGGTGGACATGGGACATACAAGTAAACGTCCCTGGTAGTAACGATGCCAGTGCATCATTCTCACGACTGTGTGCCAGTATCAGGAACAGGTAAAGGGTACCCGTCGACAAACGGTGCCTGGACCGTTTGTGGGTGTACGGTTGTATGTACATTCCATAACTATAGTATTTGGACATCGGACTACAGTATATACCATTCATTACGTAGTGTACTTTTGCAGTAGCAGCCATCGTGTGGTACATGGCAATTGTGGGCACCGTCTATGGATCGAGAATATAGAGTTTAACGATCCAGATTCATCTAACATACTATAGCACTAGCCGTGTGTGTGTGTGTGTGTGTGTGTGTGTATTTTGGGCAGCTGAACTACACATTCAAATCGCACCAAAATTGGCAAAAAAATTGCCAAAAAAATCGCCGATGTGAAAAACCTTGGTCCCATCACGATTGAAAAACTTTTACTATATTTAATGAGCAATCACATTTTGACCAAAAAACGCTGCTCCCGAAGCTCGGCATAGGATCTCCGTAGAATTTTTTGCCCAGAGGTAGATCTAAAACTGTAGCAGTAGCCATGTGTCCGTGTGTGTACTTGGGACTTGCGTTCAGACAACTTGGGTTCCATTCCCGAAGCTGCAAATAACACGATCAATTGGATAGCTGCAAAAAATCCAAGTGACAGCGTTACACTAGAACAGCACATAAACGCGAGATCCCTCCGCAGGAGCAAGTGTGAGGGACCCGAAGGGCCCACGAGCACTTGTGTTTATCTAGGTGATTCCATTTTGTATAACTGTCGTACTTATGGTATTCATTGTTGGGATTTTTATCGTATTGACGCATTTATTGTGTGTCATTGTCATTAGGAATGTCATTTCTCCAACTATTTTGCACTTTGTCTTTCATACTGTTATATTGATGTAGTATTTTGTCAGTTTGTTTCGAACAATGTTCCACTGTTTCAGAGCTCTGAGCTTTATCATTAGTCACTGAAAAGTTGTCTTTCTATAATGCAAAAAGGTGTATTTTGTTTAACAGACAAGAATAGGAAAGCAGCAAGGCTCCCCCAAGCTACCAAACCCTCCCGCCGAAGTCGATGGGAAATACTGAGAAGGAACACACCATGCAGTATAGAAAAACTGTCATGGACATTTCATAAGAAAGGATAAAAGGAATCCATGTTGTGTACTGTTGTAACCTGCAAGAGAAATACATCATCTTAAGAAACACATTGTTGATGGTCTGTGGTTAGTGGTACAACCTCCATGTTAGCAGTTGCAAGAAATTTTAATAAATGTATTATTCAGAAGTGAATATGCTTGGTTAGGGATTAGAAGGCAAATACTTATCCAGATGGTAACTTGTTCCATATATATAACCCTATTGAAGAGGAACTGCTTAGCTTCGTGTGAGTTGTATTGCTTGACAACGGTTTTATGTCCACTGCTTTTAGTATCATTTGGCAGATCTGCTTTGTAATGCTTTATGATAGCTGTATTATCATGCCCTTTGAAGATTTTGTATACCTGAAAAGAATTCTCCCATAGTTTGCACTAGGTAAGGTAAATAGTTGCACCTCTTCTAATCGTTCCTCATATGGTTTATATCAGAATCTAGGTATCATTTTTGTCACCCTTTGCTGCACTGTCTCGAGTTTCTCCACAACTTCAAAAAAGTAAAAGTGACCAGAACAGGATGCAATACTCCATGTGTGGGTGGACTTAGGAATGAAACAAAGTGAGGACGATAGTTTTGGATATAACCTGTACTCGAAAGCTCTGTCTATAAATATAATAATTTTGTTGGCTTTTTTAAAACAGCCTCTGTACACTGTTGGCATGGTTTCATATACTTTGTTATTATAATTCCTAAGTCTTTATCATGGTTTACACTGCTAAGTTGAACGTTATTTTTGTTATAACTGGCCTTTACGTTTTCGCATCCAGTTTTTAGTATTTTTCATTTATTAATAATTAAGACCATTTGCCATCTTTTGACCCAATTTAGCAGTCAATCAAGATCTCTATGAATTGCCTGCCATCGCAGTGCAGTGTATGATTTGTTACAAATATTAGTAGCATCAGCAAATTTAGAAATCTTACAAAATAATCCTTCATCAAGGTCATTTATGTACATTAAAGAATATTGGCAGCTCTACGCTGTAGTAACCCTACATCTGACCAAGCACATACCCCCCCACCTCCCTGCACGTATGACCAAGAGTATAACGGCCCTAATCCCCCCCCCCCCCGTATAGGACAGAGACATTACAACTCAAGAAATTCAGTAGTTTATCCATGATAATAATGAAGTTATGAGCAGATTTGATGAAACTATGACTAGTGCTTTTTTCATTTAGGCAGGCATTTTGTGTGATTACATAATAGGTACAGTCATGAAACTTAATACTAATTAGATATTCATATAATCACTTATCATGTATAATGTCTGCCTCCGAGGTGTAGTAATTGAAAAGTTTTAATAGAAAAATGCATTAAAATTATCAGTTTTATGCATTTTTGGAATTCATAACATTATATAATCTCATGGCGTTCTAAGTACCAAAAGGCACCAGATATAACAACAAACATTCATGGAGAGTTTGAAGCCTGTACCTACATTATTTTCTGAGTCTGAACCCAGAAACGAAAAATTCTTTTTTGTACTTTTTCATAAAAAAAAAGAAATACGCAAGACATAGCATTCTACCTATCAAAAGGCACCATTTCACTATAAGACACGCAACTATGTGAAATTTTATGACTACAGTAAATATTTTTTGAGTTCTGGCCCTCAAATGAAATCTATGCCCAGCCAGCCAAACCACCACCCAGTTCTACAGATGGACACCTATTGATCCCAGCAGTAACAACTCCCTCCTCTGACTGTCAGGTGGAGGGTGAAAAGGAATAGGGCCTAACACTGAACTCTTTGGCACTCCACTTGTAATGCCGCTCCAGTCTGATTCTTCTCCATTTATTGCAAATCTTTGAGTTCGTCCAGTGAGCTAATCATTAATCAGCTCAAGCACACTGCCATTGAAACCATGCACATTTTTAGCTTCTGAAGGAGTCTTTCATGTGGAACTTTGTCAAAATCCTTTTGGATATCGAGATGGCAGCATAAACTGATTTAGTCTCGTTGTACAGTCTGGTCTAGGAGTCACGTTACCCCCTTCCACCCCGTTCTTGCTCATGTGGCCATTGTGCACTACTTGTGTGGGTAGGCGGCAGACAGCGAAGATTGTTTATAATGTTTGATACAGTAAATTGACATGCGATTGAATGATCCACAGAAGATATAATATGGAATCTCTGTGAGGGTGTGTGGTGTTGCTTGCAGTATGTAGTTTTGTCTTTTAAGAAGAAAGTGATGGCGGAGTGGAAGAGGTAGGGCGATGGAGGGGGTGAGGTAAGGGAAGGGAGAAGGGGGAGGGGGAGAAAGTCAGGAGAACAGGAAGGTGAAAGGTGGTGGTGAAGCACCAAAGCATCGTGAGTGGGAGACGAAGGGAGGAGGGGAAAGGGAATGAAGCTGTCCCACGTTTCAGCTGGGTTGTTATGGGTAATAGTGATATTATTCCATCTCCCCTCGGTCATTGTCTTACATGCCTCCAGAGGGAGAAGAGTAGGAGTTTATGGGGACATCCAGGTCCTAAAATCTCAAAAGGCCTCGGTAGTCATAAACCGTAGGATGTTGGTATCCATGCAGTTCACAAGTTGTTTTGCCGCTTCATTCTCACTTCGGCATTCCCATTCTCCTGACTTCTCTCCTTTCTCCCTTCCCATACTGCAAGTAACACCCCATACCTTCACAGATTTTCAATATTATATTATATCCTCTGTGGATCATTCAATGGCATGTTAATATGTCGAGTTGCTGTATCAGACTACAAGAAAAATCTCTGCTGTCTGGCTCCTACCCTCACAAGCAGTGTGCCGTTGCCACATGAGCGAGAGCGGGATAGCAGGAGGTAACACGACTCCTGGAGCCGAAACTTATATATCATTAGGAAAGTCCAACAGATTCATCAAGCATGAGCGATTATTATGAATACTGTGTTGGAAAACTTTGATGAGAATATTTTTTTCTAAACGTTTCACAAACTTGTGTTTGATAACAGTATCAAGCAACTGACAACCCACTGATGGTAAAGTAAATGGGCAGTAGTTCTCGAGTTGTGCTTTGTTACCCTTATTGAATATCAGGGTTATGTTTGTAAGTATCCACTCGTGTGGAACCTTACTGCTCATTAGTGACAAGTTAACAAGTTTAGATAAATGCTTTGATATTCTCTCCGACAAGGAGAGTATGTTTTCACACCTGTATATTTGTTTCTTTGCTTGTTTGTCTGTTAGCAGGATTACTCAAAAACTAAAAGAGAGATTTGGAACAAATTTGGTGGGTGAATAGCCCGTGTCCCAGGGGACGATTGATTAACTGTTGGGATCGATCCGGATCGTATTACAGATTCTTGATTCGAGAAACAATTTTTTTTTTTTTTGTGAAACCCTAATTAATGATAAGAAAACCTAACCCATTATGAAAAGTGGTTTGGAAATTGCGTTGCCCTCGTCGGAGAGATACGCTCCTGTGAGTGCCCCTCTAGTTCATTCTGTAGTTCCTTTCATATCCGTGGAGATATTTTGTCCAGCTATAATATTTTATTCTCCTTCAGTATACCGACTGCAAGTTGTACACCACTTTTGCTCATTAATATCACTGATTATGTTACCATCTTCTTTGGGAGCTGGGGAAACTGCAGGAATCCTGTGTGTATTTTCTGTTAGAAATACTGACACAAAGAAAGTATTAAGAATTTTTGCCATTTTAGTCTTATCCTCAGTATGCTGTCTGTTTTCTGTGATTAGGGGTCTGATTGTTGGAGTTAATATAATTTTGCCTCCGACATAAAATAAAAAATCTTTCGGATTTGATTTACAGATACTGGCAATATGTACCTCGTTCTCTTCTTCTCTTTCTTTTTTTCTTTCTGTCCACGAGCGTCATATTTGTTTTTATTACTTTGATTCCTTGTGTCGTTATAATTTTTTTTGCAAGATTTTTTATTAGAGTTCCATCGTTTGGGTTCAGAATTTTTGGCAGACCTTCTGTTGTGCATTGGAATATATATTTTTTCTTTTTTTGCTACGAGACAATTTTTAATATTAGAGTTTCATCATTTGGGTTTAGAATTTAAGGCAGGCCTTGTGTTGTGCATTGGAATACATAATTTGACTGCATTGTGGAGATTTTTGTTAAACATTTCCACGCATCATTGATAACTAACGTTTTGAGGCCTGGATGCCGATCACTGGCACCTACAAATTCCTTTAATTGATAAAACTAGCCATTTTATAGATGGGCGCTTCCTCATAACTGGTCTTGATATTGACTGCAGAAGTTAAGGTTAAATGTAACAATACAATTATTGTTTGTACTGAATTCTTCTCCTACAGTAATGTTACTGAATTTTTTATATGGCAGTGAGAATATCTAAGATGTTAACTCCACATCTTGGAATATTTATGAACTGATACAATGAATTTTTCTGCAAGTCTGTATATTGGTCTAACCTTACTTTTTAGGATAGGCGTTCTCCTCATTTCAGAACAGTTTAATTAAAATCACCAAATATTACAGTGCACTGCATACAAGAGATTTCGGCAGTCTGATTGTAGGTATATTTAATGATGCTTAGTGACTGTCTGGATGGATGTAAAATTAAATCAAGTTTGGGTTTATGACAAAATTTTATTTTAAGATGATGAAATATACTGTCGACGTTTTCGATAGATGGCTTGGTACTTATAACTGAATGGAATCCTGCTTTAATATACAACAAAACACCGCCTCCTGCTCATATCCTTCCTTTCACTACTGAAAATGTGAAAGCCTGGTAAATTAAACTCATTTAGAAAATCTCTTTGCTCAATATTTAGCAACGATTTTGTACCAATTACAACACAATCTTCAGTATAGACATGAGCCTCTAAACCAGAAAATTTATTACACAGACCTGCGCGCATTTACACGAAGAGCTTTAAAGTATTTTCTATTCTGATATGGGAAGCTTACATTGCCAATAGTTTTATCAGACTGTATGGTATCTACATTGGTTGGAGCGTTCACTTTCCGTAATAGTTGATTTTTTCCTCCAGGAAAAAAAAAAAAAAAAGCACTGCGTCACTAAGAAAACGACAGAGACGGGCAGAACCAATGTCATTCGTTGGAAAATAGCGATAGTTGCTCATAAAAGTGGTTCCATGTGCCAATGAACTCCACACCTTCCTGTAAGCTTACCAAAGTGATTTACCTTGGTTATTTATACCGGAAGTATTACTGAAAAGTCATTTCCTTCATCGATCCTTAGGAGAATGACTGAAATTAAAGTGTTAGCTTTCTCCTTGTAGCGCCGGATCAACCTTCTCCTCTGATCGGGTTCGTACGACATCGTTGGTACCTGTATGAATAATAACAAGGCTGTTAGTTGTTGCGTTCCCTATAACGGCATATACGGTTTCCGTTGCGTCATAAACTCCTGCAGGTAGAATACAAAGGCGCTTTCGTATAGAGGATTCCATGCCGCAAAATTCCACCGACTGACCACGGATGATGAAGAGGAGAGGTGAGAGGGGGGAGGGATAGAATGGGAGAGGAGGAGGGAGAGTGAGAGAATGAGAGATAAGAAGTGGGAGGGAAAGAATGAGAGAGTGATGAGGGAGGGTGCGAGGAGGGCTAGGAGAGAATAGAAAATGAGGAGGAGGGGAGGGAGGAGGGGAAGAAAACAAAGAAGGAGAATGGATAAGAAAAGACATGGTGCGGGAGGGCAGAACGATAAGAAAGAGCATAGCAAAACAAGACGGCTACGAAAAGAGGAGGAATAGTAGGAATAGGAAAAGGAAAACAAGAGGGACAGAGAGAGAGAGAGAGAGAGAAAAAAAAAAGGTAGAAGAAAGACGAGGGGTGATGCGTGGGGGGGTTATGAAGTAAAGGATGGGTAGGTATAGGATAGGAATATGAAGAGGAATGCTATGCGAAAAGGAGCCATGGAAACTATGGAGGGATAGGAGAGAGGTGGAATGGACGATGCTGGAAAGCAGGCTAGGAAAGGAGGCGTAAGAATAAAGGGTGAGTGTCAAAAGAGATGGCATAGGAGAAGAGAAGGGATATAATGAGGGCGGGACTGGAAAAGAGCTGATATGTGAGAAGAGAAGGCATATGAAGAGAGAAAAACGTGAGATAGAAAAGTAGAAAAGGAGGGACAGGAGGAGAAAAGAGACCGTAAGAGAATGGAGGATAGGAGGAAAGAAGGGAGAGCTGGACAGGAAGAGAAGGGAGAGAAGAAGGACAGTTGAAGGCGGGAGGGAAAGTGAGAAGAGATGGTGAGACACGAGAAAATGGAAGAAATGTGGGATGGGAAGAAACGAGGGATAGGAAGAGAGAAGGGGGAAAGAGAGAGAAGGGACGGGAGAGGGCGAGGGATAGATAGAGAGAAGGGGGAAGAGAGGATGGACAGGAGGAGGCGAGGGATAGGTAGAAGGGAGTGGGAAGGAGATAGGAAGACAGATGTAGGTAGTAATGGGGGAGGGAAGTGAAGGAGGGTAGGAAGTGGGAAGGAATAGAAAGTGAGAAAGTGTAGAACAATAAGGGATAGGAAGGTTCTGAAGAAAAAGGGGGAATAGGAAAAGAGGAGTGGGAGGAATGGAGGCAGTATGAGAAAAGGAGAAGGGTTAAGAAAAGAGTGAGTGCAGGAAATGACGATGGATGAGAGCCGCACTTCCACCGTCACCTTCAATCACCTTCAAGAGGACTTGCACAAGGAACGCAGTCTTGAGAGAGAGAGAGAGAGAGAGAGAGAGAGAGAGATCCAAAATGTAAAACATAATTATTTCAGTGGAAACGTTGTAGAGGTTGTTTACAATCTTTTAAGTACGGAATGATACCATCTGACGTTTGTGAGAAATTAGAGTATAGCTGTCACAGTTGAGAGGTTAGTGTGTGGTATAGATAAAGAGAATTGTATAGCTGTAATATGGTCGAACGCACCATTTGCATGCTGTGGCGTCGGTAGTAAGTCATTAGATATGTAGATATAAAAAGTATTTGGAGGGAATATTGCTAGAAAAATTGCAATAACAGAACAGTGCCACTGATTATACAACCATTAAGAAGCTCAACAAAAAGAACTGATGAAAATACTGTGACCACCCAGTGCTGCTAGCTTATTTTCTTTAATTATTATTCGCTCCATTATCACCACAATCACCACCACCTTCCCCTTCTGCTTCATCGTTATGCTACCATTGCTAACCCTTATGTCCCGTCATGGAGGTGCATTTTCATTGATCACTATATACTGTATATTCAATTGTCCGCTTAAACCCATAGCCACCAGCCACCCTTTTCTTTTCATCATCACCCACTTTCCCCTCTCTCTCTTCATGTCCGCTTTCAAGTACACGTCATCACCACCAACCCTTTCATTTCTACAGCCACCAATTTCTTCCCCCTTATCCCTCCCCCGTCTCTCTCTCTCTCTCTCTCTCTCTCAGTCCATCACCGCCTTACCACCCTAGGTGGTAGGGACCATCATCCACTCACTTGATGAAATGCTTCCCACTTTTTCCTTCACCCTTATTCTTCGTTGTCTGTGTCTGCCCTCCTCTTTTCCGATTGCATTTCTTCCATCCTTCCTGTCATTTTATTTCTCTTCTTTCCACATCAGGTGATTCTACGCTGTGACAAACCAGATGGTGTCCTGCAATCCAGGAAATCGTTTACAGTGCTGAGTGGTAACTACAGAATCAGATCACGTGGAGATGTGGAACCTATTATGGTATCCCTGTTAACTGGGTGGAGAGACGCAGATGGGGCGTCCACCCGGAAACCAAACCTTCAGACTTTTCCCCACGCCTCGCTGTAACAAAAAAAACAAAACAATAGTTCACTACACGGGAGGGACATGAAGGGCGGTTGCTTGCCTGCAGTTGATAGATCTGCTCGGCCAGACAGACCAGGGCACCTCAACAACAACAACAACAACCTCATCCAGTTTCCCTCCTGACGACAGGGTGATTGTGAATGTCGTAAAAGATCGCTTGGCTAATTCTTCGTGCTCTGAATTGCTTCTAGCATCGTTGACTTCCATTCCTGTCCTTTCATCTTCTCATAGCCTTATTTTGCCTTCACCCCCCACACACACCACATTCTTTTCCTCTTCCCCGCCACTACCACCACTACCACCACCACCACCATCTGTCCTTTCTTCCAGGTCTATTTTTAGCAGCCAGTCAATTAACTTTCCCTCATCCTCACAGCAACCACTTCTCTCTTCGTCACCACCTTCCCTACATCATCACATCTTTCCCTTTCATCACCACCTTCGCTACTTCATCATCCCCTTTTCCTCCCTCTCCCTCCATCCCCACTTTCTCTATTTCATCACCTCCATTCACTCGCCCTTCACCATTTTTCTTACTTCATCAACCACTTTCTCCCTCACCTTTCATCACCACCTTCCTTACTTTTTCATTCCCTTTCTCTCCCTCTTCCTTCATCACCACTTCGTTAATTCATCATTCTCTGTCTGTCTGTCTGTCTCTCTGTCTCTGTCTGTCTGTCTCTCTGTCTCTGTCTGTCTGTCTGTCTCTCTCTCTCTCTCTCTCTCTCGCTCTCTCTCTCTCTCTCTCTCTCTCTCTCTCTCTCTCTCTCTCTCCGTTCATCATCACCTTTCATATATCAGTATCCTCTTTCTTTCTTTCTCCCTTCATCATCACCTTCCCATACCTCATTATCCCTCCCACTCTCCCTCTCTTCATCACCATTTTTCTTACTTCATCACCCTCTTTCTGTCCCTCTCCCTTCATCGCTATCTTTTCTTACGCCAACGAAAGTGGGGAGAGATTATGTATTCACCTCTGTTTTATCTGTATGTTTGTTGCTCATAATATATATCAAAAATATCTTGCGGGTTTCAGTGATATTTTGTGGATGCCTGGGTCGTGGGGCAGGGAAGGGTACATCAAAATTTTGTTGGTGATCTGAGTTCGTGTCCCGGTTCAGGACTGCCTTTTGATTGTCCGCAAGATATTTCAAAAAGTTATTGGTGGATTTCAATATTTTTTTTGTGTGTGTGTGTGTGTGTGTGTGTGTGTGGATATGGGTCATCGGTCACTAAAGAGATGATTAAATGTTAGTGGTGATATTAGTTGTCTGGTATTGGCGTTGACGGATGTATGTCCTCTCTGAGTGCTGTCAAATCTTTACTTCAGCATATCCCTTTCTCCCATATACCCTTCAGCATCATCTTTACTTCATCACTCCCTTTCTTCCCCTCTCCTTTCATCATCACATTCTCTAATCACCCCCTGTCCCTCTCGCTTCATCATCACCTTCCTGCTTCATCATCACCTCTCTCTCTCTCTCTCTCTCTCTCTCTCTCTCTCTCTCTCTCTCTCTCTCTCTTTTATCATCTTCCTTATCCATCATCCTCTTTCTCTCCCTCTCCCGTTTTCTTCTGTTTCCCTTATCCCCATCCATACTTCCCTTATCCCCATCCCATCTTGTTCTCTTCCGGAATACGCTTAATGTGGTGTAATTCTTTGGAGGAGCACTTGGTTAATCTTCTAATTTTTGGATTGCTGTCTTAATCACCAGCACCCCTTCCTGTCCCTTCATCAGCCCTTTTCCCTATTCTTCCATCATAGCTCTCGCCAAAACCACCACCCGTGCTGTTCTGTCGTCCAAGGCTGTTTTCAGTCAGTCGGTGAAGTGTGTTCTTATAATCATCACAACCAGCTACCATTACTGTCCACCCATCCGTCCTTCCTTTCCCCTTCTGACCATCCACCCTTCTCCCTTCATCATCTTCTTCCCATTCTTTCCCATCATCACTAGGACCACCACCGCCCCAGCTTTTTTTTTTTTTCCATATCTGTTTTCGTCAGTTAGTCAGTGAACAGTCTCTTCATCACTACAACCATCAACTTTCCTCTCTTTCCATCACTGTCTCCTCTCCGTTCATCACCACTTTCCCTCCCGTTCGCATCACCACTCCATCCCGTTCCCGTCGAGGTGGCTCTTTAATTTCTTGGAGAAGCACTCGGCTAATCCTCAGTTTTCTGCACTGCTCGCTACTGCAGTTACCTTCTAATTTGCATCAGCCCCTCCTCGTCTTCGCCATCTTACTCTTATAATACTGGCGCACTTGTACCCAGTCAAGCCGTTTATTAGTATTGGAAAACTCTTTGTGTATATTTATTGCCTCGCCCGCTGCTCTCTCTTTTCCTTCTTTTTTAGCAGCTGTCGACTTCGTTTATCCGTTTGTCTGTCTCTGTGTAGATCTTTAGGGGGAGTGTGTTTGGCTATGTGACTCTCTCTCTCTCTCTCTCTCTCTCTCTATCTATCTATCTATCTCTCTCTCTCTCTCATTCCAGTTCCTGTCTTCATCATTAATTCTCCCTGGGAAGGTCGTTTTTTACCCTCCACCTGACATAGTCATAGGAGGATGTTGTTATCACTGGGATCAACAGGTGTCCGTCAGTAGAGCTGGGCGGCAGGACGGCTGGCCGGGCATAAAGGTTTCGTTTCCGGGCCAGAACTCAGAAAGTATTCACTATAGAGTCAAAATTTCACGTAGCTATGTGTCTTATAGTGAATTGGTGCCTATTGATAGGTAGAATGCTGTGTCTTATGTAGTTTTTTTTTTTTAAATAATGAAAAAGTAAAAAAAAAAAATCCAGGGATTTCAATGTAACCTGTGCAGGGAATCTGAAGGACCCAGGTTATGTGTCCTCAAGGCGTTCTCCTTGTGCTAACCTTTAAAAGAAAAGATTGGGGTGGAGTTGATTGCAGTTATGCGCTTGGTTAGGTGTGCAGGGAGGTGATGGGTATGTGCTTGGTCAGATGGAGAGCTGCAACAGCGTAGCGTTGCCTATGTTTTCAATGTTTTCTGACTACTGAAGGACGATTTTTTCCATGTGTGGTTTGGCCCCCCCCTGTGGCGGGGGGGACACAACCTGGCCGCACTATGGGGTGGTACTACTACTCTGCGGCCAGTTTGTGTTAGGAAGAATACTGCCACCGTATTCCCTGCGTGTCGTAAAAGGCGACTAAAAGGGGCGGGGTGAGGGGACTAGGGACCCCCTCCTCTGTTTTTTAGTTCCTAAAAAGAGACAGGCCAGAGAAAGGGATGGGGGATGGAGTTATCCCCGTACCCTGAAGATTGGGTCTATGAATGTGCGTGGATGTAGTACGATTGAAGCTAAAAGGGAGGAGATTGGGAGAATGTTTGTGAGAAGAAAGTTGTATGTGTTAGCCCTGAGTGAAACGAAGATGAAAGGGAAGGGAGAATCTATGTTTGGAAGTGTGAATGGAAGATTGTCAGGTGTTGATAGAGGAAGGGCAAGAGAAGGCGTGGCCTTGTTAGTGAGTCCGGAAGTACGGAAATGTGTGATTGAATGGAAGGAGGTGTCATCGAGACTGATGTGAGTGAAAGCGAAATTTGAACGTGAGTTGTGGGTGTTTGTGAGTGCATATGGGCCTGGTAGTGAACGGGATGAACAAGAGAGGGAGTCTTTCTGGAATGATGTTGATGAGTGTCTGCAGAGTTTTGGAGCGAATGTGAATGTGGTAATGATGGGAGATCTGAATGCTAGAGTGAGAAATGTAGCAGTTGAAGGCGTAGTTGGTATGCATGGTGTGCCTGGAAGAAATGAAAATGGGGAACGAATCATAGCGATGTGTGTTGAGCGAGAGATGGTGATTGGGAATACGCTGTTTGAGAAGAAAGATATTTATAAGTATACATGGGTGAGACAGGAGGGTGGAAGGGTTGTTGATAGAGCTTTGATGGACTATGTGGTTGTGTCTAGGAATGTAATAGGAAGATTGTTGGATGTGAGAGTTCTGAGAGGGGAGGGTGGAGGTATGTCTGACCACTACCTGGTGGAGGGAAAGGTAAGAGTAGGTAAGAGATGGGTGAGAGCTAGGAGGGTTAGGTGTGGCAGGGAGGTTTTGAAAGTGAGTAAGTTGGATAAAAGAGAGAAAAAGATAGAGTATCAGGAGAAATTGAAAGATGAGTGGAACACAGTGAAAGATCGGGAAAATGGCAGTGTGGAGGAGGAATGGCAGTTGTTTAAGAGTGCTGTGGTGGGGCATGCAGAAGAGGTGTGTGGTGTGAGACGTGTGGGTGGTGGTGTAAGAAAAGGAAGTGAATGGTGGTGTGAGGAAGTAAGTATGGCTGTGGCTGAGAAGAGACGTGCATATGAAGTGTGGCTGCAGAGGAAGGATGAGATGTCATATGAAAGGTATAAGGAAAAGAGGAATAGAGCAAGAAGGGCTGTGCATGATGCTAAAGTGGCAGCAGATGAGAGGTGGGGTAGGCGGCTGACAGAGAATTTTCAACAGAATAAGAAAATGTTTTGGAAGGAGGTGAAAAGGGTGCGAAAGGGAGAGTCTGGGAAGGAAGAACGAGTAAAAGCAGAGGATGGAAGGATGTTAATTGAGATGGATGCAGTAAGGAAGAGATGGGCAGAGTATTTTGAAAGATTGTTAAATGTAGAGGAGGAAAGGGTGGCTGAGATTGTGGCGGATGGAAGGGTGCAAGGAATAAATGTGTTGGGAGAGTTGAATGATTCTTTGATCACGAAGGAGGAAGTGGAGAAGGCAGTAAAGGAGATGAAAACAGGGAAAGCTGCAGGTATGGATAGGTGTGCTGTGGAATGCCTGAAGGGTGGTGGAGTGACTATTGTTGACTGGTTAGTAAGAGTGTTGAATGTGTGCTTTGAGAAAGGTATGGTGCCAATTGACTGGGCAAGTGCTTGTGTGGTCCCGTTGTATAAAGGCAAGGGTGATAAGTATGAATGTACTAGCTTTAGGGGTATAAGTCTGTTGAGTGTTGTAGGCAAGGTGTATGGTAGAGTGTTAATTATGAGAGTGAGAGAGGGTACAGAGGGAGTGATTGGTGATGAGCAGTGTGGTTTTAGGAGAGGGAGGGGATGCGTTGATCAGGTGTTTTCTGTGAGACAAGTGTGTGAAAAGTATTTAGCGAAAGGCAAGGATGTGTTTTGGGCATTTATGGATTTAGAGAAAGCGTATGATAGAATTGATAGGAAGGCTTTGTGGACTGTTTTAAGATTGTATGGACTTGATGGTAGGTTACTAAAAGGAGTGAAAAGTTTTTATGTAAATAGTAGAGCGTGTGTAAGAGTGGGAAATGCTGTGAGTGATTGGTTTCCCGTGAGAGTGGGGCTGCGACAGGGATGTGTGATGTCGCCTTGGTTGTTTAATATTTACATGGATGATGTTGTAAGGGAGGTGAATGCAAGAGTTTTAGGTGGAGGTCTGAGTCTGGTGAATGTTGATGGTGGAGAGTGGAATCTGAAGCAGCTGCTGTTTGCAGATGATACTGCACTGGTGACTGATTCAGAGGAGAGATTGAGACAGTTGGTAGAGGAGTTTGGAAGGGTGTGTGAAAGGAGGAAATTGAAAGTTAATGAGAATAAGAGTAAAGTGATGAAGTGTACGAGGTTGATAGATGGTAGGGGGATGAATATAGTTTTGAATGGTGAGTTGCTTGAGGAGGTAGATTGTTTTAAATATCTAGGGTCACATGTTGCTGTGGATGGAAGAATAGATGCAGAAGTGAAGTTTAGAATAAATGAAGTAGGAAAGGTGCTGGGAGGAATGGAAAAAGTGTTTAAATGTCGTTCGCTTAGAATGGATGTAAAGAGAAGGCTGTATGAGGGTGTTGTGATACCGACTGCGTTATATGGGGCTGAAACATGGAATATGGGTGTAGCAGAGAGGAAAAGTTTGAATGTAATGGAGATGAGGTGTCTGAGGAGTATGTGTGGAGTGACGCATATGGATCGGGTGCGAAATGATGAAGTGCGAAGGAGAACTGGAGTTGTTCGGGAGATGGGTGGTAGAGTTGAGCAGAGGGTGTTGCGATGGTTTGGGCATATGGAGAGAATGGATAATGAGCGATTGGTGAAAAAGATAACTAGATCTGATGTGAGAGGTGTAAGGCTGAGAGGAAGACCACGAATAGGATGGATGGACAGTGTGAAGAGAGCGCTGGATGCGAGAGGGATGTCTGTTGAGCAAGGAATAGTGGCTGTGCGTGACAGAAATAAATGGAGAGAAATTGTGAATGAATAAGTGATGACGCAGCCCTGAGGGGATATTCTCCTGCATTAGGTCTGATCAACTAGTCAGGTCAGGTGCGGGTAAGGGGATGGGTCTGTTATGATGTGGCAGGGGTAAACCAGTTCTGCTGTCGGGCGCTGCTGCGGATGTCACTGATTGCATTGCGCAGTTGACCCGTGTGCGGTGTGGTGCGGTGAGGATCTGTCCGTTCTCCCCTTTGGGGCAAAGATGCGAATGAATGTGTTTGAATGGATGAGTAAATGGGGAGTGTGTCGTCCTGTCTCGGCTACCTCTCTTTCCTTGGGGGAAGCAGCCTAGGTATATAGATAGATAGATGGTTAACTCATCGGGCCATGGATTCCATCTTTCGTCCAGAGTGTATCACCTCCTTATATGCAAAGGAAATATATTGAGGACATTCAGAACTAACCACTTTTTCTTTTTGATTCTGCAGTTTGTACAGTCGGCCTAAGAAGTGACGGCGGAGTAGCTAGAAGTTTTCGGTCAGCGACAGTGCACATACTATTCCTTATATCTCCACGAGGTGAAACCTAATACGTAAAATTGTTACAAAAAACAATAAATCACTGCCAAAGCACCTGTATATTTCAAAATTGTAGGAACCAGTTCGTTAGTTACGATAATAAAAAATCCTAAACGGAACTAATTTAAATTTTACAACTATCGCTCAGGGACAGTCAGGAATAATTTGTGGAGTTCATGTCTAGTATGGTAACACGCATTAATTTTTTAGTAGCGTAAGACTGAACAAAAGGGAGCTTCAATAAACTATTAAAATTAATAATTATTATTTATAAAATAATTTCCGTTACAACACTAGGGAATAATTTAAAGTCATTTATTTCCGTTTCCAATGCCTCCATGGACGACGACAGAAAGCGGGAAGGCGGCGCAAGCCAGTAAGCTATTTTAAATGTTTCGATCAACACGCACGAAAGGAGATAACACTCAAAGATATGAAGTTATTACATTGTCTTTGGCCAGTTTTCCATCAAGAAAAATCTCTGGATTATTAAATATATGCCAGAGGGCAATCGGTAAAAGAAGTATAAAAAAAAGAACCTCGAAATTTGCGTAGAGTCGGAGCTCCTTGGTGAATGCTGACTTGTCATAGTATGATACCTTCAGTGCATAATCGATTAGCAAGAGTAATAAAATGCAGAGGTTCATAAACAAATCATTGAGTTCAAAACTTCCAAATCTGCATTTTTCTGTTCAGCAGGACATTACAGTTTATTTAAAAAGAGAAATATTAAGATTAAAAGATGGAGTAGAGTGCATTCTATTGCATTGCAAAAGTTCATGAACTCATGTTTTGGTCCTGTTTATTGCCTAGTGTAAGAGAAAAAGGCAGAATCTGTCATACCTCCTGACAAGTAAAAATAATTTTGCATCAGTTGGGAATAAAGTTGCTAATTATAATTATTATTGGCGAGAGAAAGACGGAATAAAAGGCAGTATGGTCTTGCTGCTACCGCAGGTAGGGCATCATTACGAATAATAATTTCATTGTTATGGCATCCTTATTGTTGCTGTATCACCATAGCATTCGAAAATAAGGCTGTGTATTGCAATCACAAGAATTATCCTTAACTGGTCTTCAAAACTAGAGCATCTGTATTTGAAAGCCTGGGAAACAAGTAAATCAGGAACACGGAGTTATAGGCCTACTGCCCACTGCGCGCGGAGTAATACATTTCACTTTCATTCAAATCGGGAAAGGTAACTATATAAGTGTTAACTTCTAATATATCACTGCCTCCTGTTATTCATTTTACATAATTCTTAGCGTGATATATATTTTATTTGATATGACGTGATGAAGACATTGAATGTTTACCTTTTATTTCACTGTTTCATTGAACGTATGGCAGTGCAGAGTGACCGAAGCAATCTGAAACTCTCCCATCACTTCTTGGGGCGACTGTACAATGAAAGGGGAAACTCTTCGCTCTCTTTCCTTATGCTGTATGTGCAGAGCTAACGGACTTTTTCTTCATACTTCTCATCGCGTAGTGGAAGGCAAGTGAAACTTTTTTTGAAGGTCATTTGTGCAGCTCTAAGTAAGATGACACATTACAGTACATAGTGCAGTCAGCAGCGATGTAGTGACGCCAGGCGGTTTGAGACGTGTTCTAAATGGCATGGGAAGTTTTGTGTTACCTCTTGCTTGGAGATTGATTTAGTCTGTATTCCCTTGGCTTTTGGTTTATGTTATTTACTGTGCACCTTTTTAGTATCAGCATAGTTTATAATAGTATATAGGAGGATTGTGAGGTGCGGTGTGCAAAATAAATCGTTATGAAGGTGGTGTTGCGAAAGAACCTTAAGCCACGTACAGTGCAACTCTTGCCTTTGTTATATGTTTTAGAAATCATCCTCATCGTGCATTGCATACAAAGGCATAGTAATATGCCATGATGCTGAAGAAACTGGCTGGTAAAGAAGAAATGTAGGAAGACATCATAAGTTCACAAGCTTAAGGCCCCAAGAAGTATATGAAAAGATCAGTAAAGAAGGAGAAGGACAAAATTAATTGTTTGGAAGGGCCTTGAATGGAAACCACTCCAAAAACAGGAACTTGTTTTTGTACGAGGTGAATAAAAGTCATGAGTATGGCGAAAAGTGAGGGGGAAAAAAAAAAAAACTTGTTGGGATAATTACCTCCGCCAAGGAGGTTGTTTTTGCCGGCGTTGGTTTGTTTGTCTGTGTATATGTTAGCAGGATTACTCAAAAAGTTTTGAACGGATTTTAATGAAAATTTTTGGGAGGGGTTGTGTATGGCCCAAGAAACAATCCATTAGATTCTGGTGGTGATCCGGATCATCATCCGGATCCAGGAGTTTTTTTAACGATTCTTTGCAATTGTGGGATAGTGGCAACTTCAGCGTTATTGCTTCTAGCTCGAAAAATAATGCCAACAATGCTTTCACAAAAATTACAAGATAACATCTCCGTAAGATCTACCACACACTCCGCCTTGGCGGAGGTTTGCAGTCTCGGATTGCTCTAGTTCTGGTATCCTATTCCTTCAAAAGCTAGACAGTATTGCTTGAGAGCTAGTCGTTGGAGCCTGTCAGTTAATGTTGGTACCATTAACCTTTTCATAATTGCAGCAACTTTACTATTCTGTTCCAGTCAATGCCAGATAGTAGTATTCAGCTGAGCGAGTCATACGAGCCTGAAATTGAAGATGGTAAAAAAAAAAAAAAAAAAAAAAAAAAAAAAAAAAAAAAAAAAAAAAAAAGAGGGTGGGGGGCGGACGAATGGTCTAACTCAAAATGGAAATCATCATATAGACACAACACACAACACAGCCGTATATCAAATCCATTAATCCGTTCAGTGTGGTGATGTCTTGAAAACTGATTTCCCAACCGACAGAAAAGTGTAATTTTCTTACATTCATTTTAGATGGGAATTACAAACAACCTCCTTCGAACCAGTGCCTAACACGTGATCATCACCCTGACTGGCATCATCAGAGCACTAGACTACCTGGCATGAATACAATGGTAACGAATTCAAATCCAGAAAATATTGCTTGTAACATCCAGGAATCTAAGATCGCCAGTCCACTGCTATACCCACTCCAACACCGCTTTCCCTATCCGCTAGTCACTTCACCACGAGCATGTACTTTGAAATATGTTATTGCCTTGTAAAACGTTGTTATTCATAGTAGGAATTATTATTCCAACAGGAGCGGTTAAATATTGCCTTGATTAGTCCCTACTAGGGAGCAATTCCTAAGCTGAATCAAGTCGTCTGAAAAGATCAAGACTAAAGTAAATGACGTCGTTACAGTAAAGGAGTTGTATATGGATTTGATAAGAAACATACTACCTCTGCTTACCACACTACGTAACACCCATTTAAACTTTCATAACACTACTTATGCAAACTTCTTCCTGCTTGACCATCACACAAGCCTCTTACAATACTTACGGCGTATTCTCTTGGCTTATAAAAGCTCCCAAGCACCTCTTCCTCGCCAGTTTATTGTTTTACATGGCCAGGTAACATTCACTTCTATGTTTATATACATAAACACATAAATATACACATACATTTCTTTCAGAAAAAACTTTAGGGTTAGTTTTAGGGTATATAATCTCTCATATGTACAGTATATATATGTGGTTTTTGTATATATGCTTTGTATGTAAAAGCAGCTTTTCGTGGACATTTTACCATGTCAGCTTATTATATGTAAATGTTATACATGACATAATTTGACTGTATATTAGTATGCCATTATTTCATTTTAAGTCTCAGCAAATGAAATAAGATGTCAAACCGTCTGACAGTACAGATGATCTTTATTCCAGGCCTCAGTATATTGTTCCTTCTGAAACTGGGATTTTCCAAAATTGTACCCATATCTGTCGTTTCATCACATTTAGTCCAAATTGAAAAAAATAAAATAAAAAATTGAGTTAATGGCCCGAAAGTATGTCGCTGCCCTCTATCCATAAATTTTGACATTGTTGTCAAAATTTAATCACGTCGCCCTGTGCTTACTCCCTATCCTTCTACCACGTTTTGTTTAAATTGGACCAAAACTGTTAAAGCTGTCCCATTCGCTATCTGTTACCTTTGGCTTTGGGGGGGAGGCAAATCTACCTTTCTTTCATCCCAGCGGAGAATGAAACCACTCTACGAAAGAAGAGGAAGAAGCGGGAATTTTTGTAGATTGTTTTTTATCGCGCCGCCAAATATCAAATTGCATGTCGGCAAAAATATCCCATCAACGAATAGAGACATTTTCTTCAAATTGGCCTGTAGGTGGCTTGTACCTTAGCCAACACCATATTTTGACGGATTTGAAATATTTGCAAAATTCGTGAAATCACGAAAGATCGCGACTTTGTCGTTTCTCCCTTTTCTCATGAAGCCTATATTATCATCCATACAGGTATTTATCCCATCATAACATGTTGTGGACAAATTTTCACCAAACCTTCAGAAAGTAACGACTATGTAGATGTGCAGAGAAGATATGAGGGGACACTACTGCATTCAAATTGGTGGGCAATTAGCATTCGGCCCCGAATGCTAATGTTTTCATGTTTTAGTTGTTTTAAGAGATGTTGTGGTATAGGCAAGTTTGAGGATTAAAGCATGATGTTTAATTAAAATTTTTACCTCTATGTTTGGGAATTACGAAGGATTATAGTTGTTTAAGTATATGGGCTCGTCGTTGAGATCTCCTTATAGAGTGTTTACCGACACTGATTGAGAGTGAGACCCCCAGGGGTTCTCCCCTCTGCCTTCCCAATTAATAAATATTCCGTTCTCTTTACAATGTTGCAGGGGTGGGTGCAGCTGTCAAAGGCGTCTTAGTCTTGTTTTAACAGATCCTCAACTTCAGTGCTGTCCCCCCCCCCCTTTTTTTTTAATCAAATGAAACGCTATATTCCTACATATTTCTACTCTTAGAGAAACCACCTATGATTATTCCCTCACACTAACCTTAGTGTGATCACATGCTTCATTTTTTCCCTTTTATATATATATATATATATATATATATATATATATATATATATATATATATATATATATGCAGTACACACAGTAATTACATATATACACATTTTTTTTTAATTATATATTTGTTTTACGTGTCTGACTCTGGGCAAAGGCTCAGGGCCTATTTCTTGGGGGCAGTGGCCTATCCCAAGGCCCAGTAGTCCTCCTACAACTCCACATGTCACCACTTCGGCGCTAACACCCACCGTCCATATTGAATACACGCTAGGGCTGTCTCATACAGGACTGGTGTACTGGTATTAGCGGGGGTACTTTTACGACATGTCGGCGGGTCATCTGGTAGATCAGGAGTGTCTGCATTTTAGGAAATTCAAATCCTTAAACTGTTCCCTGCCCCAGCCGGGATTCGATCCTGGGTCCATTAGGACTGCAAGCCGCCTCTCTACCGATTCAGCCACCGCCTCCCCCATATATACATATAGATATAAAATTATATATGTTGTATTATTATTATTATTCCTCACCTTTTATAAAATAAAGCACTGTAGTCCTATGTTCCTTTTCTTACTATTCTCTCCCTGTCCGTTTAGAGAGAGCGTGTCTTGCATTACGTGCCGAGGCTTTTAAACTCCACAACTTAACTCTCCCGATTTATTCAGCGCGAGGAAAAGCTTTAGCATTGGCGACGAACAAGCGCCCCGAATACTCCTGCACTGACGTCTTTCCTTTTCCACGTTTTGAACTTTATTCTTGCTGTCGACATATGATTTTTTATTACGAGCAGAAATAGTTGTTGTAACACCGGAAACATCAGAAATGTGAACCCCATATACTGCAGGCTGAAGTTGCGCCCCTCCTGAAGTCCACCATCCTCCTATCAGGGGATAGGAAGAGAGCTTAGGGTCATTTGCATTACCAGGTAGATGAACCACACATCTATGTCATTGCCACCGTGCGAAGGCGTCCCCCAACAGCATTTTGTTTCGAGAAGAAAGTTTTCAACTGAATTCCTAGAAACGTTATACGTATTTTCTCAAACTGCTGCGAATTGCTCTCAGCTTAGTAAAATCGTTTGGTGTTACTTAACGAGGAGTAACTTTCTTTGCTATTTCAAACCATTTTGCTGTGTTTAGGAAGGAAGTATACGTATCTATGAATTGGACGGTGGTTGATTAAATGGAGGTGAGGGGTGAGGTATACAAGCGCTGCTGCTGTTGTGAAAATTCTTCTCAAATAAATAATAACAGAATGGTTCAGACATGTGTTACACGCATGCAGTGCAACTGTACTGTGTGATCATACAGTCCTAAATATTTATTGCCTCTGTTAATAATTTTTGTGTTGTATCTGCAAAAGTAACTCTTGCGTGACCTTCCAATCTTCGTATCCGATCAGTCAACCCCGCTCAACCCCTGTACCGCACCAAACACCCATAAACCCCGGTTATCCTCCACCCCTCTCCTCTTCACTTGTGACTGGTTTGAATATTTGAATCGAATCTCCCGCGGATTACATTTAGTACAAAGAGGATTGGCAACGCTTAAGTGTTTTGCTTGGAAACTTGGGAGACCATACATTCAACCCTTGCCACTTCAGCATTGATGACTCAGCCTTCACCTTTTCTCATTGTGTCCATCACAAGTCATGACAAGTGTGTGAGTGACTTGCCTGTTTTCCAAGATTACTTTTATTTCTACTTGGAGCAAAACTAGCGTGTTACTTGTTTTAATGTCTCAAAAACCTTTCTTCCATCCCTTTACACTGCAGAGTCTTCTAGATGACACTTCCTTTCCTTCAGCAAGAATCTACTGTCCTTCATCATCCCCTGGTACTCAATGTCATATTTTTTCACAAGATGTTTCATGGAACGATATATGACACATCTTGTCAAAACAGCATTGCATAGGTTAGGTGTGCCGAATCAACCCTTGTATACTGTAGCCCTACTTTATTCCTGATATTGTGTAGAAGACTTATTTGCCCTCGTGTACAGCTATGTGAAGTGGGAGAGGGGGAGGGGACTTGTGCCACATTTGTAAATAGGCTGAAGGCAGAGGCTTATCACTTCATTTCTTCTTCTTCTTCTCTCTCTCTCTCTCTCTCTCTCTCTCTCTCTCTCTCTCTCTCTCTCTCTCTCTCGTGTGTGTGTGTTTATTACTACTCTCAGGTCATTGTCCTCCTGAACTCTCCGTTTAGATTCATCTCCCCTTACAGCGGGCATTAAGGATCTATCAAGTTAAATACTTTCACTTCTTGACTGTCCAACACAGTAAAGTATAAGTTTACCGGTAGGCGCATACTGTCTCTCATATATGCCACTGAATAAATCCATAACTGTATTCTTTATTCAGTCTTTTCAACTGACTGTTCTCTCCAGTCATTTAAATTAGTTTATCTGAGAGTGAACGGATATTATTTTAGATTTACCATTGTTCAGTTTTCTTAAGAAAGATAAGTTTTTCAGGCATTCAGCCTTCGATTGTGTTGATACATTTTAAAAATATGTTCTTTATTAACCGTTTTACTTACTGAAGTCCTTCCCAAGATCCATGAAATCGTCTAGAAGTAAGAAGGACAAAAAAATCTGCATAAAATATCATCGTATGAAAGGGGT
>NC_136991.1:28587356-28664856 GCF_032717465.1 Coenobita brevimanus | reverse complement strand
TAGCCCATCATCCTTGTAATTTTAGCCAAAATAGCACCAGCAGTTTTTGCGTAAAGTTGTTAACAGACACAAACATACAAACAAACAAACAAACAAAGACAAATCGAGTGAAAACAATACCTGTCCCCAAGTCCCTCTGGGGCGGGGACGGGTAATTAATGATGCTCCTAGTAAACACATTGTTATGCCTAATTATGTGGTCTATAAATGTGATAAAGGTAGAGGAGGTGGCGTATGCATTTATGTTAGGGATATATATAATGTAACTCCTATGAACGTCAACAGTGTTCGACCAGATTGTGCTGTTGTAATTAGAAAGTCTTTTTTCCTACTCCTCAGCCAGGCGTGGGTGGGCTTGGCACATTTCCAGGAGATGGAGAAGGAGGGTTCTAGCGTTTAGTGTTATCTAACAACTGGACAGAAAACTGTTTTAAGGCTAACTATACTATTGCTAAGCCTGTTCTGCTGGGTGGAAAGCTACCTTTCCCATCGCCACCCTCGGGATCTGTTTCGTGGGGCGGTCAGTGATTACTGACCCTGCAATCTTGGCAACCCTCAGGGTAGGATACTTAGCCCCATTCTCTTCAGTCTTCTCAAAAACTGACTCCTTCGTCTTTTAAGTCCTATCCCTGGCTCCTTTCTGATCCTAACCTATGCTGATGATATTTGCATCCATTTCCCTTCCCCTGTCACTCTTCAACGTCTTTTAGATAAGTTTAGCCCGGCTGTATTTGCTTGTGGGTTGAAACTATCAGCACTGCCAAAACCAAACGGTTTACGATCCCTCGCTCATCGGCGTGCTTGCACAACCATAACCCACCTCGGCTCTAATCTTGAGGTAGTACGGAATTATACATATCTCCGAATCGCTCTCACTTCCCTCTTTAACCTCTCCAACATCTAAAGACGCTCGTGTTGTGTCTGGGATAGATTAAAACTGCTCTGTCGCTTGCCGAGTTGCGCGGGGCTGAGATAAAATCCTAATGTGTTGTGACTGAAATATATCCTTCCATAATGGATTTACCTGGTTTGTCGTCAAAATAATCAGGTTGCCACAGCATTTATCACGCGGTAGTCGAATGGTATCAGTGCCTGACTGCTATCTAGGAGGTCCAGGGTTCGAATCCCGGTCAGGAGCGTATATATATATATATATATATATATATATATATATATATATATATTTATAGAGAGAGACTGTACATCTATCTGTCTATCAATCTGTCCATCTATCTATTTATGTAATGAATTTGAGACATTCAATGTAAGTGTGTAGAGCCCGAGCGGATATATACCTAAATTTTTTCTATTTTATTTGGTATTGTAACTTTCTCCCATGTGGTGTTATTAATGTGAGTCTTGTGAAGGCTGATGGGGTGGAAATCATACCGAATTACCTTAAGTGGTTGGGCCATGTGGAGAGAATGGACTGTGAGAGATTGGCTACGAGGGTGTGTGATGGAGAAGGAGGCACGTGCATGAAAAACACGAAGAGGAAGAAATGGAAGGAGGAGGAGGAGGGAGAGGAGAAAGAGGAGAAGGAGGAGGTGTTGTAGTTGTAGTCCTCATCATCGTCTAGAGAAAGGAAGGATAATATGAAAAAATTCCATCCCACTTTAACCATAGGAGGAACGATTTCCCAGGTACAGTTTCAAGTAATACCGGTATTATTAATTCACTTTATAATGACTGTCAACGAGATGGTATATTGTGGTTTTTGAAACCCAGTATTACGATCTTTAGAGTCGAACTAACATTTAAAAAAAATAATTAAGAGATTCGGTACTGTTGCATTAAAAAATGAAACGATAATTTTGTCTACAACTGTACAGTCTCCCAAAAAACCTGGGATGATGAAACTACGGAGATGCTTGCAATACAGACGCTGGGAGCTGGACTTTGTCTCACTTCTGTATCAGTCATAACAATAAGAAGATAGAGTATACTGCCACAAGTATATTAGCCCAGTGCTTCGCAACCATTGTTACTTCTCAGCACAATATTCAGTTTGTTGAATCCTTATGGCACTGATAAATATTTGTCATGATAAGTGTCAGCAGTGCATAGCTATTTTACTTTTGCTAACAGATAATGAAAGGAAACAATAATTGCTTGATGTACAGTACCATGTATTTAAATAGAGATTTTTTGAGTGCATGCAGTATTATGCATGTGCTTACTTTCACATGCGGTAATTTTCCCAAAATAATGTCTTTTTCAGACGCTAAACTCAGGCAGTTTTATCAAGACATGGTATTGGCATGTACATACTGTATACAATAATTATATTTCGAGTGCCAAGCAAAATAAAAATTTTCACTGATACATGCTGTAATAGTAGTTAAAATGTTTTTCCCAGAAAATAAAATTGTTATGATTTTCTCACTCAGAATTAATGAGAAACGTGTGCATGTTTTGAGGAACACAGGTTTTTAATATCTGGTTCTGTTATAGAAAGCCTCACGCGAGGTTCCTCATCTGGTGGCTTGAGACATAATCCTTTTTGTTCTTTGTATTGTAAGTGTTAATGTTGAAACGCATAGTTAACACATATTTGTAATTACAGACGATAACCTCACCTCAGTAGCACACTCCGGGATAGCTGGGTACTCTTTTTTTCAGCACAACCCAAAATATGTCTTGGGTACTTCACTGAATTTAAGTATTGGGTTAGAATGTTTCTTAATATCCACAAGTTCCTCTTGTGCCCTCAGAGAGAGATAACCAACTGATATTTCATCCGTTGAAGGAAACGAATCATGTACCGAGTCACAGTACGAGTATTCTCTCTGACAAGAATTTTCTTCTACGATATTCCTTCTGAGTGAATGCCTCATTGTCGGGGTAAACTCATAGACCGTAATAATAGCACTAAAACACCAGCAACCAATGCCCGTACATGTGCAAGACTCGCGAACTATGGCTCACAATACTAAATAACTCACGCATACACTCCAAAACGTTTACCCATGTCCGAATGAGACTGTTCCTGGCGATAGTTTTATAAGTAGCCTACTCGTATTTCAGGAATATATGAAAATGAAGTCAACTTTAATACATCCCTTTATATATTACCAACAGTAACGTATAACTGTTATGTTTATTTATATAATAATAATAATAATAATAATAATAATATATTCCCGCAATTGTTTTAAAGAGGAGGAGGAGGGTAATACACCACGGCACACCAGAAAGCTTTTGGGAGCATACTGGTTGCGGAGCGCTGTACTACCCCATTCAGCTCTAACATGTGCTTTCATTACACCTGCAGTTGCGAAGTGAGAGCAGCATATTGTGTTTTGTCGGCCTGTATCTGTCCTTGTGTGTGGGTATGCTGACAAAATAACTCATCCAATTATCATCGAGTTTTAGCGAAATTTGGTGGAAGGTCTGAGCATCAGCCAAGGAGGAAACCTATATTTATTTTTAAAGAACAAAAGGTCAAATGTCAGGGTCACAGGGATAGGTCAAAGTTTAACCTGGCAAGATCAACTAAAATTTTATCTGACTGAAACCAGTTATTAGGTGACTGAGACCAAACTTGGTGAGGGGGTTGACGGTAAGGCAAGATTTAGAGGAGTCAGGTGGAGGGTTAAAACCACAAGGAATGATCCATTTCGACCCATGAGCCTGTGTATGAACAAAGCAACTAAGACATGTGATCTGATTTGAACCAAACTTGGTGAAAGGAGTGAGGGTCAGCCATAAATATATATAAATTTAATATAAATATATAACATACATTTTTGGAAACAGTAGGTCAAAAGTCAAGGTCACATGACAATATCAACATGAACAGTGTTTATTCAGTTTAGACCAGGATCAGTAGAAAATAAGGAAATTCAGTTTTGGAAACAGTAAATGAAATGTGAAGGTCACAGAGGATAAATCGAAAATCAAGGTCACATGTCACGGTCAGTTTTCAGTTTCGATCCTATTTAGACCAAGCTGTGTGGGAGGGTTCAGGGTAAAGCAGCGATACAGGTCAGTTCTGAGAGTAATCTGTAAAAGGTAAAGGTCACGGGCAAGGTCAAATACTGAACGCTATAACTCGAACAGTTTTTATCAGATTTGAACCAAACTTGGTGGAAAGTAAAAAGGGGGAAAAAAAAACAAGGTGCACCAAGGATGAAGATACAGAATAATTGTAAGAGCACTAAGTCAAAGACGAAGTCACAGGACAAGATCAAGTACAGTTTTTTTTCCGTTTTAGACCAGAGTTACTGGAAGAGTTAAGGGCCAGGGAAGGGTGAAGTGATTCAGTCTTAAGAGCAGTCTGTTGAAAGTCAAGACGACAGAGCAAGGTCAGATGTTCGGCCGATACACTAATTGGTGGGTGCGGGTGTGGCACTCTTTGGGTGCTCCTTCTTGTTTTTCTCCCCACTTCACACTATTTTATTCAGTTTGGGGGAAAAGAACTTTTTGAGCTGGAGTGATTAGATACAATATTTACAAATCTCTTCACCAGCAGGCATCCTTTCTCATCTTAACGTAATCATCTGCTGTAAACCTGATGAAAATTTAGAAATAGGCTAATTATCGTAGTGAAGAGAATCACCTGTTCTACATGAAAGGTCTGAATAATTTGTCCATTGGTCACCAGAAAATTCTATAAATGGAGTCGTACTGAAAGTGTTATTGGTGAATTTCTGTAATCCTTTTAGCGCCACAGATGTCTCCTAAACTAACTAAAACCGAAAGGACACCAACTACAAATAAAACAGGCGTTACTGTACCGAAAAGGTTAAACCGTTTGTTACTCTCTATGCTATGGTGACGGCTTTCATATAAGATTCATGCTGCCGTGAAACAGTTTGATTAAGTATAGAAACACCTCAATGTATACAATGTTTTGTAGCGCCTAGATTATATACACCTTACATAGACGCATCTATATACGTTCAGCCGTGTTTTATAGGCTTCCAAAGGCAGCTGATTCTCAAAGCTGGAAACACCACCATTTGTCCCTGGAGAAATGACCCCTCCTCACCCACTGCTTTACCTATGGGCAGGCTCTTAAGATAAGGTGAAACGTGCGTGTGGAAATTTGTGTTGTTAGTGTCACGGAGTTTTGAGAATATGCAATATTAAGGAATAGTTATTCAATAATACTTGACAACAGGACAAAGAATTGTCTTGTGAAAATCAAGCAATGATTACTTTATGTCGGCTTACTTCGCCGATTCTCTAAGGACGAGAATTTATAACCTTTCTCAACAGTACACAGCAGAGACTTATTCTTCACACGTGCTGTTTATTAGTACTGTTGGCCTCTGGAGAAAGTGACTCCACCCCTGACAATCAATAACTAATGCTATTAATGATAACAGGTTCTTGCTGGTGCAATTAACTCCTAGATGGCACAACGGATTTTAAGCATAATACAAAAGGACTGGCCTAAGTACCAGTTATGAATAATACAAATCGTTTATGCAAACTAGGAGCTGCAACTAGAATAAGCTTATGGAGAAATAAAACACGAGTTTACATTACATTAAGCTCAAGAAAAAGAACTGTTAAATTTATTCATTACAAAGAAATAAATTTACATTACATGTTTCAAAATGAATCCAAAATAAGGAGATCGCACTCACTCGCTCACTCAAAAGCTAAACTCTGAAACCTAGGAAAAACAAAAAGAAAATACTGGTCAGAAAAGTGGACCAAGCGGATGACTGGGCGTTGTTGCTGAGGAAGGACACTGCACACGCTAAGCCTCTCGCCAAATCACGCTAGGTGGGAATACGGCGGCACTGCTACACACTGGGCCCAACCTGCTTCCAAGGCGCTCAAATCCTGACTGATTCAAATTGTGGGAGAGAGGCAAGTGTCATGGCCGCACTTGCTAACGGCCAATGAGTGTGAGCGATACACACCCGCAATATCGCTCAGCGAAGGTGCTAACATCGCGCACAAGGACGATCACTTATGAAATAGTGAAAAATGTCCTGAAAAACACTCCTGATCGGGTGAATACGTGGCAGTTAAACTGAGTGATAAATACTGGGATTCCACTAGAATTCGCGGTTTCCCACCAAAGTTTAATGTTACGAGTATGTTTAGATATATGATCGCACCAACTCGTGACATTACGCCCCATCAAAAATGAAATTTTTTTCTCAGGAAAAAAAATTTCAATATACATACATATAAATCCTAACTCAGTCACACAAGATTCACACTGTGGTGTGTGTGTGCTATCCTGCTACAGAGAAAGTCACAGTCGCCAGTGAGCTAAAAAACCTCATATTTACATTAATAGAAGCAAGCTTGGGGGAAAAACTCCATGACGACGGTGAAAAATCCTGTACTCAGGTCAAACTGAGTGAAAAATTCGCTACATTTACATTAACAACTAATTGTTATGTAGCATGATGTATGTAATACATGGTGTAGGTGTGACAGCTGTGGTGTAATTGTACCTATGTGTAAAATCATGTAATACAAATTTATAGTAAATGATGACGACGAGGCAGAAGAGAAGAGGCGGCAGCATGCATCAGGGATGATCAGCTGTTCTGCATGGCAGTGCTGCACCCGCCAGCTGCACCTGCGAAAGGAATCAAGATGGAGCATCTAAAGTGTCATTTCTGTCTCTCTGCCTAGCAATCAGTACTTATGTCATTATTAACCAGGAAACGTAGTCTTAGGATTTACAAATCTCTCAGGACCCTTGTAGTTTACTGGTTAAGCTAACTTATTAACCAGGAAACGTGTCAGTTCTTGAATTGCTCAAATCTCTTAGAACGGGCAGTTTACAGGTTAACCTAAATCTACACTTATGATTAATGACAGGAAGCTGAGAATTGCTACGCAATCTCGGGCAGGTCACGTTTTAACACCCACCGTGGGTGTGAACACTCGTGTGGATATTGTGCATTCTCCAGGAATCCTCAGAGAGGCCCACAGCTCGAGACGTTCCACAAGGTAATTCATACACAGCCTCGGACTGTCTCTGCAGGGTTCTCAAACTTCCCCCTTTAACCTACAGTACATAGGTATGTACAGGCCCTGGACATACTGTGTCCTGGGGCCAACGGGTGAGACGTCAGGTCTGCACCCACTTCACCACTGCCCTGTCCCTCAACTGCTTGAGAGATTATAGGTGTGGATTGCAACAGCACAGGAAGGACATGTCCCTGATTCGTGGTACGTGGACGCACATTGCGGGAATGCACAAAACTATCTATTTTTCTCGTCCCATCCCTGGCCAGAAAAAGTCAGCTCAGATACAGCTGTAGGTCTTCCTTTTGCCCATGTGACCTCCTGAGGCTGAACAATGACCCCATTCTAACACTGCCTGGTGGTACTTGGCGGGAATGACAAACTGCAGTCGAACCTCGCCCTGGGGTGTTCGTGACTCACAGCCATCCTTGTTTGCAAAGGAACTTGGCTTGACCTCCCCGTGAATACTTTATCACTCTACTCATTTGGTTCTTCTGCACGGCAGCAAGTGTCGGGTCAGAATGTTGTTCTGGAACAACAACTTGGCTACACATCAGATCTTGCGGCGATTCAATGGTCACTGGGGTGACACAGTTTGGAGCCTCAGCCATGGCTCGTGTTACTGCAGCCGAAGTTAGCGTCGTCTTCTGTGCAACTATCCTTGGCACCAGGAATATTGCCTATGATTAGGTCAAATAAAGGTTCTGGCATGACAACTGCGAGTGTCGTACCAGTGTAAAATGGAGATGCCACCTGGATACGTGCCTCAGGGAACAATTTCACTGATGCATCAATAAGGTTAGCATGGATCTGTTGACCTGTATACTCCTCAGGCCAAACTAGACTCAGCCTGACAGAGCAACCTGAGAAACCAATGTCTCTCAGGACCTTCACAGGGATTTCTCCCACAAACCCTGGCTGAACAAGGAAGGCACTGTCACCTGTGGAAGGGCCTGTGGAGGAAGCAGCTAGCCACTGATTAGGCTGCTGAATAAATGATCCGGCAAACATGGTGCCCTGTAAATTAGATGCCCGAGGGGTCGTACTCACTGCCTGGGGAGATGGAGCATTGGCCATCTGTGGAGGGGGGTTCACTGTCGCCATGGGACTAGTGAACTTTGGGGAAGTACCCGTACTGGTAGGGACGTGACCACCGTGCTGCTGCTGAGGAATGATGGCTGCGTTCGCCTCCTGCCTCCCATTCACTTGAGCTGGTGGTGAAAAGGACAGTCCCGACGGTCGGTTGCGTGGCTGATACTGCTGCTGGTTAGGGTACTTGTTGTACCGCTTCCACTCAGGTTTCTGAGTGTTTTGCCCCTGGTCCTTCTTCTGTGGTTTTGGACCTTGGCCATTATTCAGAGAATGGCCTTGTTGCTGGGGTTCAGTCTGAGACGGTTTCCCAGATTTATCAGGTTTCCTGTTCCAGGTATGCTGCTTGCGAGTTTGATACCCGTATGCAGTGAAGAATGCATCAGCCTTCTTCACCATTTGGCTGGCATCTCTTACCTGGCAGATCTTAAGCTGAGCCATAAGTTCAGTAGGCCACAACTTTTCTAGCTGCATGTGCAGCATAAGGTCACTTATCCCCTCACGTGTGGAAGGAGTTTCACCTTTCTCCATCCACTCATCTAAGTAAGCAGTAAGCCGGTCAAGAAACTGAACGGCAGTCTCTTTTTCCTGTAAATGCGCCCTCATGAACTGACTCTTGGCGTCATCAACTGTGAGACCATACGCTTTGACAAAAGCGGCCTTCATCATCTCATACGTGAGATTGTCTCCACGAATTCTGTGGAGAACATCGAGGGCAGGGCCCTCAAACAGGCTAAGAAACTGAAGCCGCTTAGCTGCATCATCCAGCTGGTACAGTTGAGCCATGTCTTCAAAACGAGCTATGTATGGCTCGATTCGCTCGCCTTCCTTGTATGGGGAAAGCTTGATGTGTGGGGACACCATAATATGGGCAGGGATAACGCTCGTTGAGCTTGGGCCACTGCACCAGATGTGTCTGAAGCCAAGGAATCTCGCTTGAGCTTCAGCATTTCAAATTCATGTTTTTCGCGTGCTTCTCGCTCAGCACGTTCATGTTCTCGTTGTTCATGCTCGTATTCACGTTCTCTCTCACGTTGTTCTAACTCGTGTTGACGTTCTCTCTCGCGTTGTTCTAACTCGTGTTGATGTTCTCTCCCACATTGTTCTAACTCGTGTTGATGTTCTCTCTTGCGTTGTTCTAATTCGAGTTCGCGTTGTTTTTGCTCGTTTTTGCGCTGTTCTCGCTCGTATTTGCGCTGTTCATGCTCGTGTTCGCGTTGGATTCTACGCTCTTCACGAGCATCACTCTCGCGTTGCTGCTCGTGACTAAGCCGAGAGAGGACATAATCCTTTATTTTCTCCAGATCCGTAAGCCCCATATCTTTAGCTTCCTGTACAAAAACGCTGGTAGACATGATGCTAACTCAGTCTAAGTAAACTAGCGACTCAGTACTGACTGCAATTTTGCAAAGAAAGATGCCAATAATCAAGAATAAAGAATATAGGCACAGGTTAGTGGTGACCAGTTTTATCTAATTAAACTGGTAAAGAAAGAAAATTAATCAAACAACTGACTGTGAAAACTGTTACGTAAATTAATAGAACTGAATCAATAATCACCAGTAAGATAGTGCCTATAGACTTTAATGATAAATACCTAAGTATGAGTGAGTATTATTTCGTGGATAGCTTTAGAGCTAGGAGTTGATATCCTGGAATGAGGTCGCCAAATGTCACGGGGTTTTGAGAATATGCAATATTAAGGAATAATAATTCAGTAATACTTGACAACAGGACAGAGAACTGTCTTGTGAAAATCAAGCAATGATTACTTTATGCCTGCTTACTTTGCCGATTCTCTAAGGACAAGAATTTATAAACTTTCTCAACAGTGAACAGCAGAGACTAATTATTTACACGTGCTGTTTATTAGTACTGTTGGCCTCTGGAGAAAGTGACTCCACCCCTGACAATCAATAACTAATGCTATTAATGATAACAGATTCTTGCTGGTGCAATTAACTCCTAGATGGCACAACGGATTTTAAGCTTAATACAAAAGGACTGGCCTAAGTACCAGTTATGAATAATACAAAGCGTTTATGAAAACTAGGAGCTGCAACTAGAACAAGCTTTTGGAGTAATAAAACACGAGTTTACATTACATTAAGCTCAAGAAAAAGAACTATTAAATTTATTCATTACAAAGAAATAAATTTACATTACATGTTTCAAAATGAATCCAAAATAAGGAGATCGCACCCACTCGCTCACTCAAAAGCTAAACTCTTAAACCTAGGAAAAACGAAAAGAAAATACTGGTCAGAACAGTGGACCAAGCGGATGACTGGACGTCGTTGCTGAGGAAGGACGCTGCACACGCTGAGCCTCTTGCCAAATCACGCTAGGTGGGAATATGGCGGCACTGCTACACACTGGGCCCAACCTGCTTCCAAGGCACTCAAATCCTGACTTTTTCAAATTGTGGGAGAGAGGCGAGTGTCGTGGCCGCACTTGCTAACAGCCAACGAGTGTGAGCGTTACACACCCGCAATATCGCTCAGCGAAGGTGCCAACATCGCGCACAAGGACGATCACTTATGAAATACTGAAAAATGTCTTGAAAAACACTCCTGATCGGGTGAATACGTGCCAGTTAAATTGAGTGATAAATACTGGGATTCCACTAGAATTCGTGGTTTCCCACCAAAGTTTAATGTTAAGAGTTTGTTTAGATCGCACCAACTCGTGACAGTTAGAGTGGCTATGTTTGTGGCAGAGAGGCTGTATATGTTTCGAGGGAACCTTAACGGGGCTCGAATATGTGTGAACACATGAAATATAACAAACTACTGCACTCTTAAATTTCTGCCTCGTGATGAGACTGAACTCAAGTCATGAGGATTGGTAGACGACCCGCTACCAACCCGGCTGCTGGAGGCTTCACCCACCGAAACGATGCGGGTAAACAACTTCACTGAACCCCTTGATCGAGATAGCAACCTCTAAAAATAATTTGTGCTACCGCCAGATGATTTTGTTCAGCTTACGAGAGAACCCTCGTAATGATGAGGTTTATCACAGCGAAAACAGTTTTACACTCCAAATCAAAGTGACTGGGTGCACGAATAAAAAAAAAAGCCAGTTGTTCAAGGCTTCATAAGTTTACAGGGGGCGACAGTTCCCCCTTCCCCCTTGACATAAACTTCCTGCCTCCACAGCGCCTCTCTCTTCCTCGCGTTCCTTCGCCTTTAATAGTAGATGTTAGGTCGTCATGTCCCTTCTAGACTTGCAGACTATGCTTATTTATTTACTTATTTTTTCTCGATTTTGTTGGATTCTCATACAAAAATGTGAAGATATACCATGTGAAAATGTTCTGTCAACGTTAACGGTGTTTTTTAAATTATTAGAAACATCAGCGGACTTAAAAGGTTTTGTCACAAGACAGTAACTAAAACCCACACTTGTAGACGAAGAATATATTTACCAAACAGTTTCGGTGGACACTGACACCATCTTCAGTGGTCAAGATAGAGAGAGGAAATGTTGGTCATTCCCTCTATCTTGACCACTGAAGGTGGTGGGAGTGTCCACCGAAACTGTTTGGTAAATATATTCTTCATCTACAAGTGTGAGTTTTATTTACTGTCTTTGATTTTCACGCAAGTGATTCATCGAGCCGTTTTGTCGTAAGGTATGGTTTAGCTTGTCCGAACTCACACTATTGTTAGCCATCGTGCACTCGCATGTAGGTCCACAAAGAATGAAATACAGATTCGTAATTCTTTTGAAGTACTAACTGTTCAAATTAATAATATGAAAATAAACTTTAAAAATCTTCTTATAAAACTTATTTTAGCTTTAACATTTTTTTTCTTTTTCAGGTACCAGTCTCTTGTAAGGTTGGATAAATGGCTGGATATGCACCCTCGCTACGTCGTGCATACCTGGTATGTAATTAAAATCTCCACTGGGTCCTTGTCGGTCGATGTAATTTTACCATAATTAATCTGAATTATCCTCTGGTCAGTGAGAACTCCCTCATAAATTTTCGTCAGGTTCCTATTATTATTATTAGACTTTTTGTAACTCAGTAAACAAACTGTCAGACAAACAAACAGACCAACAGGGATGAAAACGTGGCGGTGGTTAGTGTTTTTTTTTAAGACATCGTTCCGCTCTCTCTCTCTCTGGTATAATCATCAGCTGTTTGAGTGTCCACTTCAGGACCGGCCTATCGAGACCGAAGTGGGGGACAATACAGCCTTTGTATCTCTACCTAGTGGGTAAGGCTTTCTGGAAGAGATTGTATGTAGGGTGAGAAGTGCTTTTAAGTGTAATTGTAGTGTTGGAGTGGCTTTGGATGTGTGTGTAGTCTGAGAACCAAGTGTAATCGGCCCGCGCAAGCCGATTGGGTGCAAGCATACTTCATAGTATGCGACTCTGGTTCAACCACAGCATCCCTTATGTCCGCCAAAGCAGTACGTGGCCGGAAGAACGCTCCCAACGTTTATTTCCCTGGCGGGGCTCGAACCCTCTTTCTTCCATGTACGAAAACGCACATTTTACCACTGTACCACAGAGGCTATATATATATATATATATATATATATATATATATATATATATATAGCGATGTTTTGCCAATTCTCTTGGCATCATCAGGCAACAGAGTATATAATATTCATCACACTGAATTAAAAGAAAAAAAAAAATGTGAAATTACTATAGTCAAAAAACATCCTCAACACCTGGCATGTTAAACTTTGCAGATCAAGATATGTTTTTATTAAAATACAATGAGTCACACGAGAAATCTACAAAGTTATATGGTTATAAGCATTTGTGCCTAGTCTGTACGAAACTGTCTGTGCGCGTATCTCATGACGGTTGCTAAAGGAATGACTTGGATGTTACTTTCAGCAGTGGAAAAAAAAAGTCATGGACATGGGTTATTTGTTCATTTCACAATGTTCAAACAACAGGATGTGATTGGATTGTTTAATGTCGGGGGGAATTGCCTAATATGGCTTCTAATAATGTAGTGTCTTTGGGTGAATTGGCCTTTTTTATTTTAAAATATTTCTTAGCGAAGGGATGATCAATTTCAAGTAAATGAGAACGAACTGCAGATTATGAAAGTAAGATGTCTGCCAGTACGAGAGGATACGTCGCAATGTTCCGTGAACCTAAGGGTGAGATCTTGATCTGCTAAAGTTATCATGCCAAGTGTTGAGGAAGTTGTTTTTGATGATTGTAATTTTACTTGTGCGTTTTTAATAATAATAATAATAATAATAATAATAATATTATATATATATATATATATATATATATATATATATATATATTCAGTAATGCATATATTCTTCAGCATGATGCCACGAGAATTGGCGAAACGTCGCAAGCAAGAATAAAGTCCAGCCAAGAAGATGCTTATTGTTACTCTTACCAACCTACTATATATATATATATTAACTTGCAATACTTTGGTGATAGAAACTCCGTGTACAAACAGCTAGATAAGGAGTTTATTACAAGCTCATAGTAAAATAGTCTGCCCGTCTTGGCTGCCTGCTAAGAACTGATGCAATAACGCCTTCCTCCCAGGCTTCAGGTCCTGGGAAAGTGTGCTGACCTAGCAAGTTTAGTGGAGGCATGTATGCATTGGGGGGGGACATATATAAATCGGGGGTAGACATATTGTGGAGGGGGTACACTACTTCCCCGGGTAGCTGAGATGGTGTCTCCTGACACCAGAAGTTAAATGGTGTTTGATTATAGTAGTAAGGCAGGACCAGGAGGTTTGTACAAGGGATAAGTATGATACAGGGGCAGTAGGGGAGACATGGCCATGTGGAGGGGAGGGAATTAGAAGGATATATACATATAAGATATACAAGGATTAAGACATAATGGGAATTACACAATAATAGTTTGATACATGATAAACAAGGAGTAGAGATGAGAGTTCCATTGTTCTTCGTTCATTTTTTTTTTTTCTGTAGGATACACTGTTACTCAGTAATGCATTAAAGAAATACCATCATTTTCTAGTAGGCAGAGTTCTGTTCACTATCTATCTATCTATCTATATACCTAGGCTGCTTCCCCCAAGGAAAGGGAGGTAGCCGAGACAGGACGACTCACTCTCCATTTACTCATCCATTCAAACACATTTATTCGCATCTTAGCCCCAAAGGGGAGAACGGACAGATCCTCACTGCATCACAACGCACAAGGGTCAACTGCGCAATGCAATCAGTGACATCCACAGCAGGGCCCGACAGCAGAACTGGTTTACCCCTGCCACATCATAACAGACCCATCCCCTTACCCGCACCTGACCTGACTAGCTGATCAGTTCTGTTCACAGTTTGGTTAATTGTCAGATGGCATTGGTAGTCACTGAATGTGAGGGCACTAAGTACGGGGAATTTCTACGTCGTGTGTAGGGCGTACTATGCCTGTAGCGACTCTGATTTCCTGGAGTCGACGTTCCATTTTTCTAACACAACAATGCACTGCACATATGACGAGTAGAAAACCTATAAAGCGATAACCACAGGGGGAAACACAACTGTTGGATGAACCCATGAACGGCTGAAGGCCAGAGAGAATTGATCCATAATGAAATCAATGTCATTGAGGAAGGTTAGCATGCGCAAGTTAGGGGAGGTGATGGTAATGTTGGCAGATGGTATGATTGAAGGTATGTCGATTGGTTGAAAGATGTCATAGGAGTGTGTACGGACAGCTTGGTGATAGCAAGTGGCGTAAGTGATGACAGACTCTGATTTGACGGTACAATAGTCAGGTGCTTTGTAGAGACCACTAGCGGGGATGGATCGAACCGAAGAACCAGGACACATGATTGTGACAGAGATGGGAACAGCAAAGAAGAAGTGCTGGACATGGTTGAGGTGAGCATGGTGGACCGGGAGGTCAGGAGCCAGGACAAAAGAACAGGCCGAGTAGATGGAATGGTTGCGAACTAAAGCAGACTCACAGGGTGTAGCACTGCTAGGGAAGATAGCAAAAAGGTGGGCAGCACAGAGACGAGAGGTCGGAGTAAGGGAGGAACATTGCTGGAGGTCTGTGGAAGAAAGGAAGGCAACGGAAAGATGATCATGGGAGAGGAGGAAACATTCTGAAGGAACAGATACTTGTAACAAGTTGTTGAGGCGGAAAGGGAAGGGAATGATGTGGAAAAGGGTAAAGGTTATGGCAGAACGGAGAGGAATATGGACGATGACGGATTTGGTGAGAAGAGTGGCTTCGAGAACAGGATAATAATATTCAAGGGAGGAGTAAGGGAGGACTGGGGAGAGACCGAAGGTCGAGTGAGCCCATTCCAGGACAGAACGGAGAGCTGAGACAGGTACTAAGTCGGCAGTGACACGTCCATTGATAGCATCGACCAGGATACGAACCAAGGTAGAGACTTGAGACAGGAGAGAGTCAACGGCCAGTTGGAGATTATCCATGTTGAGTTTGAGGTAGAAGAACTGAGAGATAACGTTGAGATCTGAAAGGTGGCGTTGTAAGATATCGGTGAAATTGTTTAGAGTGGACGTGACTTCATTGAGTTGGGTTGTGAGCTTCTGTAACATAGTGTTTTGGATTTTAATGATGCGGCGTTGTGATTCTAGGGCTGAAGATAAATGAATGAGATCAGATTTGAAGCCAGAAATGTCACGGGCTGTAGCAACGCCAGACAAGCCACTCAGAATCTCACCGCCAAAGTCGAAGAGACCTCGTTTCACACAAGAACGACCCATGGGTGTCTGAATGGAAATTGTTTCATTGAGCTCAGTGAATCTGTTACTTATGTATTGCAATTGCCAGGAGAGTGGGAGGAAAAGTTTATAGAGATACTCATTCGGGTTGTGTGTCCCCATGAGGGCCGTGAGATGGTTCCTGATTCCGTGGAGCTGGTGCGCGTAGGCAGGTAGGGCAATGGCTACGTTGGCCAAGGACGCAAGATCGTAGTGCAAGGAGACCTCGCCTCCTGAGCCGACCAAGGCCCCGGGAAGTACTCCACGATCGTCCTGACCTGACCCAGACCCCAGGAGGGTCAGCACTGCCAGCAGGGAGACCGCTAACATCGTACCTAGAAAATCAGGGTAGAGTTAATGGGGGAGGTCGTGAAGACGTTGATGGGCAGAGCGCAGTTTGGACCGATATTGATTGGTTGATGAATGAGGAGGTGGAGGTGGAGAGGAAGGAGACTGAGGGATAGGTGGAGACAAGGTAGACTGAGGGATGGGAGGAGGGGAAGAGGGGGCAGGAGGTTGTGTAAGTGACTCTTCCAACACGAGGCCACAGGGTGCTCGCTTTAAGTCATCGACGTGGACCTATCTGGTGTCCTTAGTGGACAGGTCCTGGAGGTGAAATTTGTTGCCTTGTTGAGTGAGGACGCGGTGGGGCCCTGTAAATTTGTCATCCAACTTGGAGGAATGCGTATGGGAATGAGCAAAGACAAGATCGCCTACATTGATGGTGATAGGAGAGGCGGATTTATGTTGGCGCTGCAGCATGTCCCCCTGAGAGGAAGCCAAAGTGGATTGGACATACTGGTAGATTGTCTGGAAGTTGGCCAATTTTAGTTTAACATAATCATCCATGTTGTAGATGGGTTCTGGCTTTGAGGATAAGAGAGAGTATGGGAGGTCCTTGTCAAAACCAAAGAGGACGAAGAAGGGAGATTCAGCAATGGATGCATTGATGGAGCTATTGATGGAGGGTGCCACTTGGGGAATCCAGTCATCCCAGGACGAACTATGGAAGCCTAGATGTCTGAGGCATTCTAAGATTTTTCGGTTGTGGCGTTCTACAAGGCCATTGGAAGCCGGATGGTTAGGCACGACATTGCACTTACTGATATGAAAGGGGCGACAGATCTCATCTAGAAGGCTATTGTTGAACTCCGTACCGTTGTCAGTAAGAATGGTATGAGGGGTACTGAACGGGCAAATTACGTGATCTACAAGGGCACGTGCAACGCTCTTCGCGGTCTTGTCGGAGAGGGGTGCGAGGACACAGTAGCGAGAGAAGTGGTCGACTGCTATGAACAAGTACTCAGCGCCAGATTCTGCGAGAGGTAGTTTTAAGAGATCGATTGAGACAGTTTCTCATGGTCATGACGGGATTGGGTATTGTAAGAGAGGTGCTGGTAAGCCGGTTGATCCTTTGTGGCAGTGGCAGGAGAGGCAAGAGTCACAGTGGGCATTGATATCACGGCGCATGGTTGGCCAATAGTATTTGAGACGTGCTTGGTGCAAGCATCGGTCTTTACCTGGATGGGAAGCTTGAGGAGCATTATGAACAATATGAAGAACCTTTGGTATCAGGGCAGTGGGGACAACAAGTTGGCGTACTTCGCGATTGGGCATATCTTTGCCTGTTAGCAGTGTTTTCCTGTACAAGAGATCATCATCTAACATGAACTTATCTAGTGATACTGGCAGAGTAGGTAAGGTTGAGGCATCGCCAGATTCTAGGAAATAAATGACTTTGGACCACATGGGGTCTTGGCGCTGAAAGTTTCGAACAACTTCTGACGTTAGTGTAGTGTTTTCAGTTACTTCAGGCTGCAGTGATGTTATAGCTGCTGCTACGTGACGTGAGAGTGCGTCTGCAACTACATTCAACTTGCCTGGTACATATTGAAAAGTGGGATTAAAGTCCTGGATGATGACAGACCATCTAGCTAACCTACCTGTTAGGTTGCGGTTCTTGAACAAATCACATAGTGGAAGGTGGTCTGTTTGGATATGCACTGGATAGCCATAGACTATATCTCTGAAATGTTTCAAGGACCAGATTACCGCTAGCGCTTCGAGATCTGTGACACTGTAGTTACGTTCAGCGGTTGTAAGGGTGCGACTAGCATACGCTATTACGCGCTTCCTTGATGCTTCATCAAGTTGCATCAAAACGGCACCAAGTCCAGTGCCTGAGGCGTCTGTGCAGAGAAGGAAGGGTGTGGCATAATCAGGGAACGCTAGAACAGGAGCATTTACAAGAGCTGTCTTTAGCTTTTGGAAGGCCTGTGACTGGTCGTTAGTCCAAACAAAGGGCACATTCTGCTTGAGTAAGTGGGTCAGAGGAGCGGCGATCTTTGCATAATCCCGTATGAATCGACGATAATAGCCACTGAGGCCCAGGAAACTTCGTACAGCTTCGGTAGTGGTAGGTTCTGGGAAGTTAATAATCACCTTAGTTTTATCCTCATTAGTATGAATGCCTTGTGCATATACGACATGGCCTAGGAATTTGATTTTCTTTCGCAGGAAGTCACATTTACTGAGATTGATTTTCAGGCCTGCGAGCTGGAGGCGTTCAAAGACTTGCTAGAGTTTGGTAAAATGATCAGGGATGGATTTACTCACAACAATGATATCATCTAGGTAAGCAAAAAGAGAGTGTCCCATTATACCGCTGAAGACTGAATGGATAAGTCGCATGAACACGGAAGGAGCATTTCTCAGACCAAAAGGGAGTCTCTTAAACTGAAAATGTCCGGAAGGGGTGCTAAAGGCTGTAACTGGGCGAGAGGACTCTTCCATTTCGACCTGCCAGTACCCACTGAGGAGGTCTAAAGATGAAAAGACTACGTTATTTTCACCAAGGGATTCTAGCAAATCAGTGAGGACAGGTAACGGGAAACGGTCTGGAACGGTGAGAGAATTGACCTTACGATAGTCGACTACTGGTCTAAAGTTGCCGTCCTTCTTTGGTACTAAGAAAAGTGGGCTATTCCATGGACTGATGGAGGGTTCAATAATGTCTTGGTCTAACATGTTCTGTACCATTTGATCTGTCTGCTTTCTCTGGCTGTGAGGAATTCGATACGCTGGTATGTAAATCGGCTGTGTTCCTGGTAGTAGTTCAATCGTATGTTTGACAAGGTCTGTTCTACCCATCGGTTCACCGGGTAAGGCAACCACGTTTCTGTACGAGGTCAGAAGGCCGAGGAGTTGAGGCTTATTTTCTAGGAAATCTGTGCAAGTGAGATGTGAGAGCATATCGGGTGAATATGTCGGCGCAGATCCCGTAGAGTTAATAGTACATACACCGATTGGCGTACTATCATCAGTCTGAATAGTAGGAATTGAGGAATCCTGGCACACCTTTACGGCCGCTGGGTATACTAGGAAGTCTCCAATCTTTACACCACTTTTAAGTTTTAGTGGAGCATTTGTGACATTGAGGAAGTACAGGTAGCATAAACTGTCCTCTAAGACTGTACACCACGCTGACTCATAAGTCAAGCCATTCACACAACACATCTCAGGTAGGGTTAGTACATCCTCTCCTTTCACACTGGCAACACAAACAGAGACATTGGTGAACTCATGCGGTAACAAAATTGTGCACGTATTCGTTACTGCACGTTTCGTCTCTGCATGTTGGAGAAGATCATTCAGACTGTGTGAGGTAGGTAACTGAGACATGTCTGAGTCAGCGACAGTGTTGTCGGGAGAGGAGGTAAGAGCCATGTTCGAAGGCTGAGATGATGTATCAGTAGACATTGAGGAATTTATGTCCTTGCTCGCAGTCAGTAAGGGAATGATCTCTGTATTCTCAGATGATGATAGTGGTGGTTTGGGCTGGGTTGGACTTTTTGGTAGTGATAGGGACAGAGGTAATTGAAGGACTGATTTGATCGTAAGAACAGGACTGGGACATTCCATGGTGTAAACCGGGAATCCAGAAATGTCTATACTACCACAAGCAGGTAATAATGCAATGGAGTGTTGTGCCATGGTGGAGAAACCAATAAGGGCATCTGCGGGATACTGCAAGTCATTAGTTACATGAAATTCAATGGGGATAGGGGGCAAATCTCTGTGGAGTTTGACTTCAAGGGTGACTCTTCCCTTAACCTTAAACTCTGAGCCATTGACACCACATAGGCGAATGTCTGCTGGTTCTAGGAAACTGACGTGGTTGTGATGTCTATGAATAATGTGTAAGGAATTTTCGGAGATGAGATTTACTATAGATCCTGTGTCCAAGAAGAATGACGTTGGTATGTCGTGACTGCTTCCGAGAATGACTAAACCCGTGGATGTTATGGGACCGACATGGCGGATGGGGAGTTGGGTGTCTGGTTCTACGTGATATTGGTCCGATACGGGTGCGGCGCTTCCCCCGACCGTTGGCGGTTGAGGTAATGACATTCCTCAGTGGTGTGAGTCGTGCTTGATTTGTGGTATTTGCAGTGTGGACGACGTGAGCGGGAAGGCGTACGCTGGCTGGTTTGGGAGTGAGGACGTCTGTATGTACGGTCGCAACTGGATGCTCGATGTCCAGGATGACCACAGTACCAGCAAAGAATCGAAGATTGTTCCGTCGGGCGCTAGATTGATCACGACCTGCGGTAGGAGAACGATGTGTGGCAGGTCTGCCGCGTGTGGTGGGACGGGAGCGAGATTGGTCTGGGGTAGTGGAGGTGTGACAGACTGAGGAGGCCAAGGGTTGGGTGGTGCCCTGACGCGTGTAGTTTGAACCGGTTCTTTTATGAATGGCTTTAGTGACCTGAATAATTTTATCTCCTGGATTGAAACCGATTTCCAAGGCTAGCTCTCGCTGTTTAGGAGTAAGCCAGTGAAGGAATCTCAGGTAACCAATTAAGTCAGCAAAGTTGGTGAGTGAAAGCATTGGAACGCCATTCTTGTCTTCTAACCATTTCGTACCTACCAGTAATTGGAGCATCTCGCTACTAGTTGCTTTCATGGCGGTGGCAGCTTCGCGGAGCTTGGCATATTGCGCTGGGATGTGCAAGTCCTCGTCTAGTTGGTTTAGGAGATTAATGAATCCCATGAGAGACGCGGTATTTGAATGCTGGCAACAAAGGCTGATGAGTTCCGTACGAAAATCAGCAAAGGTACGAATGCTATCAAAGTGTCCTGCATGGATTGCGGATCCGATGTCCGATTTGCCGTGGTGCAAGCGACCTAGGAGGTAGGCTACTTTGAGCGATTCATCGGTTATTTGTCTATTGTGTATTTCTGTTTCGACTTCTCTGAGGAAATCATAGACAGACCAAGTTGGGTCCTGGCCGGTAAATTTGGGACGATTGGCATCGTCGAGATAGATAGACTGTGGAGGGGTGGCCATGGCTGGAAGTGCAGAAGTGGCGGCAGGAGAGGTGTGGGAGAGAGAGAAGGTAGTGGCAGTTAAGGGCGAGCAAGAAGGGGTATGAAGGGAGGCAGGAGAGGGAACGACAGGGGAAGGAGTAGAGGAAGAAGAAGGGAGTGTAGAGGCAGGAGTAGAGGAGGAGGTATCTGGATTTACGAGTGTAGGATGGGTAGTAAGTGATTCTGCGGGAAGTGAAACGAGAGTCTCAGGTACAGGATGGTGGTACTCTTTGCCACTTCGTAAATGAGTGATTGTGTTAGAGTCGGCAGACGGGGTATGATCAGGCGATGTTTCCGGGTCGAGAGGGCTGGTGTTAACCGGGTGATGTGGAAAGTATGACATTTAATGTGGCAATGGAAGATGAATGGATGAAGATGGATACGTAGGTGGAAATGTATAATATAACAATGAGAGAATGGAATACACGAGGTGTGAAAATGAATGAAGGTGCGGGGATGGATGGTTTAAATAAAAGGCGAAGGATGAGATGGATTATAAATAACGTAGTTGAAGATGAAAACGGGTTAATGGAAATGAGGTGGAATATTTACAATATCCAATCTGTAGAGAAAATCGAGGATAATCTCTATAGAAAGGAAAGATATACTATAGTTACACAGGAGAGATGGGAGTGTCGAGATGTATGACGTGCAGGGGTGGCTGGGCGTAGCTGGGCTGGGGCGGGGCGGGGCTGGGCGGGGCGGGGTGGGGCGAGGCAGGGCGGCGGTGGAGAGACAGCTGGGCGGAGAGGAGAAGAGACGCCGTGATGAATCACCGGCAGGGAGTGGCGGTCTTAGGAGGCTCCGTAATGCAGACCAGATGTGGCGGCGGCGGAGGCCGGTGGTGGGTGGTGAGGGCAGATGTTGGTGCAAGGCAGGTGTACAGCTGTTGAGTTGCAAATGCAGAGAATGGTGGTGGGCAGACAGTGGGCTGACAGTGATAAGTGGCACCGTGGGGGCAGGAGCCATGGTGAGTTCGGAACAGGTGCTGGGAACAGGTGCTGGGAACAGGTGCAACAGGTGCGTAGGTCGGCGACGGCGACACGTGTGGTCAGGAACAAGGCGTATGGGTGGGGTTGTTTGAGAGGTGAGCACTGGTGAGAAAAATTGTACACTCGGAAAGCACAGCCAGGTATTACACCACTAGAGGCACTGAGGAGGGGCGAGGCTGGCAGATGCGAGACGTCGTGTATCTTGTGGTATCACTAAAAATCCAAGGAGGCAGTCAGAATCTGATGGTTCAAAACACCGCTGCTACCAAATGTAACTTGCAATACTTTGGTGATAGAAACTCCGTGTACAAACAGCTAGATAAGGAGTTTATTACAAGCTCACAGTAAAATAGTCTGCCCGTCTTGGCTGCCTGCTAAGAACTGATGCAATAACGCCTTCCTCCCAGGCTTCAGGTCCTGGGAAAGCGTGCTGACCTAGCAAGTTTAGTGGGAGATTGTATGCATTGGGGGGGGGACATATATACATCGGGGGTAGACATATTGTGGAGGGGGTAAATATATATATATATATATATATATATATATATATATATATATATATATCGGTATAGTGTGTGTGTGTGTGTAAAGATGCTGTTATAACAAGGGTCGTGTTCTTGTCAGGAGGCTTTTTTACCATTCCCTTAGCGATTTATTATGCATGTTGCAATGATGTATTCTCCTCTGTGTTATTTACGGTTCTGAACATTGCTAGGGTCTGCAGAGATATGGTACAAGAAAGTGCTTTTGAAGCAGGAATAAACTGGTAAGGAATGGATGATCGAGAGTTTCATAAACACACGGGAGAACGATCCAAAGTTGCCAGTTAATAAAGAAATAAGTAAATAAATATATAATCAGCTATTTCAATACCACACTCTGGTTTGTTGGGGAGGCCGCCAAGCGTTCTTTCGTGCCAGTAAATTTTTGCAACTGACACGTGAATACTGCTGTTTAATTATACCTATGGCAGGAAGGATAAGTCATACAAAGTAGGATGCTATCCCGTCAACCCAAGAACTTATTTAAATTTTTCCTTTTACCACAATTTGACTTTATTCAGTTTAGGAGAGGCCGTCAACCCGAGAACGTAAGTAGGATGAAGGCCATGGAGAGCACCCAGACTTGTCTTCTTGAAGAAAACTTCGAAATCAAGCCTCACTGTACATAAAACATTAATACCACAGTGTACTCCAATTCAAGTGAGAGTGATATAGCCTAAGAGTGTTGATAATGAAACCATTACGTCATTCTCGGGATAACGCCAGTGTTTTATTCCAGCTAACGTCCGACGACTATTCCTCTGAGAGTGAATAAAGGAGCTCGAGAGTGCTACAGTTTATTTCTTTTTAGCTTGCATCAGATTTTCGTCATTTTGCAGACAATTTTCCTTAGCTCGGTGGCAGACGATAATGCTACAGCTCTCTATTCTTTGTAAAGCACTTATTGACTAGCATCGTATTATTGTGTTAATTAATCGGTACAGCTCACTGTTAAAGATGTAGAGATGGTAATTTTAGGCCCAAGGAAAAGTAATATGGCCGATTTTCTGACGCAAACAGTCTAATCGTGTAGCGTAGAATGTCAATGTTCCAAGAACACTTCACATCTCTGGTTCACATGCTGGGCATTTCGTTTCTTGTCACGAAAATTAGTCTGGCATTTAACGTGGCCCAGTGAAATGCGATTTCTTTTAACATCCCACCCATTATACAAGATGGAACAGTTTAGTTAGAAGAGGCGTAATTACAACTTAAGTGTAAGCATTCACTTTACTATGATCACACTAACTTGGCCTGATGTTGATCTCTTTACATTTCCTCAGTGCTGAGATCTATCTGGAGATTAACACTGCTACATGGTGCGGTGGAAATAATCAAGAGCCGAAGTAGTATCATATTCTACCAATGACTCGCAAAAGGACAAAAACCTATGCTAAGTTAAAGGATCGAGACCTGCAACGCCGGAATTTTACTTGTTCTCACCTCTCGTATTTTCTTGTCGAGCGTTCTCTGTTGATTGATCGTGTTTATATTTTGGTCTATTGAGTTTGTTTTGAGCTTTTGACTTGACACATTTATAATGATAATAGCAATAACGATTCAAATGGACGAAAAATTGTCATGATAGTCATCGTCATCAGCATCACCATTTCCATCACTATCATCACCATCACCATCATCATTCATCGTCATTCACCATCACCATCATCACCGTCATTCACCATTATCATCATCATCATCCATCATTCGCCTTTCACCATCATTCACCATTATTCATCTTCACCATCATCATTCATCGTCATTCATCATCCGTCATCATCATTTATCATTCCCCTTCACCATCATTCATCATTATTCATCTCCACCATCATCATTTATCGTCATTCATCATCCATCATCATTCATCATCATCATCATGCATCGTCCCTCTTCACCCATCATTATTCACCATTCATCATCTTGCATCATCATTCATTATTCATCATTATTATCGTTTTTATTATTTTGCATATGTAACAGTTTCGGCCCAACTTTGTTCCTCTTCATGTACGAGAAATCAAGACTCAGTAAAGAATCAGTGTTTTTTAAGTCACATCTTCAGTCTTTTAGATCTTACAGAAGTATATTAGAAGTACTGAGTATCATAAGTGACTCAGAATAAAGGTTGGGGAAAATATGAAAGTAAAAGTATAATCGAAGTTTTAGGTTTAATCATACTTTATTAGGGAAGGCAGCGACAAGGGGAAATTAATTCCTAATTTATCGGGCGACTGATGGTGATTACGAAACGCTAAAAATAATGTGATGGGATCATATAGAATTTGTTTTTAAGAGAGTCATTGTAACTCTTTCAGTACGATAGCACTTTCCTTACTTGATTCTCGCTGCTGCCAGACGATTTTACTCAGCTTAGTCGAAGCAAGAGGATAAAGTATTTCACTGTATTGTTTTCATAAAATTTTTGCTGTTTCCGGATGATTTTATTCAGCATCGAAGAGATTTTTTCAAATTAGATGAATAATTAGATATTGCCTTCATTGCTCCATTCAGTACGAGAGGTCTTTCTGAGTTAGGGGTATAAAGAATAAAACAGAATAAAACGTCATTGTAATAAATGCGTTCATGAAACTTGCTTCAGAACTCCTCAGTACTAGATATCTCTCCTGAACTGCTTAACACTTTACCTCATGAATGCATCTATACGTGGATTATTCGCTTGCTTAGGGCGAAATATGCAGTGATTGCAGCATCGCACCACTGCACTGTTAACTGTTTTGAGGGTTATTTAAGTCTGAAATCTGGTGTGTATGCTGTGGGTATGGGATTCGAATCCTTTCATCCTTCTGCTAAAATATGGTGTGATATTTGTGTTCTTATAAGAATACGCTGGATGTGGTTGATCGTGACCTAAAGCGTTAATAATTGTCTGGTGGCAGCAACTTCAACACCATCATCACCCTGGTCTTATATTCATTTAAATGAAGTTGCCTCTGTACGATTTAATCAAGGGGCCAATGAAAGCTACGTCCACCCCTTTCAGTTAGAGACTCCTTATGCTGAATAACATAATTTGAGGGAAATCCTGTACTAGTCTCGATTCCTGCAACATACTAACGGAAAAGTGAGATTATTATTGTTAGCGAGTCGTGTTATTTCTTAGCGCTATATAGGCTGACCAACACCAAGTACAGTCAGAGAAAAAAACTATCTTCCCAGTTTCTTCTGATAAAAATTAACAAATAGTGGGACACAAAGAAAATCCTATCTCTAATGGCTCGATTTTTCCGCTACGTATTCATCAGAGTTTTTTGAAAAGATATTTGTGTGTCTGTCTGTACATGCACAGATAAAATGCAGCTGCAGTCAACATTCCCTTTACAAGTGTATGGCTTTGAGGTAATAATAATAAAAAAGAAAAGAAAAAAGGAAGAAGCACCAACCTTTCCCAGACGCTCTAAGTCTGTTGGTTAGTTCAGCAAAGAATCTGAATTTTGATACAGATCGAGACTGATATTCTTTTATTTTATAAGAAAAATAAATAAATTTCATTTACTCAATCGTATGTTGGATTTCAGTAACTGACTGTTTTAATGTTGTCAGGAAAATGAACATGGCATCAAACTGGATATTTAGTTATACTGAACAAAAAATGGAGACGTAGAAACTTATGGTGAAACAACACTCAGTCCTGATTTCACTGATTCTGCGGGTAACAGGCATGGAACTGAGGCATGGTCACATTTTCAAGACCTCTGCCACATCATAGTTCCGAGACCAAATCTAAGGGATGGATCAATAGGTGAATACCAACACACACACACACACAGCACATCACATCACAAAGCATACTCGCATGTGCCATGAACCATGTATATACTATGCCTTTGTAATTATATATATATATATATATATATATATATATATATATATATATATAATCTCATCAGCCGTTTGAGTGTCCACTGCAGGACCGGCCTATCCCTACCGAAGTGGGGACGATACAGCCAATGTATCTCTACCAAGTAGCTGTCTAGTAGAGATTGTATATAGGGTTAGAAGTGCTTGTAAGTGTAATTGTTGTGTTGGGATGGCTTTGGATGTGTGTGTACAAGTGTAATTGGCCCGCGCAAGCCGACTGGGTGCAAGCATACTCTATAGTATGCGACACTGGTTCAACCACAGCACCCCTTGTGTCTGCCAATGCAGTACGTGGCCAGTAGAACGCTCCCAAAGATTTTTTACCCTTGCGGGGCGCGAACCCTCGTTCGTCAGTGTACGAAAACGCACACTTTACCACTGTACCAAAGAGGCTCATATATATATATATATATATATATATATATATATATATATATATACACACACACAGAGAATCTGAATATATATATATATATATATATATAGTTTGTCAAGAATACTCCCCCAGTATCCCTGCTTGTCGTAAAAGGCGACTAAAAGGGTTGGCGGAGGGTTAGTGCCCCTCCCCGGAAAACAACTAACTAAAAAAACAAACAATAAGCCTCGGACAAGGACTGACCAAACGTCCATACTCCCATTCTCTCACACTTTCTCCTCTCCAACTGAAACAAAATGGAGAGGAGAAAGTGTGAGAGAATGGGAGTATGGATGGGGTATATGTGCAGGAGTAGGTGAGAATGAGAGGGCAAAGGAAGGAGTATGTATAGTTGTGAGTAAAAGATGGAAGAGGAGCATAAGACAGTATGGATCAGTTGGATCAAGGATTGTGTGGGTAAAGTTGAAAGTTGGAATACAAATGTGGGCGATTGTGTGTGTGTATGCGCCAACGCAAGATCGTGCTAGAAGAGTGAGAGAAGAGTTCTGGACAAATGTAGAAGTGTGCATGGAAAAGTTTGGAAGGAATGATAGAGTGTTTTTGATTGGTGATATGAATGGTAAAGTTGGGAATGTGAAGGTGGATGGAATAGTTGGTGAGTGGGGTGTGCCTGCTGAGATAGATGAGAATGGGAGTGCGTTAGTGGACATTTGTGCTGGGAGGGGGGTTGGTGATAGCCAATACCCTCTTCAGGCATAAAATGATCCACAGGTATACATGGCGAGTGATGAGAAGGGTGGGTGGTGAATTGAGTGAAAGGAAGGCAATGATTGATTATGTGTGTGTGGATGAAAGGATGCGAAGATGTATATTGGATGCAAGAGTTTATAAAGGTTGGGGGAGTGGACTTTCTGACCACTACTTGGTGATGGCCAGAGTTAAAGTTCAAGTAAGATGGAGGAATAGAAGAAGGGAAAGACGAGAGGAAGGAGTAGTTGCAAGGAGAGTGCAAAGGTTACAAGAGGATGAGAAAAAGGCAGAGTATAAGAGAGAAGTGGGGGAACGATTGGGCAAATATGAGTTAGAGCAAATGGGGGACGTGGAAGGTGTGTGTAGATTATTTACAGAAGAAATATGTGCAGCATGTGATGTGGTGTGTGGAAGGAAAAGAAGACGGAGGGGGGTGCAAGGAACAGCGTGGTGGACTGAAGAGGTGAAACGGGCAGTGGCACAAAAGAAGAAAGCATACAATGAATGGATGAGAAATAGGGGCGTGGAAGAAGTTGAGAGGCGGAAGAGAGAGTTATATGTAGAAAGAAAGAGAGAGGTGAAAAGATTAGTAAGAGAGAGTAAGAAGAGAGTGGATGAGGAATTTGGAAGGAATTTGAGTGTAAAGTGGAGGGACTGTAAGAAAATGTTCTGGAATGAGGTGAAAAGAGTAAGACAGGGTGGAAGTGAAGTTAGCAGGGGAGTGAAAGATAAAAATGGTAGATTACTAGTGGAGAAGGGAGAAAAAGTGAGCAGATGGAGAGAACACTTTAAGGAATTGTTGAACGTGGAGGATGGAAGTAATGCGAGTATAAGTGGCTGGGGAATGGCTGGAAGAAGGAGGGAGGTGAGAAGACAGGAAGAAATCAGTAGGATAGAAGTTGTGGAAGCAATGAAGAAAGTTAAATCGGGGAAAGCCCCAGGAATTGATGGAGTGTGTGGTGATATGGGGGAGAGATGGTAGTAGAATGGATGTGGAAGATGTGCAGATTGGCCTGGGAGGAAGGTAGAGTTCCGGAGGATTGGAAGTCAGGTATAATTATTCCCTTGTACAAAGGAAAAGGGGAAAAAGAAGTGTGTGGTAATCATAGGGGCATTTGTCTTCTTAGTATAATAGGAAAAGTGTATGGCAGGATACTTATTAACAGAGTTAGAGAAAGAACAGAGAAATTAGTTGGAGAAGAACAGGGAGGCTTTAGGAAGGGAAGAGGTTGTGTAGATCAGATATTCATTCTCAGATCTTTAGTGGAAAAGTTTCTAGAGAAGGGAAAGAAGTTGTATGCGGCTTTCATGGATTTGGAGAAAGCATATGACAGGGTGGATAGACTAGGATTGTGGAAAGTGTTAAGAATATATGGAATAGATGGGAAGTTGTTGAATGCTGTGAAGAGTATGTACGATGGTGCGAAGGCTGCAGTGCGTGTGGATGGTGAACTAAGTGAATTTTTCTCTTTGAAAGTTGGGTTGAAACAGGGATGTGTCATGTCTCCATGGCTGTTCAATCTGTACATGGATGGGGGTAATAAAAGAGGTACAAGGTAGGGTAGTGGATGTTGGAGTGGCCCTGGTGAGAGAGGATAGTGTTTGGAAACTCCCTGTTCTGTTGTTTGCAGATGATACCGTGTTGTTGAGTGAAGACGAAGGGGAGCTGCAAGGCTTGGTGGATGAGTTTGAGAGAGTGTGTAAGAAACGGAATCTAAAGCTGAATGTAGGGAAGAGTAAAGTGATGGTCTTTGAGAGAGGTGAAGTCAGTGAATGTACAGTACAGCAAGGTTGGATGGTGAGGAATTGGAAAATGTGAGTACGTTTAAGTACTTGGGTAGTGTGATGAGTAAGGATGGAGGTTTGGAGGGTGAAGTGCTTGAAAGGGTACAGCAGGGAAGAAAGGTTGCTGGTTCTTCGAAAGCAGTGATAAGAAACAGGGAAGTGAGCATGGAAGTGAAAAGGTTACTACATGACAGTATTGTGATACCAACTCTAACTTACGGAAGTGAAGCTTGGACGTTGTTGGAAGGACACAAGTCAAGAGTGAGAGCCGTGGAAATGAGTTATTTAAGAGGAGCCTGTGGAGTCACATGGAGAGACAGGCTGACGAATGAGGATATAAAGGAGCGTTGTGGTGTTGATGTGGATGTGATAGGAAGCGTTATGAGGAACACACTGAGGTGGTTTGGCCATGTGGAGAGGATGGAGGGTCAAAGACTGACGAAGAGAGTGTATGTGAGTGAGGTGGAGGGGGAAAGAGGGAGGGGGAGGCCAAAGATGAGATGGAGAGATGGGGTGGAGAGGTATATGAGAGAGGGGTGTGTGAGTTGGGAGCAGGGGAGTGAAATGGCGGGGGACAGGGCGACTTGGAGGCGATTTGTTTGTGGCCACCCCAAACGGGATTGAGGCGTCTGGCAATATATATATATATATATATATATATAGAGAGAGAGAGAGAGAGAGAGAGAGAGAGAGAGAGAGATTTGAATATGATGACATTGGCTATAATTATCTTTTGCATTGGAGATAGTCAACCATATTATGCAAGAAGAAATTAAAAACGTGGTTTTATGCGATATTCAATGAATGTGATATAATGACAATGAATGGTAAGATACTCTAGTCCAGCGGTTCTCAGATTTTTTAGTGTGTGATCCTATCTGGAATATTTCAAGAATTCGCAACCCACAGGGGAGAGAGAGAGAGAGAGAGAGAGAGAGGGAGAGAGAGAGTAATCGGTATATAGCTTATCGTAGTTATTGTGAATATGCTAATAGTGTAATAAGGATAATTACAATTTCAGTTAAGTAAATAAAATACATTGAAAGCATTAGGCCTATTCCATGTCCTTGCGACCCATCAAAATTCCTCTCGTGACCCACCTTTGGGTCGCGACCCATAGTTTAAGAATCACTGCTCTAGTCAATTGTTGTGTAATGGATGTCACGGGAGGATGTAAAATTAAGAATAAGGCTGATATTAATAAAAAGTAAACACCTCTCTCAGCTCTGGCACAACGAACCTCCTCCCGTAGCTGCTCAACACCGAGTGACTCATGTAAGCAATCTGGGCACGGCCCAAATCAACAGTCGAGAGGCAATGTGAGAACGACAACTACACAAAAATTTTCGCTCATTGAAACGCACTGTCTATACAGAAAGATAGTCACTTATAAAAACAATGATAAGGTTTATGAAAACTTATTATGATCCGAGTACAAAAGTGAGGCAGTTAAAGATCTGAGCGAAAGTTTAATGCATTTCAATGAAATTCAGACGTTCCCTTATATGATACTAATACAATGTAGCGAATTAATTCGTGACAACGGACAACTGCTATATGATCAATCCTGCAGTTGAATCATATCGTGGCGTATCATATGTCATTGTACTAGTCATCAGATGTGAAAGCATTACCACTGATATGTTTTCAACTGCTAGCACAAAAACATTATCATATACTGGGTATTATTATGATATAGTAGTATTGCAATATTATCATAATATTATGGGTAGTTTTTGCTTTAGTGCTTTAATATTATTTTGGTGTAGGCTTAAACAATGAACATACAATATGCTGTTATATTAGGCTAATAATACGCGGTAACTTAAGGTAATATAGATGTATAATAACTTTCATGCAGAATCATCACTGATCTCTTTAGTTCAGCATTTTACGAAATCACTGTATAAAAGGTCCATTGGATAGCAGCATTAGCCAGTGCCATCGCACACCATTCATTTTTTTAGGATATATATATATATATATATATATATATATATATATATATATATATATATTAGATTTCCTCAACTTGAACAACCTCAGCGAGAAGGCTGCTATCTCTCGAATAAACCTCCTATATGCCTGTGGGAAGTGTTCTCGTTTTTATCAATATTCTTATTATTCTTTCCGATTAAAAATTATGTGGTTTTTACTCGGAGGCCCTGTTGTCTAGAGCCTTCAATCTTTGTCAGGTTAAATGCCCAGCAGGCGGCTTTTTCTGGCCAAACATGATGGCAATCCTTCTGCCGGATATTATTCGGAATATATACCATATAATATATATATATATAGATAGATAGATAGATATAGATAGATAGATAGATAGAAAAGATTCCGAGACACTATCTCGAAAACCACTTTAGCTAGCAAGCTGAAATTTTACTGCAGCATAGCCTTTACAGGGCCATACAGGGGAAAGGAGGAGGGCTCCAATCGGTTGATTATTCTCTGAGATCGCACGGGGTAAAATATTGGGCCTTTTCCGAATATTCCGGATGTCATTTAATTTTCAATGAAAGATTACAGCTAGAGCCACCAGAGTTGTTGGAGTTATTGACTGTGATGACCTAAGGTGGCATGCATAAGATCCAAGACCTTGACCTCAAGGCCCCATTCTAGCTCTGCTAGTAGGCAATGGCTGTGGAAAGTTTTTCGGTATCAAAATCGTCCTTCAACAGTTTAACCCGCCGCGTGCCAATGCTGTTTTGAAACGGTCTAACATAATTCTGCGTCCAGTGCCAGTGCCGTTTTAAAACGGTCTAAAGATAAAAACATTTACTGTGACCGCATTTTTCAAAATTCGCGTGTAAAAACTGGCAGGCATGTATGGTAACTGTTCTCCTACCATCCCTCAGGCTGTCAAGGCCATACACTCACTCTCTTCCCTCCCTCATGCTCGCTCTGCCTCACTCTGCCTGTGTGCCTCACCCAGTGCTGTACATAGTGAAGGCATTTTGTAAATATTTTCATGTAAGTGTAAGTTGTAAATATTTTCTTGTAAGTGTAAGGACTATATAGTGAAGTAAAGTTGTAAATACCTTCTTGTAAGTTCCAGGATTGAACGGAATGAGGCAAGGTTGTATCTGTCTTCAAGTAAGTGTAAGATAATGGATTCATAGTGAGAAACACACGCAAGTTGTGATAGATGTTGAAGTAATAAGTAATCAGAAAAGTGTACTGAACATTGCTGTGCCTTCCCAACATAATACCTGAGTATACCATACATAGAAAACGACTTTTTCTCACCTACGTGGTGTGAGAGAGCGGCTATACCTGTATACGAGTATGCAGGACTCAATAAAACTAATTTCCTAGCCTCGGTGAGCATTTTAATGGTGAAATTTGTTTTTTCCACATCAAAATCTATCATTTTAGCCAAAAAAAAAGGTCGAAAAATGGCTGGCACTGGGGCGACCCATAGGGCTAAAAATAGCTGGCACGCGGCGGGTTAACGGTGACGTCATTATTATTATTATTTTTATTATTATTATTATTATTAAATTTATTACCATTATTACATACGCACATGCACACATATACATGTTCCTGCCCATATATATCCAAGTGCTCATGCACGCACGCACATGCGCATGCACACAAACGTACCTGCAAATCCACATACACCCATGCTGATGCACATGCACATACGCCCATGCTCATGCACATGCACATATGCACATGCTCACACACATGTACATACACACATGGTTATGTGCACACGTGTATGCACACATACGCAAATGCACACATGTTCATACATGCATGCATACAAGCATGCACATGCACACATGTTCATACATGCATGCATACAAGCACACATACGCACATTCCCATACACACATAAGCATGCTCGGATGCGCACATGCGCGTGCACCCATACGCTCGTGCCCATACACGCATATGCACATGTACATGCACAAATGCATATGTGCATGCTCAGTATGCACATGCGCATGCACATACGCACATGCATATATACGCACTTATGCTTGTAAATATACACACATGCACACTTACGCACATGACCTGCAAATGCACCCGAACACAAACGCACATGACCTGCATATGCACCTGCTGACATGCGAACCTTCGCCTGTACGTATACGAACCTGCACCTGCACATACGCACATGCGCATGCACGCATACGGACATCCACGAGCACACATACGTATACGTGAACAAGCAAATATGCACAGAAGCCTATGCCCAGAGTCGAACACATAAAAAAAAAAAAAAAAATGCACACATGAGCACTCATGCATATACACTGATACATAGAGGCACACATACATACACACACAACACGCACACAAGCACACAACATACCTACCTACATACATACATACACTCATTCAGTTACTTGCCAGAAAATAACAAACACTCCCCTTACGAGAGCAAGTGTAATGATGACCTTTGAAGAGGTAAGGGGTGGTAACTCTTCCAAGGCAAATCAGTCTTGACAGTATTTTATTTTTTGCTGACTGTGAAGTCCGGGATTTTATTGAGGTTAATTCGATTTTTTTTTTTTTTTTTTTTATGTTCAGTTGGGAAATCACCTCTGAAAACACTAAAAGCTCTGCTAGTGGTAACCGACACTTCGGATTTTCAGTTAGGATGACAACAAGCAATTTTGTTCGTTCGAAAGAGCTCCTAACAGGCATAAGGAGAAATTGTGCCACGAGAATTGTTTTTCTGGCAAATTTTCCCTTGCATCTCTCTCTTGGCGACTGTTTCTTGATAAGTATCAGCCCTTTTTCGTAAACGAAGTGAGTAAATGACGATGTTGTTCAAATGACGAAAGTTTCAGTAGTCGGAGGCTTACAACGAACTCTGTCAACCTTTTGTAGTCCGCGAATTTCCTTCACCTGAAGTAAAGATTCTGGATTTTTCCTAGATAAAATAAGCAGTTTCGTCCATGGCATCAAAAGAGTTAAAGAAATACTATCACACCATCTAAACCGCTCCATGGCGAACTCCGGCAACCAAAAAAACAGTTGTCAGGACAACTCCGAATGCATCATTTGCAGCTTATTCTTCTGACTCCGGAAGTTTTATTGGGTTTAGGGGAGCTGTCTGGCAGTGAAGGGTTTATGAAGACTGTTTGTAACCACTCCATCTCGTATAGGAATCATGTACCAGGATATACAAAACGTCTGATCACCGTTGAGAAAATCAGTAAGAGCAGTTTGTTTACCTACTTGTGGTCGTGTTTTCTTTCGTATTTTATTGCAGCTAATGCCAGGCAGCAGACGGTGTCATTCACTTGCGGGTAAGTTATCCGAGCCTGAGAATGTTATGTGTGCTGTAGTTTCCTTTAATTAATCATTTAACTATCAGTATCCCTTTCTTTACGATGATCACATTTGTATATCTGCCATTGCACGCACGACTGTTTAATTTAGGAAGGGTCTGTCTTAGTAACTTCTGTAATGGAACACTGCCCTACCGTGTCAGAAAGCTTAGTTAAAGGGTTAAACATCCCAGTATGATCCCCCTCCCTCCGTTTTATATATATATATATATATGTTACTGCCAAGTATTCATATTCAGTTTAGGAAATATCTTCGTCGTGCAAAAGCTAAAAGCATTCTCCAATAACCCCTCCATTACAAAGACAACTCTTAAGTTTGGTACTACTGTGTGACTTTTTTCTTCGAAAAACTGGATATTAACATTAAATTTCTTCGGATAAGCTAATAAATTAATGACATTTCTTATTTGCTGTAGTTCAGCTTTTTCTCATGATTTGTTGATAAATTGCTGATCAGATTACAGGTGAGAAGCAACTTTATTTTTCTGTATAAGCCTTGTCCCTGAACAGTATGTCTTTTTGCTTTTTTCCTCATTTTTTCCCTCATGAACTCAGCCAAGATTATTATCATTAGTTTCCTTTATCACCCCACCCACATTCATATAAAGCATGCCACAGAGGAAAGTAGGTTATTTATTTATTTATTTACCGATGTTTACATATTTATTTGTTCTTTGTGAAAGAAATTAGATCACTGGAATGAACCTTATCTCATACCTCAGGTAGTATGAAGCTGTTGTGTGTGTGTGTGTGTGTATGCGTGCACGAGCGCACTTGTGTGCGTGCGTGCTTGCGTGAGTGCACGAGCGCGTACATATGTTGACGTGTGCGTGCGAACACATGTTCCTGTGCGCATGAGTATGCATGTGTGCTTGTGCATGCGTGCTGTTAAGCCTGCATCCTTTCGATCCCTTGTTTTAACTGGAAATAGGGTTGAGGAGTGATGGTTGATGATAGTGATGCTAATATTAATACTGACTAATGAAAATAGTGAAAAAAATAAATATTTGTTGCCTATTCATCAGATAATTAATTACAATTTTCTTGTAATCGTTGCTGGTACTGTAAAGCACATTTCCCATAATTACCTCCGACAACGAAGTTAGAGAAGGTTATGTACTCACCTACGTTTTTCAGTTTGCTCGTTCAGACAATTTTTTCAAAAGATCTCAGTGAATCTCAGTGAAAGTTTGTGGAAGGGTAGACCATGCGCCAGGGAAAAAAATTGATTAAATTTTGGGACGGATCCTGATCCGGATCCTACCGCACAATATCTACAAAAGTTCTCAATGAATTTCAGTGAAATTTGTGGCAGGGTGGGTCATGGGCAAGAAATAATTGACTGAACTTGGGGGCGGATCCGGATCCGGCATTGACAGAATAATGCGCTTTCTGAGTGCATTCTAGTTAGAGAAGTGTAGTAAAATATCTGAATGGAAAGGAAAATTTGCACGTATTCGTATACCCGTAAAGTGCGCTTTGTGAGCGTGTGACGAGCGAGCGAGCATTTCTACTTATGCCTATCATCATAAATCATCATAATTTCATATTGGTGTAAACTTTCAACATTTCTGGTGAGGTAGTTGAACAGTAACAGAAGAATAATTGAGCTAAAATATTTACTTTCTCACGTTTTCACACACACACACACGCACACGCACGCACGCGCGCGCGCGCTAGCATTCAACATACGAAAGTGAAAAACAACTCACACCTCGCATGTGTCACTTTCATAGTGCATTAAATCGACATCATAGTGGAGCATGTCAAATGAAGCCTTCGGTACATTCCCTTGGAAAGCTGGGATTTCAATGGGTTTCTTTGGTCTCATGAGAAAATACATAGCTAAAAATAAAATTTATATAATGTATCTACTACCTCCTGAAAGAATGTCCTTTCTCTCTTACATAGTAGAAACGTTATTAGCCTTAAAACCATCGCGATTGGACCGTGTCGGGCCGGGCCGGGCCGGTTCGGTTCGCATATTCCCGATGTCTATTGCTATTCGGCACGCGTAGATTTTGGAACAAATCAGCGCACGCAGTGAGTGTGGGGATGTAGAGTTGGGGGGGGGGGTCTAGTCAGCTATCCCAGCTTAAGTAAAGAAAACTAATTTAACGATTAACTTGCTCTTTTTGTGGGCAGATACAGTAGGTTAGGTTAGGTTTGTGACTAGTCACTAACCTAACCTAACCTACTATATTTGCCCACAAAAGGATCAAGTTACCCGTTAAACTAGTTTTCTTTACAAGTGCGGGAATAGCTAACTAGACCCAGAGCCTGGGAGCCTACTCTATGACGCTGACAAGAACCCCCCCCTCCCAACATCCCGGCAATCACTGAGCGATCTGATCGGTTCTAATTTCTCCGAGTGCTGAATAGCAATAGACATCGGGTGGTGTCGGTCGCCCATTTCTTGGCTGAACGTACTGTAGAGTAGACGTCGCTTCGCTACGTTTGATCGCTTCGCTTGGCCGTAATATTTTGTCCTCGCCTACTGTACTGTATATCAGCATTTTTCCGAGAAGTAATAAATTTACTGTGCCACAGTACTCGTACTGTAGTAGATACAGAAGTTCAAAATTCCCTTTCTCTTGTAACAATGGGAACAAAAATAACAGGAGTAAAGACTGCTGCACAAACGAGTGAAAACTAACATCAAAGCCGACTGCATTCAATTAAAATAGTTTTTAAGGGAAGCGGACGGTGAAATAACTTGTTTGAGAGTTCATGCTATACTTTAAAAACAAGATAAAAGACACCTTTGATGGCCGTTCCTTCCCAGTTGTCCACCTCCCCAACACATCCCAGAAGGTGTCATTTGCCTCTCAAAAACACCCGACACACTGGAAACACGCCCCAGACACACTGTAGACACCCCAGACATACTGCAGACACACTACAAATATCCCAGACACACACCAGACATACTCCAGAAACATTGCAAACACTCTCTTGACATACTGCAGACACACCAGACACTACACACACACCAAACACACTACAGACACACACCAGACACATTACAGACACACACCAGACATACTACAGACACATATCAGACACACTGCAGACACACCCCAGACACACTACAGAAACACACCAGACACACTGCAGACACACACCAGACACACAACAGACACACATCAGACACACTACAGACACGGTTCAAAAACACTGCAGACACGTACCAGACATTGCAGACACACCACAGATACACTGCTGACACACCCCAGACACATCCCAGACAATCTCCAGACACACTATAAACACCCCAGACACACTGCAGGCACACGCCAGACACACAGCGGACACACTGTAGACACACTGCAGGCACATCCCAGACATACTGCAGACACACTACAGACACACACCAAACACACTGCAGGCACACCCTAGACACGCTGCAGGCACACCGCGGACACGCTGCAGACACACCCTAGACGCAATGCAGGCACACCCCAGACACACCTCAGATGGACACACCTCTCAAACACACCCTGACACACCCCACACACACCTCAAATGAAACCCCAGATGGACACACCTCTCAAACACACCCTGACACACCCCAGACACACCTCAAATGAAACCCCAGATGGACACACCTCCCAAACACACCCTGACACACCCCAGACACACCTCAAATGAATACCTCAGATGGACACACCTCCCAAACACACCCTGACACACCCCAGACAAACCTCAAATGAATACATCAGATGGACACACCTCCCAAACACACCCTGACACATCCCAGACACACCTCAAATGAAACCTTAGATGGACACACCTCTCAAACGCACCCTGACACACCCCAGAACTTTAATTAATAAGCATTTTGTTAAACATCTTGAATCCAACAACTTAATTAGTGATGGACAATACGGTTTTCGCCACGAAAGACCCACCATTGACATAATCTCTTAACTCATACCATCCATCAATCAATTGATCTTTTTGGAGAAACTCATGCAGTAGCTCTTGATATCTCTAAAGCTTTCGACAGAGTATGGCACCGTTCCCTGCTGTCCAAACTCCCTTGCTATGGACTAACGGTTTTTGTTCCTTTGATTTCTTCTTACCTTAGTGACAGGAAAATAAGAGTAAAAGTAGATGATGTATATTCGAATTTCCACTCAATTAACGCCGGCGTGCCGCAGGGATCAGTTCTGGCGCCAACCCTATTTCTGGTTCATATTAATGATCTCTTATCTGTCACTCATAATCCCGTTCACTCATATGCAGATGACTCAACACTACATAGTTCATTCACACTCAGACATCCATTTACAAAGTCTAATATCTCTACCTCTCAACTCAGTACAGCCATCTCCATAAATCAAGATCTAGCTACAATCAGTGAATGGGGACAAAACAACCTTGTCTCTTTTAATGCTAGTAAAACTAAATATGTACAGTTTACTAATAGACAGATATTGCCAGATTCGTACATTACCTTCAGTGCTACTAATATTCCCATCTCCAAAAGTATTGAAATTCTTGGTGTCTCACTTAACAGTGCCCTCAGATGGACCTCTCATGTCAGATCACTTGCTAAAACCGCCTCAAAGAAACTTGGATTATTGTACAGAGTCCGTAACTTCTTCGCCGATGAGCAGTTAGCTATAATTTATAAGAGTCATGTGCGCTCTCAGCTTGAATATTGCTCACCCTTGTGGAATGGTTGTGGAGAGGTTGCATTAAGACAACTAGACAAAATTCAGAATAAAGCTGTTAGAATAATTAACAACCCTGCCATTACATATAAACTACCTCCCCTGCAAGTAAGAAGGAATGTTGCCTCCCTTGCATTATTTTACAGATATTTTTTTGGCAAATGCTCAGACGAAGTTGCGTCCATGGTGCCACCTCTCCATGCCTTCCCTCGTGCTACACGGGCATCTGGTAGCGCTCATGACTGGAATGTCACTCAACCATATTGCAGAACTTCTGCCTATCAGAATTCTTTCATTCCCCGAACTGCATCTCTCTGGAACTCGCTTCCCCAGAGTTGTTTTCCTCCAAATTTCAACCCACAACTGTTCAAGTCTAACTGTTACAGATATTTTATGAATAGAGGACACCAGTAATCTGGTGTATGGATTATTTTTTTTTCCCCTATTTGTTTTTCCTTCCCCCGTTCTGTTATAAGAAAAAAAAAAAAAAAAAAAAAGACACCTCAAATGAAACCTCAGATGGACACACCTCTCAAACACACCCTGACACACCCCAGAACTTTAATTAATAAGCATTTTGTTAAACATCTTGAATCCAACAACTTAATTAGTGTTGGACAATACGGTTTTCGCCACGAAAGACCCACCATTGACATACTCAATCTCAACTCATACCATCCATCAATCAATTGATCTTTTTGGAGAAACTCATGCAGTAGCTCTTGATATCTCTAAAGCTTTCGACAGAGTATGGCACCGTTCCCTGCTGTCCAAACTCCCTTGCTATGGACTAACGGTTTTTGTTCCTTTGATTTCTTCTTATCTTAGTGACAGGAAAATAAGAGTAAAAGTAGATGATGTATATTCGAATTTCCACTCAATTAACGCCGGCGTGCCGCAGGGATCAGTTCTGGCGCCAACCCTATTTCTGGTTCATATTAATAATCTCTTATCTGTCACTCATAATCCCGTTCACTCATATGCAGATGACTCAACACTACATAGTTCATTCACACTCAGACATCCATTTACAAAGTCTAATATCTCTACCTCTCAACTCAGTACAGCCATCTCCATAAATCAAGATCTAGCTACAATCAGTGAATGGGGACAAAACAACCTTGTCTCTTTTAATGCTAGTAAAACTAAATATGTACAGTTTACTAATAGACAGATATTGCCAGATTCGTACATTACCTTCAGTGCTACTAATATTCCCATCTCCAAAAGTATTGAAATTCTTGGTGTCTCACGTAACAGTGCCCTCAGATGGACCTCTCATGTCAGATCACTTGCTAAAACCGCCTCAAAGAAACTTGGATTATTGTACAGAGTCCGTAACTTCTTCGCCGATGAGCAGTTAGCTATAATTTATAAGAGTCATGTGCGCTCTCAGCTTGAATATTGCTCACCCTTGTGGAATGGTTGTGGAGAGGTTGCATTAAGACAACTAGACAAAATTCAGAATAAAGCTGTTAGAATAATTAACAACCCTGCCATTACATATAAACTACCTCCCCTGCAAGTAAGAAGAAATGTTGCCTCCCTTGCATTATTTTACTGATATTTTTTTGGCAAATGCTCAGACGAAGTTGCGTCCATGGTGCCACCTCTCCATGCCTTCCCTCGTGCTACACGGGCATCTGGTAGCGCTCATGACTGGAATGTCACTCAACCATATTGCAGAACTTATGCCTATCAGAATTCTTTCATTCCCCGAACTGCATCTCTCTGGAACTCGCTTCCCCAGAGTTGTTTTCCTCCAAATTTCAACCCACAACTGTTCAAGTCTAACTGTTACAGATATTTTATGAATAGAGGACACCAGTAATCTGGTGTATGGATTATTTTTTTTTTTCCTATTTTATTTTTCCTTCCTTCGTTCTGTTATTAAAAAAAAAAAAAAAAAAGACACCTCAAATGAAACCTGAGATGGACACACCTCTCAAACACACCCTGACACACCCCAGACACACCTCAAATGAATACCTCAGATGGACACACCTCCCAAACACACCCTGACACACCCCAGACACACCTCAAATGAAACCTCAGATGGACACACCTCCCAAACACACCCTGACACACCCCAGACACACCTCAAATGAAACCTCAGATGGACACACTTCTCAAACACACCCTGACACACCCCAGACACACCTCAAATGAAACCTCAGATGGACACACCTCTCAAATACACCCTGACACACTGCTGATACACTTCAGATACACACCACATACACCTATGACACATCCCAGACATACCCCAGACGCACACCAGACACTCTACCAATACCGCTCATCCATCAGCACCCTCCCATACGGTCGTAAAGGTCTTCGGCTGTAACTTGCTGATTCCATACTACATATCGGTACAATGATCCAGTGAGTGGGTGAGTGACATAGTTAGGGACACACACACTGGGTTGCGCCGCTCATGTAGGTACCGGTACGGCAGAAATAGAATGTGACCAAAGAAAAATTTGTAATTCAAATTTCAGTTCAGTACACGATATAAAAGGAAAGAGTGAGAGAATGAGAGGGTAGTGTAGAAGGGGGGGGGAGGGGACGAGGGAGGGAATGAGGAGGGAAGGAAGGATAGGGGAGAGGGAATGAAAAGGTGCAGAGGGCGAGGGAAGAGGACGGGGGACAGGGACAGAGAGAAGCAAGGAGGGGAAACGAGTGTGGAGGGAGAGAGGGATAAGGAATAGGAGCGGTGAAAGATGAAGAGTAAGACGGTTAAGAAAAGGATGGAAGAAGGCTGACGGAGGAAAACAGGGAAAAAAAGATGAAGCAGGGGAGAAAAGAGGGAGATAGGCAGTATGGGAAGATGGGGGAGAGGGAATGAGTGTGGAAGAGAGACGGGAAAGGAGGAAGAGGGAGAGGGAGTTGATGAGAGTCTAGGGAGGAGGAAGAGAGTGGGTGAATAAAGAATAGGGAGACAGAGGGTGAGGGGGGGAAGGAGGAGGGTGAGAGATGATTAGGGAGGAAAAGGGATAGGAAGTGGATGAGAAGAAAAGGAATAAGTAGAGAGACGATGAGGGAAGAACAGGGGAGAGAATGAGCGAGTCAGGGAGAGAAAATGAAGATATACAGCTTGAGAGAGGAGCACGGGAAGGAAAAGGGTGAATAGTAAAGGTAAATACTGAAGGAGGAAGAGAGAGAGAGAGAGAGAGAGAGAGAGAGAGAGAGTGGGGGGGGAAGGGAAGATAGAGAGGGAGAGAGATGGGGTGAAAGGAAGAGAAGAGGGTGCAAGATGGTAACGGTGTAAGAAGGAGGGAGATGGTGAGGAGGGAAGATGGCTGAGATATTGAGGGGAGGGGGGAAGGGAAGGAGAAGCCTTAGAACTAATCTCTGTAGTATTCCTGCTAACAAACTATCAAGGCCTAAGAGGGTGACGTTATCTACGACACGCTGATGTAACTGGTTGCATAACCAAACCCTGGCCATGTTAACCTAACCTAATCTGTCCCATCTTATCCTAACGTAATGTTACCTAACCTAACCTAACCAAACCAAACCTACACTGAAATGGCATGACCTGACTTGCAGGGCTAGGGTCAGTTCATTTTTGTCAAGTCAGTTCGATTCCTATTCAAAGTAAAATTTGAATTTATCAATTCCAATTCAATTCAATTCATTCGTAAAAAAGAAATCTTCAGTTCCAGTTCAGTTCAATTCATTATGGTCGATATTTCATTCAGTTAAAATGTTTTCAGTTCAGAATCAGTTTTAATTTACCCTGTACCATTAATCTAACGGAAAGAAATAAAAATGAGGTTTCAAATTACTTTTAACTTTTTTTTGTGATACCAAACTGTATATTTTTTTACTGTTTATTTGAGTGTACTGTAGGATAATTATTGTACAATAATGAATTTGCACATTACAGTATGAAATATTATATTATTAATTCAGTCATCAGTTCATGTTAGTTCAGTGATATCAATTCCAGTTCAGTTAATTCTATTTTAAAAATAAATATTTTTTTTCAATTCCAATTCAGTTCCAATTCACAGTTCATTTTTATCATTTCCAATTCAATTCCAATTCAATTAATATTGACCCCAGCCCTGCTTGGTATGACCTGACGTGGCATGACCTGACCTTGCGTGACCTGACCTAACCTAATTTAACTTAATCTAGCTTCACCTGGCTTAATCCAACCTAACCTAACCAAACCTACTTAAAGATCCGAGAGTATGAGTCACTGTTAAGCACGAGTGTCTCAAGTACCCTGCTGTCCAAACAACTGTAAATAATTACCAACAATAAATCATTGAGTAATGAATTATCATTTGGGTAACTGTGTATCTATATATATAATACATATTATTTTTACCATCTACCTGTCTCATTACTTATATGTATCTATCTATCTATATATATATATATATAAATCTATATATATATATATATATCTATATATATATATATATCTATCTATCTATCTATATATATATATATATATATATATACAGGGTGTAACGCGACTTATGACAAAAACTTACACCATTGATCTATCATGCAATTTTGAGTATATTTTGTTCTATAACATATACTCTCTGTGACCCCAGTTCAGTACCCAGCATTCGGCTGTTTGGGTGTAAAAGTTTGGTGGCTGCATAGGTGCCATTGTGTGAGAGCTTCGCAGGGCGACGGGAGACGAGTATTATTAGCTTATACTGTACTGTACATAAAAATCCCATATCCTATCAGTACAAACGAGTTTTAAGAAGAAACTTGACGAAGTCTATTGATTCTTTAACATCCTCATGCATTCCTGCAATTCTTTTGCACAAATCGACTGTAAATTAAGGATTAAATTCAAATTTTATGGCTTGCGAGAGAGTAGGGAGGGAGGAGAGGGATGGTGTGTTTTGCCAGTTTTGTAATGTTTAGTTTGTAGGATATTGCTACGAGCATTATCATAACACCCACAGCTCATTCAATGGAAAAACGTTATTGGAAAGGGAGATTAGCCTCACTTTAAGTCATGAAATAATATTTATAACAATTTTTCCGCTGCAAGCAAACGTGGCGCGATTGGGTATCTCCACCTGTATTCCTCTCTGCATCACTGAAATTACCATCGCAGAATCCGTAAAAATAGACAATATCTGCATATTCTTCATTGCTGTACGTACGTGGCATGCTGTTTCATGAACAAGCTGAACCCAGTGAACACCTGAAAGCGGAGAACAGTATCTGAAGTGTGTCCTCGCCTGCAAATTTTCCCGTTCAAATGACAGTGGACGCAGGGTTGTCAAGTCCTTATAATCGATCTCGCTAGTTTAGTCCTGAAAACTTGCTAGAATGTCGCTAGATAGTAAACACTACAAAACATCGCTAGAAAATACGATTAAATCTCTAGAATATCACCTAAAAATGGCAAAAATATCCAGAATGTAGCTAGATATCATGTTGTCAGGTGTTAAATAGTGCCGCTAGGTAGAAGCAAAAAGTAGCTCCAGCTACATGGTCGTTACATTGGCAATCCTGTGTCTCTCACGTCATCATATGAAGCATTGGTGCCACGTTTACTTGCAGTAGAAAAATTGTAATGAATAATAATATTAATCCTGACTTAAAGGAATGCTAGTCACTCATTAAAGTAATAATTTTTCATTGAATGAGCTGTGGGTGTTATGATAATGCTCGTAGCAATATCCTACAAACTAAACATTACAAAACTGGCAAAACACACCATCCCTCTCCTCCCTCCCTACTCTCTCGCAAGCCATAAAATTTGAATTTAATCCTTAATTTACAGTCGATTTGTGCAAAAGAATTGCAGGAATGCATGAGGATGTTAAAGAATCAATAGACTTCGTCAAGTTTCTTCTTAAAACTCGTTTGTACTGATAGGATATGGGATTTTTATGTACAGTACAGTATAAGCTAATAATACTCGTCTCCCGTCGCCCTGCGAAGCTCTCACACAATGGCACCTATGCAGCCACCAAACTTTTACACCCAAACAGCCGAATGCTGGGTACTGAACTGGGGTCACAGAAAGTATATGTTATAGAACAAAATATACTCAAAATTGCATGATAGATCAATGGTGTAAGTTTTTGTCATAAGTCGCGTTACACCCTGTGTGTATATATATATATATATATATATATATATATATATATATATATATATATATATATATATATATATATATATATATATATATATATTTTCCAGTTACCTCTTATTACTTGTTAATTTGTTCATTCATATATCTGTGTATGTGATACATCTAATACAGTATAACTGTATAATTATATTTTATATATATATTTTTTTTTACATATCTTGCTATATGCCTACTGTACACATAGCTGTCAATCGGTATCTATATCCGTCTGTATTCCAGTTACCTTACTTATTACATGCCTCTTATTTTGTTCGTTCATGTGGGTTATATACCCTGACTCGCAAAGCGTTTAGCGATATTGTTTTTTTCATTGGCGCGCGAGCGCGATTATGTGTGTGTGTGTGTGTGTGTGTGTGTGTGTGTGTGTGTGTGTGCGTGCGTGTGCGTGTGTGTGTGTGTGTTAATAACTCAAAAAAGTTTGTCTGATACACCTAGGTCACGGGGCTAGGTTAAACTTTCACCTTTAGCAGTTTCAGTCCTATTTCAAACTTGGTAGGTGGGTTGAAGGCAAGACAAGAACGATCTGGATCAGGGCAAAGGAAGTTAGTCAAAGGTCAAGATTGCACGATAAGGTCAAAGTTCGACCCATGTGTCTGTGTGTGAAGAAAATAACTTAATTGAATCCAGGTTGACTCAAACTTAGTTCCCACCCGAGGGATTGACCTGTAGTTTTTAAGAGCAAGAGATCAAAGGTCAAGTCACATGGCAAAGTACATTTAGTTCTAAGATGATCCATAGTTTGAGGAAGAGTTCAGGGTAAGACGATAACAAACGAATTGACCTTGACCTTTGAACTTTGAGTGAAATTCAAAGGTCAGTGTCACGTGGCAAGGTTAGCCTCAACAGATTCATTCCGATTTAGACAATATGGGAGTGACAATATGGGAGTGTTCAGGGTATTTCAAGGATGACGAGATTCGATTTTTAGATCATTCAGTCAAAGGTCAAGGTCACAGGAACAGGTCAAATGTTGGTTCTCGGATCAATTGGTCCTCCTTCTTGAGTGCTTCTATTTCATATATACGACACATATGTATATTCTTTTATTAACTAACTCATTTATTTATTCATTTGTACACTGATCGAGAGAGAGAGAGAGAGAGAGAGAGAGAGAGAGAGAGAGAATGGGAAGAGGAGGAGGAATGAGGAGATGGACAAAGGGGAGAGACATGATGATGGCCGTCCACTTTGATCATACCATATATACGTCTGTGTGTGAAGGCGGTTAGGGACAGTGGAGAGAGAGAGAGAGAGAGAGAGAGAGAGAGAGAGAGATTGTTTTCAACGGGCTAAAACGATAACCCCACAGAGAAATAAGTCTAGGCAGCCATAAACAAGGTAGAATAATAAGAGAAAGATCCACGCATATGACCCGACACATAGATATACAAGTAAAGGTATGAAAAGCTGCTGCATCAGGATAGAACAATAAATATCCGATTTAAACAAAACTGACCTGCAGCACTGTGGCATTGGGAAAGAAGGCAAACATAGATACATAGGTAAACAACAGCTTGAGACAGAGGGATACAGGGAGGCGAAAATTAGAGGCAGATGTAGGCCGATAAAAAGATAAAAAGACAGACAGAGAGAGGAAACAACAACTTGAAAATGAACAGCGATAGGCAGACAGTCTTAAAAATACTGTAGGCAGGGAACCCTTCGTCTTAGACAGAAGGTTGACAACAGACAAATAGATAAACAAAGAGGGAAACAGAAGAATGAGATGGAAGGATGATAGACAGATAGATAAACAGGGAAATAAAAGACTTAGACAGAAGGTCGGCAGGCAGATAGATAGGTAGACAGACAGAGGAACAATAGCCTGAGAGAGAGGGATGGGGGACAAACAAGGACATAAACATCATTATATGAGACTGAAATACAAGCCTGATAGATAAGCAGACAGGAAATAATTGCTCGAGATGAAAGACTGGCAGACAGACAGACACATAGAAATACAAGGAAAACGTGGGACAGCTGGAAGGCTGGAAAATAGGCAGACATGGAGAAGGAAACAATAACTTGAGACGGAAGGCTAGTAGAAAGACAAGCACACAGACAGTGAAACGACAGCTTGAGATGGAAAACTGGTCCGGGAAGATACGGATGAGGATGAGGAGGAGGAGGAGAAGGAAGAGGAGAAGGAGGAAGAGGAGGAGGAGGTGTAGGAGGAGGAAATTGAATGAGAAAGAGGCATGGAGAGTAGGAGCAGTCGTAGAAAGAATTAAAAGTAGGCATGAAAATGAATATGAGAAAGAGTTATATATAAATGCAAGTGGAAGAGACAAAGAAACGAGTAGGAGGAGGAGGCATAGCAAAATTAAGAGCGGGAAGAAAAGAAAGGTTTAGGATTCGCAGGCATAGAATTGAGTTGGAGTCACAGAAAGGGGCAGCGGTAGTAGGAGGAGGAGGAGGCATAAAAAAGGAGTAGCAGTTAGAGGAAGAGGCACAGAAAGGAGCAGTTGGAGGAGTGTGAGGATGGTAGGTCCCTCGGGAAGCCTCACTCACTCTGATGGCGGGGGGGATGACGTTTATTGACACGGAAATTGTTGTCCTCGCCTTGGCTAGTTTACGAGGCAAGGGAAGACAGGCCAGGGCTGAGCACGGGAGGGCAGGGGAGCAGGGTGAGGGGGCACGGTAGAATGTGAGAGGGGAAAGAGGAAGTAGGCAGGGCAGAGAAGGGGAAGGAGCTTGTGCAGGGTAAAATCTGGTAATGGAAAAGGAGGGAATGGAGAAAAGGAGATAGAAGGGAATATAAGGGATGAGCGATTCAAAGGGATGGCATGGGAGGAGACAGAGAAGGGCATGGGAGAGTGTCTAAGAAGGAAAGATAGATGAGGAGGGTGGCAGCTGGGTAGGGTGGCGACAGGGTCAGGGGATGGGAGGGTAGGGGAGGAGGCAGGGTAAGGGATGGGAGGGGAGGAGGTAGGACGAGGAGAAAAGGGAGGGGAGGAGAGGAAACGGTAGGTAGGGAAGGGAGGAGGAGAGGAGGATGGGCAAGGAAGGGAAAAGAGGAGCGAAGGCAGAATAGGCGATGGTTGCATAGAGGAAAGGAAGTGAAGAGGTATGATGAGGAAAGGAAGGAGACAGGACAGGGTAAAAGAGGTGAGGGGAGGGGAGGGGAGGGGAGACAGAGTAGGAGAGAAGGAAGAAAAGGGGATGAGAAGGGAAGAGGGCAGGGGAGGGGAGAGGAGGAGACATGGATTGCAGGTAAGGGGTTGGCAGGGGATGTGGCAAATCTTGTCATAGAGGAGGAGGCCGGGGCTAGATACGAAGCTGACAGAAGAGGAAACAGAGAGAGTAAGGGAAGAGGGTGGGTAGGAAAAATTTATGTTAGTTTTGTGAGGAAAGGGGAAGGATAAGGAAGAGGATTGACAGGGGAGGAGGAAGGGTTAGAGGAAGAAGAAAATGGGTAGGGAGAATGTAGGGTTAGTATGAATGACAACTGGCTTAGTTAGTTAGAGGAAACATGGTTTGCAAGCAAGATGAGATGGGAAGGGAGGCGGCAGGGTTTGTAGATGAAAGGAGAGGCAGGATTCGCAAGAGAGAGGTGTAGGAAAGGGAAGAAACGGGGGGTGGGGGTAGAGGAAGAAGTCTGGTAGAAAGAGGTAAAGTTAGTATTGTAAGAAAGTGACGGGGGAGGAGGAAAAGTATAAAGTGACTGACGGGGAAGATGAAAGGGTTTTTAAGAGGAAAAGGGTGGACAGGAAGAATGTAGCTTAAGATATGAGAGGCAGGGATAGAAGAAGGGGATGGCCGGGGCGGTGCCAGGGCTTATAATAAGCATGGATGGATGCAGGGTTTGCAGGGGAGGGAGCTGGAGGGTTAGGTAACAGGGTGAGAAGGGGAAGAACATGGTTAGGCTAAAGAGTAACTTCACCATGAGAAGGGGTGTCAGAGTAAGGAGGAATGGAATTGCCGAGGGATTAATAAGGAAGGAAGAAGGGCTTGAGGGGAAGAACTTGTCTCTAACTTTACACAAAACAAATACAACTAGAAAACGCCTAGACTGTGCATACCTTCGCCAATGCCATTGCCAATAATACATTAGCCCTCAGAGTTCCTGTGCGAAGGATTTTGCTGGGTGCTAGGCGTACCTCCTTCCGCCTATCGGTTCATAGTCGCGAAGCTCATAGGTCCTTACTCTAAGGTTCCCTTCTTTATTAAGTTTAGAAAATTCCCAGTTCCGTCCTATATTGGGGACACTTGAGTGCTAATGGGTTAACAAGGATCCGGATCCACCCCAAAATTTAATCAATTCTTTCTTGGTCCATGGCCCACCTTTCTATAAAAATTTCATTTAAATTCATTGAGAACTTTTGGAGATATTGTGCGGGATACTCCGGATCCGGACCCAGATCCGCCTCCAAATTTAATCATTTCTTCCTTGACCTATGGCCCACCCTTCCACAGAAAATCATAAAAATCCGTTCATAACTTTTTGAGTAATCCCGGATCCGGATCCGTGGATAGAGGATCCGGATCGGGATCCGCCCCCAAATTTAACCAATTCTTTTTTTGGTCATTGGCGCACCTTTCCACAAAATTTCATTGAAATTCATTGAAAACTTTGGAAATATTGTGCGGGATGCTTCGGATCCGGATGTGGATCCGGCCCAAAATTTAATAATTTCTTCCCTGGCCCATGGCACACCCTTCCACAAAATTTCATCAAAATTCGTTCATAACTTTTTAAATAATCCTGCAAACAAACAAACAAACAAATAGACAAACCAACGCAGGGTAAAACAACCTCCTTGGCGGAGGTAATTAACTCACACCATACACCTATACTACACCGTAGTAGTTCTCTTTCACCCCACTGGCCCTGCTCACTGTATAGCCTCTTGTTTGTCAGCCTACTAAACCCGTGGGAAAAAAAAAAATCAGACATACTAACAGTCTCCTCTAGTTGGCTAAAGTAAATTTGTTTCTGTTGATAAAATGGTGATTTCTATCACATAGTGTATAAAATTTATACTGACCTTCCATGACTTGGGTGGTGGCTAAGAGGATGTGGCAATATGGGCGAGTTTGTGGTGTGTAGTTCAGGAGATATGAAAAGTGGCACGAAACTAGAAGGGTGGAGATAGGATTTGTATGAGAATGTGAGGGTAGTGGTAGGACTTGTAGCAGAGAAGGTAGGGTTTACAGCGAATGGAGTTGCTGGAGGAGGCAGCAGGGGGAGTAAGGAAAAAACAGTGGCTAGGAAGCAGGCAAGGCGAGTATTAAGAGGGAGTAGTACAGTGAAGAAGAAGGTCATGTGAGTGAAAGAGCAGGGGGAAAAGGAAGGGTTGACAAAGGAAGATGGTGGGTTGGGAAAATGTAAGGCTGATATGAAAAAATTGCAATCACTTTGGGAGGGGATGGAGGAGGGGTTGTAGGCATGGGGAGAAACAGTGGTGTGACACAGAGTTTGTAGAACAAAGGGAAGAGGCAGGGGAGGGGACTGGAAGAAGACAAATCTGGGAAAGTAGGTGTAGGAGGATAAGTAGAGAAAATGCATTGCTAGTTTGAAGAATGACAAGATCACTTGAAAGGTAGGAGATAGAGTTTGTAAGCCAGGGAGATAGCCGGGAAGATGACAGAGTTTGTGGAAGTGGAGAAGGCATGGGTCAGCACGGGAGGGGGCGGCAAGAAGAGTATGAAGGGGATACTGCGTCAGAAGTTAGGTATTAGGTAGGGAGGAAATAATGTTAATAGTATGAGGGATTGGCAGGGTAAAAGGGAAGGGTATGAAAGGAGATGTGCAGGGAAGAATTTTTAGGAAAAGATGATGGGTAGGGAGAATGCAACGCTAGTTTAAGGAATCACGGAGTTAGAAGGGCAAAAGTAGGGTTTGTGGAGTATGGGAGACGGCAGGAGAGGTGACAAGGTATGGGCAGAGACTGGCGTGGAAGGACGAAGGTGGGTAGAAGAATGTACGGTTAGTATAAATGAAGAATGTCAGGGTTAATTGGCAGGAAGGGATCTAGGATTAGCGATAGCAAAAACGTGACGGGCTTTGTGGGGAGTTGACTGTAGCACCAGTCGGAAAGGGCGGTACTCCCAAGGTGGATAGAAAGCTTATGACAGGGAGAGCTGGAGCTCCCGTTTCATCAGCCCTCGGGACTAGCTTCTGACCACCCCCCTTTGCTGAACTTAGGCTAGTAACTTTCAGGATCAAACTACATCCACATTACACACCAAACTTCCTATCCTAAATGCAGAAAAAAAAAAAAAAAAAAGGCGTCTCAGCACCAAGCCTCGGAGTTCCCAGAGGGAGGAGGGCCAAGTGAAACGCATGGAACCACGGTCTGACTCATTCCTTGTTCATTTCTGCAACTTTCGTGTCTTTTCTTCTAATTTCTCTCTGTTGAACACGGCCTCTCTTCCTCTAAACCTCACCTTCTCCTCCTCTTTGAGACTCGGCTGTCTGTGACAAACCCTTCTGTGTATCCTCCTAATTTCTCAGTACTCACTTCAAAGCCGAAGGTGGCTTTTGTGTATAAGTACACAACAACATATCTTTCTCTTGTGTTCCTGAACTTGAATCATCTGAGTTCTCTACTCTCTCGCATCGGTTATCCTGTTATCCTCTTGTACTGTCACCTCCGCGATCCAGACTTTTACATGGTCAAAAGGGGCAGAAAACAAGTCACTTTTGATGACCACTGTGTGCTGGAACGGTCAGGAACTCTGATGGAGACTCTCTCCCATTAGCGGCCTCTTCGGTTGCATCTATTATATTTCAAGTGGTCAAGTTAAGAATGGTAGCATGCCTAAATGACGGGGCCAGTCTCCAACTAAGGCAACCCAAGCCCGACCTTCGCAGTTTCCCAGAATGCTTCTAAGTTGCACGTTAATAAACTACTAGGTAAGGTCTATACCACCAGTTCTCAAGGGTTATACAAACAATATAGTTCGAGTGGGAGGGAATGTGTATTAACAAGACCAAAAAGTAGAAATCTTCCCAAGCTACTTGCTTTACAGATTAAACATGACAGTTGGCACATTATTCGGACAATATATCTCTATATGGTCCTAATATCAAATCCACAAAACTTAGCTCCTCTGTCCCGGTCCAATGTGTTTCTTCATAATCGTCCCTCTGAGCACAAATTTCACTGGTCCAGTCCTCTGCCACTCCCGACCTTAACTTCCACACTGGGACCTTGATCTCACTGGGACTTCGACCTCTACGCCTGGACTTGGACTCACTCACTGGTACTTAGACCTCCACACTTGGACTTTGATTCACTATTCTGGTACTTCGACCCCCACACTTGGACCCGCTAGAAGTTAATATGAATAATGAATAACTGTTCTCCCCAATGCAAGTAATCCCTTCACATGATCGGGAAAGTCTCATAATATAAAACATGATTTACAACACTCGGCATCTCAAGTAATAATACTGTAGAATAGCACATAGCACTACAGACACATAGGTCTGCTCAAAATAATACTTATTGTGGGGATAATATGGAAGAAAAAGTAACCATGAAAATCATCACTGCATCAATATCATTGTGCCTCACAAAGTAACTACGTGAACATTTGCTCACAACATAGCCCTAATAAGTACTGAATTGCAAAGTCCTTTCAACACAATAATAAATAATTCACAGTCCCCGGGCATCTGATACTTGGCTCACAAAAAGTCACATTTATATGAGGCTCAGAAAGAACTAGCTAGCATTCTCGTATTCCAGTTACTAAATAATAATACTATACAGTACAGTACACAAAAAAAAGGGAAATACCTCACTATTCAGCTCAAAAATGTAGGGGAGGTGAGCAGGAACACAGGACTCGCTTCTCCAAAGGCTAATGGCGTCACCGTTACACTTCCTGAGGAATGACAACACTTCGATTCTACCCTGAGTCTGTTTCTCTATTTCGTCACTATTATCACTCGTGGGATATCACTATTCGCGCTTCAACATATCAGACATCAAATTACTTACAGAATTCCTTGTTGGGGTGGAGGGAGGATGACGACAGCCCCGACCATCTGCCACCCATCACGGCCGGTGAGCGAGTGAGACATGCCAAAACTGCGTGGTGCAAAGGGGAAGGGGGGGATGACGGAGTACGAAATTTAAGATCTTTATTATTACAGACTCGTGATAGACTCAGTGTGATGTCTTTCCCCTTACAAATGATTACCCCCAAAAAATGACATTCTCTAGTTCAATAATAACTCTACAACACCTCTCTCTTTATACTCTTACATCGAAAAAATAAGAATAATCATCGTGCTTTACATCACTTTGCGCACGCGTACATTATGCTGGATCAAGTGACCAAAGGCACATGTTCCCATCTCACTCGAGTTTTTATATTATAAAGAGACTTAATACTAGTAAATTACAGTAGGGAAAAAAAATGACTTAGCAACTAGGTAAATTAATCTATGTTCTGGTCACGTCCGCATGGTAACAACCATGTCCCGGCCGCGAAATTTTTTTTCCTGCCCAGTTCCGTCACTTTGCACATATGGCAACGTTGCCCTGTGTTTAGTTTGGCAACGCCGCGCAGCAGTGCTTGACTATAAATATAATACCTGACTATCTATATTTTACATGGATTGAAAGAATAATAGAGACATAGAGGTCATATAGTTTTCGCTGCCTTAGCTTAAATAAATATAAAAAAGGGCCATACCACTGTCTTTACTTCGTCACTCGTCTGCTGAGAGAGAGAGAGAGAGAGAGAGAGAGAGAGAGAGAGAGAGAGGAGATACTCTCTACACTTTGCTGAAAATAGTTATATGGTGATTTAATGAAAATGCGGTACGTCTTAGGGGTGGTACATGACTGTTCGTTGAGAACACTTATCAGTAACATATGTTGTAGGCCTATACTACTTTACCTGTCATTTCTTGTCATTGCTCCCAGACGTACGATTCAATCAGCTGTGTTTACAGGAGAGAGAGAGAGAGAGAGAGAGAGAGAGAGAGAGAGGTTAATGACCCATAATATTTTATCACCTAAAACGCTTTTCATGATCATTCTTATGGGTTAACTTTGGTAATTTCTGCTGCAAGCTGGGAAATATTGGTATCAATGATGCCTGAATATCAATGTTTCATTAGACATTTTCTTAGGTATATATGTCAGGTTAGATTTCAGATTATTTTCTTGTTTTTCTTAGGTATATTAGTAAAATCATTTGTCAGGTTAGATTTCAGATTATTTTCTTGTTTTTCTTAGGTATATTAGTAAAATCATATGTCAGGTTACATTTCAGATTATTTTCATGTTCTCATGTCCTTTATTTCATGTTAAGTATGCTTGAAGGGTTTTTGTATTTGATGAAATGCAAAGCTTTATTTGTTACGGTATAATCTTTATTAAATATTACACAGCACCAGGCACCATATGCTATTTCCCATGTGCTGATGACAGGCATTGGGTCAGACATGAGACATTATAGACCATTGTGTGCAAAATAAGTAAATCAAGAGAAACAAGGAATTAAAAAAATAAACTCACTTAATATATTCTATTTGGTAATAGCATTGGGCTGGGAACACATTTGCTGATCTTCACTGAGGGACTGAATGTAAAATAATGATTGGAAAATAAGCAATTATTGTTGTCATATTAAGGGTCTACTTTGTTGTTCGTGAATAATCTCAGACAGTCTGTGCAACTGACCCATCTACCATAGGCAAGCAATCGCCCCTGCAAGTTTATCCTATGCAGTGGTTTTGGTTTCACAAAATTTTATAGATATTTTGCCCCTAAGGCAAGGACGAACATACTTAATTTTGGAGATGATCCGAAACTGGATACAGATTCTGGATAATATGTGGCATGGCGGAGAATATGAGCTCTACTGAGTGCCCTCTAGTTTTTATTTTACTCCTCAAGGATAGGTTAGGTAAGGTTGGGCTGGTTCTTTTAATGAGTAAAATTGAAATTATTTCCCGTAAATATGCCACACGGTAAAGGAAAGTTACTTAGAACTGTCTGAAATAATGATATACATATATATATATATATATATATATATATATATATATATATATATATATATATATATGGAGAGAGAGAGACGTCCAAAACTTAGAATTTACCACACAAAAGTTCCTCCATGCTTTGTCGAGATACACCATTTTTGCTCTTGCTACAATGCCTTTTCCATATAGGGGAAAACAGTCTCTCCTCTATATATTTTCCCACTTCTCCATACCATATGTGGCCTCCCAGAACCCATTGTTGCACTCACCTGACCCGACTCTCATGGCCTTGCTGTATCCCTTTTATTCTTCTGTTAGCGTCCACTCTCTGGTTATATATAATAGGCAGGCCTACGCATGATGCTCACTCTAAAAACTAACCAAGTTACTGTTATTAACAACCCCGTTACACCATAGCTTACCTTGAAGTTGATTCATGACCAGCAGATCCAGTGATGCGCCATTGCCGATTGTAAACACAGCTGATTGAATCGTACGTCTGGGAGCAATGACAAGAAATGACAGGTAAAGTAGTATAGGCCTACAACATATGTTACTGATAAGTGTTCTCAACGAGCAGTCATGTACCACCCCTAAGACGTACCGCATTTTCATTAAATCAACATATAACTAATTTCAGCAAAGTGTAGAGAGTATCTCCTCTCTCTCTCTCTCTCTCTCTCTCTCTCTCTCAGCAGACGAGTGACGAAGTAAAGACAGTGGTATGGCCCCTTTTTATATTTATTTAAGCTAAGGCAGCGAAAACTATATGACCTCTATGTCTCTATTATTCTTTCAATCCATGTAAAATATAGATAGTCAGGTATTATATTTATAGTCAAGCATAAAAAAAAGTAAATAATTGTGATGAATACTAAACCTGGCATCCGATATGGCTCACTGCTGCGCGGCGTTGCCAAACTAAACACAGGGCAACGTTGCCATATGTGCAAAGTGACGGAACTGGGCAGGAAAAAAAATATCGCGTCCCGGCCACACTTTCTCACTAAACCGAACTTTTGGTCATATAAAATGAACTAGATACAACTCATTATCACTTTCGGGCACTACACTCTGACGAAATATGTCTGTTCTGTGTAATTTTCCTCTACTGTAGTTCTACTGACTATGAAAAAAATCTGTGGCTATCTTACATCTAAGATGGAACGCATTCCAGCAATCTCCATTAGAGGTGATTTCAGTGTTCACCACCACCTTGAGCTCTCCTCTCCTTTCACTGATCCACCAGGTGAACAAGCCTACATCTTTTCTCTCCATAATGACTTAGAGCAGCTTGTACATCACCTTACAAGTATCCCTGACCGACCTGGAGAGAAATTCAACATACTTGACCTCATCCTGATAACTAATTCTCCTGCATACTCTGTTCTTTTCGCTCCGTTGGGCTCCTTCAATCAGAACTTCTACCACCTTAACCTGTCCTGTCGCTCTAGTAAGGCCTATAGACCTTCCCAAGAAGCAGTGGATGTGACACTTTGGAGCTGCTGACTGGGAGGCCCTCAGGCAGTACTTCTTTGATTTTCCCTGGAATGACTATTGCTATCAAGGCGGAGAACCAGCCGAGTGTGCCTCGTGCAATACAGAGATTATTCTTTCTAGCATGGAAGCATATATTGCATTTCTGTTTTTGTGTGACTAATGAAGAAAGAAAGAATCAAGCTTGTTCTGATGCTGTCCACTATAAGGACAAGGCTTGCAAAAGTTGCTAGAATCAATCTAACTCTGAACTCATATCTTTAATATCTCTGCCTGGAGCCATGCTAAGTCTGTTTTTTACTCTCCTAAGAATAATTTGATTCATATTAAATGCTCTGAACTCTCCAACTGAGATTCTTCCTGTTCTTTCTGGCACCTCGCCAAAAACCTCTCTAACAACTTTACTTCATCATATTTCCCTCCTCTTTCCTGCTTTGATGGCGCTGTAGCCGTTTCTTTTGCTGAAAAGTAGAAGTCTTTGCCCAGAGCATCCCCTCCAATTCCACTTTAGACTGTTTCGATGCTGTTCCTTCATTACTTTCCACCTCTGACTTCTTCATGACTGACATTAATATTTTTACAATTGATGTAGGCTGCTTTCTACCCTCACTGACATCAATGTCAACAGGGCATATGGGCCTGATGGAGTTCCTCCTGTTGTCCTTAAAAACTGTGCTTCTGTGCTTACACACTGCCCAGGTAAACTTTTCAGCATTTGTCGACTTGTAACTTTCCTTTTTGTTGGATGCAGACTCTCATTCAGCCTGTCCCATAGAAGGGTGACCATTCCCAACCCTCTAACTATTGCTCAATTGCTTTAACATCCTGTATTTTTAAAGATTTTAAATATAATCTATAAAAAAATTTAAAGCACCTTTCCTGCCATAACCATCTTTACGTTCACCACTGTGGATTCCGTCAGGGATCGATCTTCTCACCTTCCATTCAGACTCCTAGTCATCATTTTTTCGGGACTTTGGTGATAGCTTTGCCATTTGCCATTGCACTTGACATCTCAAAGGCATAAATCTTTGATCTTTAATTTTCAGACTGCCCTCTCACAGTTTTTTTTTTTTTCTATCTATGCCTACATCTTTAGCTTCCTTCCTGATCGTTCTGTAGCTGCTGCTTTTTATGGCCATTGTTCTAGAGTTATTAATAGTGATGTTCCTCAGGGCACCGACCTATCACCAACTCTTCATTTTATTCATCAGTAACCTAAGCTGTACATCTAACCCTATCTACTCGTACGGCGGTGACTCCACCCATCACCTTTCCATTCGCATCTCACAGCACCCCCTTCAACAGTTATTTCAACAAACAAGGGATGAGGCTATGGCATCGAGATGTCTGACTTGGCTCGTATCTCTGTTTGAGGTAAAAGTATTCTTATTGTTGTAATACATCAAAAACTCAAATCTTACATTTTTTAACATGTAAAAATCTTCTACGGGAGTATTCTCTAATTTTTAACATACATGACTCAATCCTCCGTCATCTTTGAACATACCTGAGGTTCATTCTTTCGGGTTTTATCTTGGAAAGATACCGTATTACCGGTACCCCTCGTAAAATTCTCTTCCAAGGGATTACGTTTGCTAAGTCGACTCCATGCCTTCTTTAGCCATGCACAGTTGTGGACTTTATGCAGGGGTTTTATTCACCCCTGTATAGAGTACAACTCTCATGTATGGGGAGGCTGCCCACTTACAGCTCTTCTCAACAAGGAGAACTCATTAACTCTCCTCCCTTCACTGGCCCCCATCAGTCCTATCTCTTCCTCGCACTGCTGCATCTTAATCTCTTTTCTATCGCTGCTTCAATGGCCACTGTTCCTCTGAGCTGTTTGCTTGCATCCCTCCACCACTACGGTCGGCGCGTGGCACCCATCTAGCATCCAACTCTCATCCTTTTTTCTGTCTCTGTAATGCAAGGGTTAGCTGTTACTCCCAGTTCTTCATGTATGCAACAGGTCTACTCTGGAATTGTCTTCCTTTATCTATATTTCTTACTACCAATGACCACCAGATTTTTAAATGTGTGTCCAGGCATCTCGAAATGAGGGGATCTAGAATTTGGTCCTTTGTTATCTTGTTTTTGTATCTTTATTGGAGAAAATAATCTTGCGGGCTTCTGGCCTTTGCTTCCTTCTTCCTTGCATAAAAATTAAGGAAAAGGCAGAGCTTGCGAGGGTGGAGGGGAGAGGAAATGTGGAGAGAAGGAAGGGCTAAAGAAAGATGGTGGATGGAAGGATGTGGATGGCAGCGTTAGTAAGACAGGGTAAAATCAAGCAGGGAGGAAGATTACGGTTGTAATGAAGTTAACAAAGTCATTAGCGCGCCATCAGTTTACTCATTACCGGGATGATAAGTTACTGGAGGAGAAAGACATTGGAGAAATATTTACCCTATGATCTGCAGGACCGGTAGGGTTTTTACACCAAGCTTAGACGTGCAAGGAATATGTACCTTTGGACTGCAGAGAGTTTCTGTGAGCTGTATTTAATCGTCTGTCGTAAGCTGGAATATATTATGAAGTTCTTTACTCTCCGCAAAAACTTTAATCATGATTTCTCTTGTTTTTCTCAGTGCTCGTATTTCCCTTGAGCAATAAAGTTGTCCGAAGTTAGCCAACATGCAACGCAAAGTAGGTATTTAGTATTTAAATAATTAAATACTGTATCGGACAAATGCTTGCAGGTTTCCGTTCTGTGTAACATTTTTGCACTGCGCACTAAGTTTGATTTTCCCTGGATGATCATTCTTCCATTACGAGGGTTTATATTTTCAATATTCTAACCTTTAACCTATCCTAATCTAACATAACCGAAAAGATTACCCCAAATGAATAACAAACTAATCTATCCTTATACTAAGAAAACAAACCTACAGTAACCTAGCCTAGACTTTCCTGGATAGGAAATAGTGCAAAAATGGCACACAGAACGGAAATCAACTACCGGTTTGGTCCACTGAGCTCTGTAATATAGAGGGGCTATCTGCCCCTGCCCAGTGAGCGTGTGACACGATCGCCATACTGAAATACCCGCATTAATCGCCCCCACCATAGTAATGCAGTTGGAACGCTGTTCCTAGCTTGCTTTCTCTGTCTCAGTGTTATGTATATGTTTACGTATGTATCGTAACACAGAAACGTATTTTTTTTTTTTGGGGGGGGGGCCTAGCTCTACGAATTATATGGGATAAATTTAGTCATGAGTATGAAAAAAAAAAAAACGTCATAGGTTGCTGCACTGCAGAACATTCTCTTTTTTCTTTTTTCTTTATTATGTCCATAACCTAGTATCTGTTTAACTATGATAACAAAGAAAAAATTGAGGTCGATGTAAAGAGCACTTTTATGAAAATAATGTATATTTAGCCATCATAAATAAAACGCATAATACACAATAAAAAAGTGTTATTATCTATCAGCTATTAACAGTACTACTTACACATATCTTAATGGACATAAACATACTTCCTTAATTATTTTCAGCTTATTTTTAAACACAGTCAACCTACCCAGCTGCTTTCTTACTCTAGTACCAAGAACTTCGTCTATGATAGATTTCTTTAGTAATGTGTTGTACCCTAGTAATACTGTTGCACTGTCGTACCAGTTTTATTCATTTGAGAACTTGATTGTCCTCAATGGAGGCGTTAAACATAAGAGTAATTTCTTTAGACAGTCAAATATCCTTTGTATAGTAATTCATTGTGTGATGTGCAACACAGCTGCGGAAATAGCTAGCGGCATTGGTTGATGTTTTAAGAATTTCTTTTCGTTCTTTTGCAAAATTTAAAGCATTTCTCAGTTTCATGACAGATTTTAACTACACTCACATGTATTGAGGAAGCCTTCTCTGTCTCTCTTGTTAATAAAAGTGCTCAAAAAACTATTGCCATTAGATGCTGATACCAGTGCTGCTTGACGAAGCATTTGAACACCTATTTTTTTGCACCTTGGATTTTTTTTTAGTGTGATGTGAATATCCTGCATGTTGCACGAATTATCCTGTATGTTGCACGAGGTGTATTGTGTTTATCAGTTATTTCATAGCATTAGCAACAAGTTATATTTTTTCCGTGTGAAATGTACTGCCATCTCACTTCGATGAATTCCTGTGCCCATTTTTGCATCCATAAACTGCACAATGGATCATGGTACTATATTTTCCGGATTCATCGGCTGATTTCAAATGGCGAGGGTGTCAGGTGGGATGTTTCAACATGGCTGCCACTACATGAGTGGCGGCGGACCAACAAACTACACAGCGCAACCCATGAGCTAGCCCCTCCATATTACAGAGCTCAGTGGTGTGGTCCTCTGTGGCCGCACCTGGAGTCGACTCCTCTTATGACGCTAACCAACAAACTTTTCATTTTTCCGTTTCCGTTTCCACAGTCGTCTTTGGCAGTGATGCTGGCTTGCAACCGAACCATAACAATTTTTTTTATAGAATGGTTACCATGGAATCGTTTGGTGAGCTCGGCACCTGCCCCTTAAGCTTACCACGGTGGGAAGCTTTGGTAATACACAGACAAATAGGCTATGGATGCGCCTCATAGTGATAACCTAGACACCACCGGACATTAGATACCGAGAGGCTTATGATGTTTCTCCTACATTATTATAAATTCTTCACAAGCTGAGTAAAATCGTCCGAGGGTACCAAGAAATAACTAAAATTAGCCATCAACATAAGTAAGAGACTACCACAGTGTTAGGCATTAGGAGGAAGATTAATGACTGCAGCCAGGGCTTTACAAGCGCGGACGCACGGGATTATGTCTTTAGCGTGGGAGATACATTACGGCAATATTTACCCTCCGAATAATATGACTTCATGGGCTCCTTTATGTCGGCCCTGAGGCAATATTTTCACCATCTTCATTATTATCATCATCATCATCACTATCATCTTTATCATCATCATCCAGACTTTCTTCCCCATTTTCTGACTTTTTAGGCTCGCTTCACACGAGCGTTTTTTTCCCGCGCGGTAGTATGGCCGCGCGGGTGGGTGTACAAGAGGCATGTCTTCACATGAGCGGTTTTTTCCCGCGCGGTTCGTATGCTGCAGTGCACAGAATACCTCTCAGTTTGTCGGTGTTTGCTCGACATGGAGGACGTAAAGAAGAGAGTGATTTATGTGTACTTAATGAACAAGGTGTTAAAAAAGAAGAGACAACGTAAATGGTGGACCCACCCAATAAACAACTCTAGGCTCCTTCAAGGAGCATTCTACACGATATATTCTGAGCTGAAAGCTGATGAAGAAAAGTTCTTCAATTATTCTGATGAAGTATCCCATAATGCAGGTCTCTCTTCCACTTCCACTATGAGAAGTTCAGTGTCAAGATGACCTGCCATGATGTTCTGTAAAACATAATTATATTCATAGTGTACCTCTGTTACTACAGTGTATATAATAATAATAATAATAATAATAATAAAACTATTCATATTAATACGTAAAAATGCATACCTGATTGAAAAATGACAGCAGAAGAGCCACACACCACCTCTGCCACAGATGAACCACGACTGCCGCTCGGGGAAAAACCGCCCGTCTGAAGGGCTCCATAGACTTCTAGAGTATTCCAAACCGCCTGCCGCCGGGCGGGTTGGCAGTGCGCGCGGCTGGCAAATCATTGCCGCGCGGGAATTAAGCCGCGCGGGCAGCGTGTGAAGGGCCTCATTGAACTTCATTGATTTCTAAACCGCGCGGAAAAACCGCGCGGGAAAAAACCGCTCGTGTGAAGCTAGCCAGGTCTGATGGTAACAGTTGAAACAATATTTACATCCTGGAATTGAGGACTTTTCAAAACCTGGTTGTAGGATAGCTTTCTGCTGCATGACAATTCTGCTTTTATGACACCAATGGACTGTTATCAAAAAAGTACCGCACACCTGAGATGAATGGCTGTGAAAACGATGGAGTTTTGCAGACGCGTTAAATTATTAATATATTGGCTCAAAAAATATGCCATCCAGTATGTGACACTTGTGCGTTTCCGAGTCGCAATAATTACCAACGACAATATTTGCACTTATAATTACAGGGTGCCCTGTATATCACAATGCTTTGTCCGCGTTTCATAACAATACGTGCGGTAAGGTTGCATATATATATATATATATATATATATATATATATATATATATATATATATGTATGTATATATATATATATGTATATATATTGACGGATGTCTATTTTTAAATCTATCGATCTATCTATTGCCAGATGCCTTAATACCGTAAGGGGTGGCCATAAACAAATCGCCTCCATGTCGCCCTGTCCCCCGCCGTTTCACTGCTCTACTCTTAGCTCACACCCCTCTCTCTCATGTACCTCTCCATTCCATCCCTCCATCTCATCCTTGGCCTCTCCCTTCCCCCCCTCCACCTCACTCATACACTCTCCTCGTCAGTCTCTTACTCTCCATCCTCTCCACAATGCCAAACCACCTCAGTGTGCTTCTCCTAACGCTTCCTGTCACATCCACATCCACACCACAACGCTCCTTCACATTCTCATTTGTCAGTCTGTCTCTCCATGTGACTCCGCAGGCTCCTCTAAAATTACTCATTTCTGCCGCTCTCACTCTTGACTTTTGTCCCTCCAACAAGGTCCAAGCTTCACTTCCATACGTTAGAGTTGGTATCACAGTACTGTCATGTAGTAACATTTTCACATCCATGCTCGCTTCTCTGTTTCTTTCAAGGAACCAGCAACATTTCTTCCTTGCTGTACCCTTTCGAGCACATCATCCTCTAAACCTCCATCCTTATTCATCGCATTACCCAAGTACTTAAATGCACTCACTTTTTCCATTCCCTCCTCATCCAACCTCACTGTACATTCCATGACTTCATATCTTTCGAAGACCATAACTTTACTCTTCCCTACATTCACCTTTAGATTCCGTTTCTTAAACACTCTCCCAAACTCTACCACCAAGCCTTGCAGCTCCGCTTCGTCTTCACTTAACAACACAGTATCATCTTCAAACAACAGTACAGGAAGTTTCCAAACACTGCCCTCTCTCATTAGGGCCGCTTCAACATCCGCTGCCCTACTTTGTATCACTTTTATAACCCCATCCATATACAGACTGAACAACCATGGAGATATGACATCCTTGTTTCAATCCAACCTACAAGTAGAAAACTTTACCTGGTTCACTATCCACACGCACTGCAGCCTTAGAACCTTCATACATACTCATCACAGCATTCAACAACTTCCCATCTACTCCATATATTCTTGATACTCTCCACAATCCTTGTATATCCACCCTGTCATATGCTTTCTCCAACTTCATGAAGGCCGCATGCAACTTCTTTCCCTTCTCTATAAATTTTCCCACTAAAGATCTAAGAATGAATATGTGATCTACACAACCTCTTGCCTTTCTAAAACCTCCCTGTTCTTCTCCAACTAATTCTTCTGTTACTTCCCAAACTCTGCCAATAAGTATCGTACCGTATACTTTTCCTGTTACACTAAGAAGACAAATGCCCCTATGGTTACCACACACTTCTTTTTCCCCTTTCCCTTTGTACAGGGGAATAATTATACCTGACTTCCAATCCTCCAGGACTCTACCTTCCTCCCAGGCCAATCTGCACATCTTCCACATCCATTCTACAAGTATCTCTCCCCCATGCTTTAGCATTTCACCACACACTCCATCAGTTCCTGGGGCTTTCCACATTTTGACTTACTTCATTGCATCCACAACTTCCATTCTACTGATTTCTTCCTCTCTTCTCACATCCCTCCGTCTCCCAGCCATTCCCCAGCCACTTATACTCGCATTACTTTCATTCTCTATGTTCAACAATTCCTTAAAGTGTTCTCTCCATCTGCTCACTTTTTCTCCCTTCTCCACTACTAATCTACCATCCTTATCTTTCACTCCCCGACTAACTTCTTTGCCACCCTGTCTAAGTCTCTGTACCTCTTTCCAGAACATTTTCTTACATTCCCTACACTTTACACTCAAATTCCTTCCAAATTCCTCATCCTTATTTTCTGGATTATTATACTTATTATTATTATTTAAAAAGCAAGTTGATAGGTTTAAATATTTAGGTACTTATTTAGCCAAAGATGGTTCTTTGAACTTTGAATTCGAGGAAAGGGTAAAGAAGGCTAATCAGGCAATGGGAATGCTTAAAAATATTTGGAATAGTAACAATTTTTCTGTGCATACAAAAATCAAACTTTATAAGGTAATGGTTAGGAGTTTATGGACACGAGTCTTGGTACAGCACAGTGACTATGGAAAATAAATTCTTGGTGTTTGAAAACAAAGCACTTAGAAGAATATTAGGAGTTAAGTGGTGGGAAAGGATACCAAATAGTAGAATTAGAAAAATAACGGGAGTGCAGCCGGTCGATGAATATGTTAGGTTCTCACGATGGAAGTGGCTAGGACATGTGTATAGGAGACAGGGAATAGTACGAGGTACACCAGGGTGGGTGGCACTTGGTAGGAGAGGTAGAGGAAGGCCAAAAGAGACGTGGGTGAGGACAATGAGACGGGAAGCTGGAGATGAGTGTTGGGGAGATCTTGAGGAGTTAGCACAAGATAGGATGTGGTGGTGTGAGTTCATCGAGGCCCTATGCATCCCCGAGGGTGCCACAGGAAATGATTGATTGATTGATTGATTATTTAAAAAAATCACTGAAGCAGGATTATAGCATTTGTTCTTTATGGACATTTTTTTCAATAATACTTACTTTGTTAATAATCACACTTTTGTGCTTTTCACGACGACAGTAGACATTTATAGGCTACATTTTCACCCATTTACTACTAGATAATCTCCACTCAAATATCGATATAATCGTCTACCAATAGCTGACACAGATAGGAAACAGATAACTTGACTGAAGGCGTTAATGGAGATTCTAAAACCCGTCACTATGAGAGTCTTTCTGTGCTGCATTAACACGTAAGCAGTATCAGTAATAAACTGATATAACTACGCTGAAGGGATAGCCTCACCATCTTCCTTATGGCTGTATTCTAAGTAGCATAGGAGATTTTTTGACACCTCTGCCTTAGCGATTTATTCAGTTACACATTTACAGTAGGTAGCTCTACTTTAATATGTTATTGATACAACCTATATCATTAAGTCATAATTATACATAACATATAACTTCACTTGGAAATGTGTCACATGAGCTGAATAAGACCGTCTGAACAGGGCAAGAATGAACTAAAAAATCTGGACGTACGAGATGACGGGGCTGAAAGACTGATGCAGTATTTACTTTCTGATTATTATTTGTGTGTGTGTGTGTGTGTGTGTGTGTGTGTGTGTGTGTGTGTGTGTGTGTGACGACGGCAGAAATTCTACACTACATTTTAACACGATTAGAATAATGTTGGAGATCATTTCTAACCCTTTCAATACCCGAGTTCCCTCTTCAGCAATAAATAAATTAATTAATTAATTAATAAAATAAAATAAAATATCTGATTGTAACAGGGATATATATTTATGCAAATATATATATATACTGTATATATGTGTCTGTGTGTGTATATATATATATATATATATATATATATATATATATATATATATATATATATATATATATTTATAATGTATGTAAGAATTACCACACCCTCCCTAGTCATTACCGGGAAGATAAATTGCTGCCGGCCAGACATACAAACACGAATACTCGTAAATGAGATGATGATAGTGGTGGGAGAGAATGAAGAATATATACCTCGTGCTGATACTAATATATATATATATATATATATATATATATATATATATATATATATATATATATATATATATATATATATATATATATATATATTGTTACGGAACAGAGAAAGATAACGTACACTTTAAGTGAGAATACTAAGAGTCACTACTGTCCCGTAAAGTTCCAGGTTCAAAACAAAAGAGTTAGGTAAAATTACAAGTTAAAGTTTAATGCTCAAACTAATAACAAAACATTCAGGACTCATAAGGATAATGTAATGGCAAATAAACAGGTTAAATATATGGTTAACTGCAATAGCCTCTATTAACACGAAATTAGCAAGAGTAAATTTATCTAAGTCACCCCTGATAAAATGAGATACCAGATAATACTCAGTGAATGCCAGATAAATTATTACAGATACAAACTATTATTAAAAATGACTGACATAAAACTCAACATCAATCAAAAACCTCACTAGGCCTAAGAATTAACCTTATGCTACACAGTACAAGAAAAAATACAACAGTTATACTCAAATTACACACAGCTGCTAGATGTTTGGAGATTTCTTGAGCACTCACAATAATAATATCTGTACAGGGGAGGACAGAGATGTGAACAAAATGAGGAGCAGATCTAAGTGGCAATGATGCAGAGACTGAGCTCATTATATAGGGGCCAGGAGAGCTTGATACAATTTGTAAGAAGGACGCGCAAATGAAGCCATGGGGACAAAAAGCTGAAAATCCCGCTCTGAATAACAGAGAGAACGACTTACTCTACTATAACGGTAGAAGGGGGGGACTGAGGCAGAACACGCTCGTGATCAAACATGCAGCAACTGTGCGTTAAAATTACACAAAGGATGATGAAATCATAGGCTATGTAACACCTCCCCACAAAGAAAAAGAAATTTACAAAGGAAATTTCTTATTACTCTAAAACAATCTGTCTAAAGTCTAGATAAGCAATCTGCAATAACATTTTCTTTCCCCTTGACATGTTGTATGTCTAATGAATACTCCTGAAGAAGTAGACTCCATCTTGTCAATCTCTGATTTTTATCTTTAAACTTACTAAGGAATTTCAGTGGGTTATGATCGGTATAAATGACTATGGGGTCAAAACCAGAACACAAATAAAATGAGAAATGCTGTAAACCCAAAATCAAGGCCAAAAGCTCTTTCTCAATAGTTGAGTAGTTCTTTTGAGGTGGAGTGAACTTCTTACTGTAATAAGATACAGGATGTTCAATACCCTGATCATCCTCTTGCAGCAAAACAGCCCCAGCTCCTGTATCACTTGCATCAACAGCCATCTTAAAAGGCTTAGCAAAATTTGGAGTAGCGAGCACTGGCTAACTTAATAGAATAGCTTTAAGTTTGTTGAAAGAGGATTCACAGTTATCGGTCCAGACAAATTTAACTCCCTTTTTCAGTAGGTCTGTAAGTGGTGATACAAGAATAGAAAAGTTAAGAACAAATCTCCTGTAATAACCTACCATTCCCAAAAATCTTTGTAGCTCCTTCCTACTTTTAGGTCTGGGAAGATCACTTATAACCTGAACCTTAGCTCCTGGTGGTGCAACATGTCCATCACCAATTACATACCCAAGGTACTGAACTTTAGCTTGACCAAACTCACACTTTGATAAATTAGCTACAAGATTAGCATGAACCAAACGCTCAAGAAATTTACTGACATGGCATAGGTGATCTTTCCAGTTGTCACTGAAGATTAATACATCATCAATATAAACAACACACCCTGCCAAACCCTCTGTTACAACATTCATGAGCTTCTGAAATGTGGCTGGTGCATTCTTCATACCATATGGCATTACTGAACATGCAAAAGTCTTTCCTAGTGTTACAAAACATGAGATCTCCCTAGCACGTTCAGTCATAGGTACTTGCCAGTATCCCTTTAACAAATCAAACTTACTTATGTACCTAGCCTTTCCGAGCTTGTCTATGCAATCTTCCACACGAGGGAGAGGGTAAGTGTCTGTTTTAGTTATCTGATTAACACGTCTGTAGTCAATGCAAAGCCGCTGTGACCCACCTGGCTTAGGGACCAGAGTGACAGGAGAACTCCACTCGCTCTGACAGGGCTCAATCATCTTGTGGTCCAACAGGTAGCCAAGCTCCTTCTGGATGAGAGGAACTTTCACTGGGTTCACACGGTAAGGAGGCAATTTAATTGGCTTTGCGTCTCCAACATCGACATCATGCATCAACACAGTGGTTCTTCCTGGAGTGGCACGGAACACTTGCGGGTACTCCTGCAGTAATGCCGAAAACTCCTGCCTTTCCTTGGGAGGTAGATGAGAAAGCTTAGTCTGGAGATCATTCATGATATCAGGATTCTTCCCCAAACTATCACTCAGGCTCATACTGCATGGGAGAGCTTCACTTGCAGACTCGGGTGGAACAGCTACAGTGCAGACTGGATTATTTTCGTCCCGCCTGTGATATAACTTTAGCATGTTGATGTGACATAGTTGCTTGCTCTTTCTACGATCTGGTGTGGCGATGACATAGTTGACATCACTGAGTTTCTCCTCCACGAAATAAGGGCCACTAAACTTGGCTTGAAGAGGTTGCCCATGCACTGGTAGCAGAATCAAAACCTGATCTCCTGGCTGAAAGTGGCGTAACCTGGACTTCTTATCATACCAAGTCTTCATCTTCTCCTGAGCAGCTCCTAAATTCTCTCTCGCCAGCTGTAAAGCAGTGGACAGCCGTTCTTTGAACTTCATCACATACTCCAGCAGGTTGACGTCATCTTCCTCCGACAGCCAGCATTCCTTGAGTAACTTAAGGGGTCCTCTTACTTCATGGCCAAACAGTAGTTCAAAAGGTGAGAAGCCCAGTGATTCATTTGGAGATTCTCTTGCAGCAAACACAACGAATGGAAGACCTTTATCCCAGTCTTTCTGATGTTCCAAACAGTATTTCTTGAGCATCGATTTGAGTGTTTGATGATATCTCTCCAACGCTCCTTGGGTCTGGGGATGGTAAGCTGAAGACGTGATCTGGGTGATGCCCAACTCTTTCAGAGACTGCTTGAAAACGTTTGACATGAAATTACTTCCCCGGTCTGACTGTACCTCCTTGGGCAGACCAAACTTTGTGAAGAACCCTAGCATTTCCTTAACCACGTTCTTTGCTGAGATGTTTCTAAGTGGAATGGCCTCAGGATAACGAGTAGCCGTATCAATCAGGGTCAACACATAAGAAAATCCTGAAGAAGTCTTAGGGAGAGGGCCCACAATATCCACCAACACACGGGTGAAAGACGCCTCAAAAGGAGGAATGGGAACTAGAGGTGCAACCTTTTCGGTCTGATTACACTTCCCCACAACTTGACAGGTGTGACAAGACTTACAATACCAGGAAACATCCCTGAAGATACCTGGCCAGTAGAAGTGTTTCAAAATGCGTGCCACAGTCTTCCTCACTCCAAGGTGTCCTGCCAAACTGGAATCATGAGCCACTCTAATGATATCCTGCCTACAAACACGAGGGATGACAACTTGATGTACAACCTCCCATTCACAGTCGGCTGATGCTGTTGGGGGTCTCCACTTCCTCATAAGTACTCCTGACTTTACATAATAACAAGTAGAAGCACCGGCTGACTCTTCTTCACTGTAAGCAGAGTTAGCTAGACCTTTCAACTCAGGGTCAGCAACCTGCAACTCAACCAACTCTTGACGAGACAAATTATCAACACTACGGGGTACTGCCTCATCTGGTGAGTGGTCCAAATTAGCAAGGAAAGTGTCAGCTAGGATAACATCATCATCATCATTATCCTCTAAATCACCAGTAACTTTAGACTTAGCCCTAGTGACAGCACATGCAGGGAACACATCAGGGACATCACAATCCTGGGTCGCAGCCACTGGCTCACTAGACAACTGAGGAGCTGGACACACTTGACTTCCACCAATATCATTTCCAAGTAAGAAAGTTACACCTGACATTGGGAGTGTCAACCAACCCAACCATAACGGAACCATTAACAAAACCAGACTCTAAATTCACTCTACACAGAGGGACAGAAAAGTAATTATTCCCTACACCTTGTAAGATTACAGTTTCATCAGAGGAATTAACATTAGAGCCTAGAACACTGGTCAGCATAAGGGATTGGCAAGCACCTGTATCACGATATATTTTAACTGATTTCCTGTCATTACTGTCCAGAGGACTGACAAAACCATCAGACAGGAAATTAGCACATGGACTCTTGAGAGTGTCACCCACGTTACTACTCAAAAGAGGAGCTCCATCATGAGAATTTAAGTTACCCCTCAAAGCAGGTTCAGTTAACTCAGTTAAAGAATTCTGGGAACTCTCAAGAATGGACACTAGACCAATTGACTGAATATTTAAAGACTCCTTTTTGTTCACATCACGCTGTCTCCTGAAACATCTCTCCGTAGTATGACCAAGCTTACTACAATAAGTACATTTACTTTTCTGAAATCTAGAGGTGAAGCTGGTATTTACTTCCTGAGAAACATCATCCTTATTCTCTTTCTTGTTACCTGTACTCTGAGTAGAGGCAACGCACTTACTCTCAGCTTTCCTTTTTCCTCCAGAATATCTCTTGTGAGTGAGAACATATTCATCAGCTAAAACTGCAGCATCAGACAAATTATCTATTCTTTTCTCATCAAGATATAGGCTTACATCTTTACTAATACACCTTTTGAAGTCCTCCAGCAAAATCATCTGCTTAAATTTGTCAAAATCAGAATCCACATTCTTAGAATTTAACCACTGCTCTAACAGATCTTCTTTGATTTTTGCATACTCAACATGGGATTGCTTATCTTGCTTGTACGTTGTCCTAAATTTTACTCTATAAGCTTCAGGAACAAGCTCATAGGCCTTAAGAATCAAGCTCTTAACTACATCATAATTATCAGATTGATCCTGAGGCAAAGATGCATAAGTTACTTGAGCTTTACCGGTGAGAACAGTTTGAAGGAGTACTGGCCAATTCTGTTTGGGCCAATTAAAACCTGTAGCTACCCTCTCAAACAACTGAAAATACTTCGTTAAATCAGATTCATTAAAAGGAGGGACAAGTTTAACATTTTTAGCCACATCAAAATCATCAGAGCTAGATGATCCAGTTCCACCTTGTTTCATGCGATACTCATGGTCTGCCTGAATCCTAGCAATTTCAACTTGTGCCTCAGCCTCTTTAGAACGGGCCTGAAATTCAGCCTCCTTAGCACGAGACTCCTGCAGGGCTAGCTGTAACTTAGCTAATTCAATCTGCGTTTGCTCATTTCGAGGAGTTACATTAAACAAGTTTTCATTAATCATGTCAACAATTTGATCTTTAGAATGATGAGAGCGAACAGCAATTCCCAATTGTTGAGCAACAAGCTTAAGTTCATTCTTTGTTCTGTTTTCTACATCCAACACTGTTTGCACATTTGACAAAAAATCTTTGGCTTCATCAAGTGTAGTAATAGTAGACATCATGAATAAGTAACAGTCACAAAATATCGAGCAATATCCTTATGATAATATCCTGAATATCCTGATAAGAGGTCGCCAAATTTATGTTACGGAACAGAGAAAGATAATGTACACTTTAAGTGAGAATACTAAAAATCACTACTGTCCCGTAAAGTTCCAGGTTCAAAACAAAAGAGTTAGGTAAAATTACAAGTTAAAGTTTAATGCTCAAACTAACAACAAAACATTCAGGACTCATAAGGATAATGTAATGGCAAATAAACAGGTTAAATATATGGTTAACTGCAATAGCCTCTATTAACACGAAATTAGCAAGAGTAAATTTATCTAAGTTAGCCCTGATAAAATGAGATACCAGATAATACTCAGTGAATGCCAGATAAATTATTACAGATACAAACTATTATCAAAAATGACTGACATAAAACCCAACATCAATCAAAAACCTCACTAGGCCTAAGAATTAACCTTATGCTACACAGTACAAGAAAAAATACAACAGTTATACTCAAATTACACACAGCTGCTAGATGTTTGGAGATTTCTTGAGCACTCACAATAATAATATCTGTACAGGGGAGGACAGAGATATGAACAAAATGAGGAGCAGATCTAAGTGGCAATGATGCAGAGACTGAGCTCATTATATAGGGGCCAGGAGAGCTTGATACAACTTGTAAGAAGGACGCGCAAATGAAGCCATGGGGACAAAAAGCTGAAAATCCCGCTCTGAATAAGAGAGAGAACGACTTACTCTACTATAACGGTAGAAGGGGGGGACTGAGGCAGAACACGCTCGTGATCAAACATGCAGCAACTGTGCGTTAAAATTACACAAAGGATGATGAAATCATAGGCTATGTAACAATATATATATATATATATATATATATACAGACACACACACACACATCTGTATGCAGTATATATTCTTTATTCTGGCTAACTTTGGATTAATTTATTCACCCAAAGAAGGATCGGTGCTCTGCAATCATCATTTTGATTTTTTAAAACGAAAACCAGAAAGACACAAATGCTTAGAACATGGAAAAGTTAGCCCTTCAGAAAAAAAAAAAAAAAAAAAAAACTATAATCAAGATGTTTTGATTTCGAGATGCCTGGGTACATTGCGTTTAATAGAATGAAGGTCATAGGCCGAGGCAAAAGTAGATAGGGCAAAACAGTTCCCGAGTTAACTGGTTCTGTACTATGTATGGAAGCCTCAGGGTACGGGTAAGCTCTTCTATTAGAGCTGGACAGAGAAAGGCTAAACTTGAGTACCAAGACGATTGTTTCGTGCTCGTAATTGTGAGAATGAATGCGAGCAGCGTTTAAAAGAGCTGTTGTCAGATTAGTAGTGATAGGAGGGAGAGAAATTGAAGAAAGTAAAGTGGGAGGAGATAACGATGATGTGCATTTGTCCCGCAAAGAGAGCTACACTAGAAACTCACACGACGGTATCTCATGTGTTTTAGGGACGGCCCTGTTGGCTAGCCTGGACCTGGTTGTGGCAATTGTAGGACATGAATAAATGGTGCAGGGTAACGCTGACTAAGCCGTTCCCATGACACACGAGAAATCTCTCAGTGGAGTGAAAGTGGAACATTAGTTATGGGATCACCTTGTATATTTGTAATCAACAGGTGACTTTACTTAGTTTAGGAAGAGCCGTTCATAGTGAAGAAGGTTGTTTAAATATAATTCCTTCAGTACGATGACGCATTCAGTATATTCCTGCTGCGTCAAGACGATTTTATCCAGATTAGTTGAACATTTAGTCAGGATGATGCATTAAGACGACATCTAACCCCTCCTTGTACGAAAAGTCAATGCTGAGTTGTATAAAATCATCCAGAGATAGCAGGAATAAAATGAGTGGTCATCGTACTGAAGGGGTTAGCTATTAGGTATATACAGGGTGACCCGTGAATAGCACTTCACTGGAAACGCATGTAACAGTATCGAATGTGCTGCGGGGTCGGCTCAGTCGGCTGGTGTGGGTGTGGGTGTGGCAGGGAGAGTAGGAAATAAATAAGTGATGCAGGTGGATACAATTACCACCGACTGAGCCTTACCCCAAGAACACGAGAAATTGCTTGTCGGAGTGAAAGTGGCAGTGAGAGTAGGAAATGAATAAATGATGCAGGTGGCACCGACTCGGCCACCGCACAACACACACAACGGATTGGAAGCAGAGGATTATAAATATAGGCCACTCCGTATTACTTTTTTCTCTTCGTAATTTAATGTAGCTTTATAAAAGATTTTGTTCCCGGATAGCTGCCTCGCACAGTCGATAAGTGTTGATCTTCAGTCTTATTGGTTAGCGATCCAACTATGTACTGCAAAAATTCCCATTCTACTCGTACTTATCTGTTTGCCTGTTTGTACCCTCAGAGTAGCCGAAACGGTGCGTTAAAGCGCAACAGTTTTTTAATCAACGTACCTAAAGTGCGCTAACTTGAAGAATGCGTAAAAAAAGGGGGGGGGGGAGGTGCAATCGGCCTCCGAGTACAAAAAATGTTAACACAGGTCCATATCTTATATTACGTGATAAATGCAGCGGGGCATTTCCGTGGAGTTTCATGTCTCTGCAGAGAGAGAGAGAGAGAGAGAGAGAGTGAGTGAGTTTGTCTGCCTGTCTGTCTGTCCTCTTTGGAAATCAAAGGGGATGCATGTAGACCTCTTTTAACAGGTCTGGCAGGTGTAACTTCTTACGACGAATTTAAACGTTTTAAACTTGCACATTACATAAGCTAAAGTGCCTCCAATGATGGCCTAGATTATAGTTAATCAGAAATACTCTGGTCAACATGATGGAAAGATGGTAGCTAGTTACTGTAGATTTTTGTTTTGTTTTACCTCTATAACCATGTTAATAGCTACAGTGGGTTGGATGGGTAAGTGGATTGGTGGGATGGGTGGGCAGGATTTGTGGGTGGGAGGGTAGTGGGAAAATAGGTCCATGGTAGGAAAAGGCCCATGGAGAATAAAATCCTGGGGAAATGGCCCAAGGATAAAATGGGAATCCGAGGGTCTTCTCCCACAAGGAGTGGCCATCCAGGGTCTTCTCCCACAAGGAGTGGCCATCCAGGGTTCAGGGTAATGCACGATCATCGGGTGTTACCCAGGCAGCGCCGGGTGCCCTTTCTAGTGTTGAAGCTAAAGGTCGTATGTCTGAAGTCTTAAATCGGAACGTGGAATGCGAACCCATAATTTCTGAAGGTTATTTATTTAGCGCGTGTGGTTATTAGATATGATCAGCCTGCATCTCATATTACAGAATCCAGTTAGCAGCCATATATGAAGACCAGATACGTTCCATCATCGTCACGTACGTCAAAAACCATAAAAAAATTGGCGGCCTGCATCCCACTTTGCGATTTCAGGTTTAAGCAAATGACCATACGAGACAATTCGGGTGGCGTCATTTGTAGTATAATCTTGTCGCTATTAGACGATTTTATTCAACGTGTATCCTCAGCTGAGTAAAATCGTCGGGAGATGGCAAGAATGTTATTCAAAAAAAAAAAAAAGTCTGCCCCAGGTTCACTGGGCTAATACATGAACAACTGGTGGTGTAGTGGTCTAAGATGCCAGTTGAGGCGACAGTCAGGGTCTGCATTCACAATAGGTCGTAGACAGTTTCTATGCTGAACAAGTTCACCGCATCTAAATATTTCTGTGAATCTCTTTGCTTTGTCTCATTTATCACGTTATTGGATCTAGTGTGCATTGAAGCGCTTGGTAGCTGTATGAGTGAAAATACCGCGATTAAAAAAAGTTTGCATAGAATCTTATACACGACTTAGGCCTGTGCTTTAAACCCCCCTTTCTAGAATAATAATTGTGCTCCCATACGTGGCAAGCATTTGATCTCCATTCTCCGTCTCGTTAATCGTAAGCGACTATTCTTCCCTGATCGTAAGTAATGGTTTGGGATTCTCGAACATTATTTACGATCGATTCCCTGTCGTAACCATGATTTGCCATCGTAGGAAAGGAGAATGCCTGGTTTTTGCATGTCTCCTGTCCTGTTCTTACAAAAAAATAAAAAAACATTGTTACGAGAGGAAAATTATCATACTGTAGGTTGGAAATTTTCTGCAGGAAGATCGAGGAGAGCAGAGAGCAAAATCTACCTATGTCTAGTTTATTCAGCAGAAACGGATCTAAGTTACGGCAGGGAGTTGACGGCAAATATGTTTGAGAATCCCACCCCTGGATACGACCTTTATACCTGCCCTTGTGAAGTCAGTCCATTGAACCCATTGTCTCCCCAGAGCTGAATAATAACATCCGGCTTTAGTTAGAATTAAAAAAGAAATAAATTACTTTATCGATGTGATTTGGTAAACAGAGTATATTTCCAACCCTTTCACCTTGAGATTTCTCTCCTTGAGATATTGCCTGGTAGAAGGAAGAATAAAATAGCGAGAGAGAGAGAGAGAGAGAGAGAGAGGGGATAATCGTAGTGACGGAGTCTAAAGCCAAGAGAAATTGCCTTGACTTTGGATTATACCAGGAATTACTTGGACATTCCTTACAATATGATTATTTTTCAATAGCTCATTCCTTGTGCCAATAGACTATTATATTTGTTTACTAAAGGCCTGTGGTACCGTAATATAAATGTTAAAGGCAGTCTCAGTAGCCATTCCAGTACAGTTATGCAGTTTTGTATCCTTTTCTTTTTTTTTTTAATCTACACGATTTCATTCAGGTTATGAAAGACCTCTTGTTCAAAAAGTTAGAACTGTCTCATTTAATCATTTTAGTCCGATCTCATCTTACTGTACTACTTTTACCCTAACTTGGCTTTAAATTCTCGTCAGTGCCTCTGGAATGCTGACTCATAGCAAGAGATTAACACTAAAATATGATGCTAGTCTCGAAGAAGTGCTAGGGGTGGGATGTAGAGCTGTAGAGTTGTCTTTCTTATGATGCAGATCTACGTGAAATAAACTGCAAAACATTAGTGTAGTTTTATACTTCTTTTCTCCAGGTGATTCTGATTCAGCTGAGTATTGATCTCTGGTACTGGAAAGGTTGGAAACATTCTTATATGTAATTTAATGCGATTATGAAATGTATTTCATTCTGCTTACTGCCAGACGATCTTATTGTGATCGGGAAAGCGTGTACCAAAAGGGACAATTTACCTGTTCATTGTCAGAGCTCTTTATACCG
>NC_136991.1:28489856-28582356 GCF_032717465.1 Coenobita brevimanus | reverse complement strand
GTCTCTCCAATAACGTAGATTTTTTTTTTTTTTTTTTAATACTTTCAGCTGCATTAAGAACAGGAAAGGGTTAACGAAATGAAGGGTTTAGGTGCAGCCTTCGTTAATTCTTACAGATTAAGGAGTATTTCCTAAATTCATTAAAATCGAATGGTAGTAGGAGGAACAAAATTAAAAGTTATTGTTTTTAAGAAGCTAGGATTCTTATCAATCTTCAGAATCTACTAGCATGTCACCTTTGGTATGTCGGGTACTCCTATCACAGTGTCATAGGCAGTTACATTTACCTTTATCTTTCCTAAGTCATAAAGGAAAATGCAGTCAAAGACGTACAGGAGTACAGGATAATATTCCCAGAGGGGATGGAAAGCAGGTGATGGGGTAAGCTGGATCTACCATTTCATCAGCCCTCGGAAGGATGGGGGGGACCATCCCCCTTTCCTGAACTTTTTCTGTTTCAACAACACATAAAGTGGTCACCATACTCTCCCATATATTTTCCTCTAACTGTCAACATCAAACTACATGCGCATTACGCACCACACTTCCTACTCCAAATTCAGAAGAATGGCATCTTACCATCCAGCCTCGTGTCCTCGGAGGGGGGGAGGGGACAAAAAAGCCCCCGCCATCCACCCCTCGCCCAGTGACGACCAAGTGTGAAGCATGGAACCATTGTCTGACATTTCTGACTCACTCTTTGTTCATTTCTGCAACATTTGTCGTCTTTCCTCTGATTTCTTCACTTTTGGACATCTCTTCCTGTAAACCTCACCTTCTCTTCCTCGTCAAGACTCAGCTGTCTGAGGTGACTGATACCAAAACCCTTCTCTGTATCCTACTTTCTCTATACTCTTTTCAAAGCCAAGGGTGACTGCTTTGTGTATATGTGCAACAACATAATTATCTTGCTGTCGTGTTCTTGAACTTGAAACTGTTGAATTCTCTACGCTCTTCGGCTATCCTGTCTTTCTCTTACTGAGTATGTCTGTGCTGCGTAGGCTACTTATCCCCTAATTTAACTGATTATGAAAAAATTCTTTGACAATCTTACTTCTAAGATGGAATACATCCTATCAGTTTCTTCTTTTTCTGAAATCTCCGTTCTAGGTGATTTCAATGTTCACCACCACCTTTGGCTCTCCTGTCTTTTCAGTGATCCACTTGGTGAACAAGCCTACATCTTTTCTATCACTAATGACCTGGAGCAGCTTATACAGCACCGTATTCTTAACTCTGCCTTGGAGAGAGTTCCTACATACTTGACCTCTCTCTTCCAACTAATCCTTCTGCTTACTCTGTTAATATTATCTCTTCGCTGGGCTCCTCCAATCACAGTCTTATCACATTATCCTGTCCTGTTGCTTCATTAATGCATGAGGACCTTCCCAAGAAGCAATGACTGTGGTGCTTTGGACCTGCCGATTGAGAGGTCCTCATGCAGTATTTCTTTGATTTTTCCTGGAATGGTTATTGCTTCCATGGCCAAGAGCTATCCGACTTTGCCTCGCACATTACAAAAGATTCTCACAAACATGGAAGCATACATTACTTTCTCTTATCCTGTGACTAAGGGGGAAAAAAAAGATGGTTTAATCATGCTTGGTCTGATATTGTTCAAAACAAGAAGGCCTGCGAAAGGTACCTGAACCAACCCACCTGTGAATCACATTTGTATTATGTCTAAGTCTGTTCTCCACCCTGCTATGAAAAATTTCATTCATACTAAATCCTCTGAACCCTTCAACTCAAATTCTTCATGCTCCCTCTGGCCCCTTACCAAAAACCTTTCCAACAACTTTATAATTATCCTCCTCCTTCCCTCCTCTTTTCCAATGTGATGCATCTGTAACTGTTTCTTCTACTAACTTTCTCATGACCGACTTTAACATTTCTTCATTTGATGTACTTTCTACCTTCACTGGCCTCAGAACTAACAAAGGCATATGGACCTGATGGGGACCCTCCTGTTCTCAAGAACTGTGCTTCTGTGCATGCGCCCTGCCAGATAAACTCTTGCAGCTTTCTCTGTCAACTTGTACCTTCCCTTCTTGCTGGAAATTTGCTCTCACTCAACCTGCCCCAAAGAGAGGTCACCATTCCCATTCCTCTAACTGTCCCTCAACTGCCTTTACATCCTGTAGCCCTTAATATTTTAAATCTGCTTAAAAGATTAAAGCATCTGTCCAATCACAACATTCTTTGTGATTGGGAATATTGGTTCTGCCGGGGACGCTCCACTGACAATCTCACCTTTCCTTCTTTTGGGACTGTAGGACTTTACTGAACGCTTTTTCAACTGACATTTCAAAGGCTTTTGATCGAGTTTGGAATAAACCTTCAATTTCCAAACTGCTCTGTTATGACTCTATCCATGTACCGTATCTGTGTCTTCATCTCTAGCCTCCATTCTGGCCGTTCTGTTGCTGCTGTTGTAGACGGTCACTGTTCTTTTTCTAGAGCTATCAGTAGTGGCGTTCCTCAGGGTTCTGTCCTATCACTAACTCTCCTCATTCTGCACATCAGTGACCTTGGAAACTGCACATCAGACCCTTTCCACTCACACGCTGATGACTCCACCCTTCACCTTTTCATGTGCTTCTCACAGCATCCATCTCAGAAGTTACTTCAACAAAGAAGAGATGAAGCTATGGCACACCTAAACTCTGATTTGGTTCATATCTTTGATTGGGGAAAAAATAATGATGTTGCTTTTACTGCGTCAAAGACACAGTTCTTACATCTTTCGACCTGTCAGAATCATCTGCAGGAGTATCCTCTAATTTTTAATATTACCCAGCTTAATCCTGCATCATCTCTGGACATACTTTGGTTTCATTCCCCTATGATTTATCATGGAAAGATTATATTACCTGTGTTGTAAAATCCTTCGTGATTAATCTTGGAAAGTCATATTACATCTCTTGTAATATCTGTTCCCAGGAGTTCAGGTATGCCAAGCCGACTCCGTGCCTTCTTCACCCCCGCTCAGTTGTTGACTTCAAACAGGAGTTTTATTCGTCCCTGTGTCGAGTACAACTCTTATGTGTGGGAAGGCTTCCCACGTACAGCTCTTTTCAACAAAGTGGAGTTAAAGGCTTTTCGTCTCATTAACTTTCCTCTTCCTGTTAGCTTCCTTCAACCTCTGTCTCTTCACCATACTGTTGCAACTCTGTTTCTTTTCTATCGTTACTTCAATGGTCACTGCTCCTCTGAACTAGCTGCTTGCATCCCTCCATTACTACCACATACGCGTACCACCCGTCTTGCAGCAAACTCTCATCTCTTTTCTCTCCAGTTTTCTAATGCAAGAGGTGACCGTTACTCCCAATCCTACACGTATGCACCAGGTCAATACTGGAATTGCTCCTGTCTGCATTTCCTACTGCCCATAACCTTTAAACGGAATATGTCCAGACATCTCGAAACGAACGGATCTTGACTTTGGCTCTCTTATATTTTGTTTTTATTATTTTCCTGGAGGGAATAATCTTTCGTGCTTGTTACTCTTGGTTCCTTCCTCCTTGCTTATATATATATATATATATATATATATATATATATATATATATATATATATATATATATATATATATTATCACTGGTGAGCCATGCATGACTTCATGAACTATTTCCGTCTTATAACTCATTCGGTTTAATAGGTAGACGTGTAATTCAGGCAGAAACTCTTCACTTCCAGCAAAAGGTATGATGATCAGACGTCCTTATAATTTTCTTTCTCTTCATTTTTTTTCTCTCTCTGCAAATGAATGCGTTTCTATCACAAAGTTTCTTTCTTTCTTTTTTTTTTTTTCTTTTCAATGCCTCACCTGGGCTTCAGAATCAAATTCATGTGGTGTCCTTTTCAACGTTTCAGTCATTCGAGAATAAACTATTTTTTTTTTATTAAACATGGTCAGTACGCAATACATTCCAAGCTTCAGTCTCCAAAGGTGGCCTGATCATATCCTGAGAAACATTGCACCCGTTGCTCAGGAGTAGCCGCTCCCACGTTCAATTGTTAAATTGCTAATGAAAACGAGACCCCTTGGGCAGATTGCCCATTTCAGAACGGTTTGTAGAGAGGGTAGAGCTTTGTCTTGGATACGAGAATGCTTGCTCAAGGCTACTTCGCGAGGGGAACACTTCTTGCACTGATCCTTGACACACAACCGGCCAGATACGAATGTAACTGTCTAAAGTTCCTGTGACCAGATAGAAAAATGAGCTACTTCGCTAGGGCAGGAGTTTCATCAAATGTAGATAAACAAACCTCAAACGGTCAAATACTCATTCAGCTTAGCCTTTCCCACAATAGCAAGTTTAAACAACATTCTGTATTTATATGTACCGAAGTTTCACCAGTGCGACACAGGCCCAGTCAAACCTAACATGGCCCAAGAAATTCTAACACAGGCTGTCACATATGCAACAAAGCTGACTTACCCAACTTAGTGGCAGATTTAGCATCGCCTGATAAACTGAAAACATAGGTGGAATTTAATCACTTACTGCTGTGACATCATTTTCAACTTATTCCTCCTTCTCCAGACGATTTTTCGACTTAGGGTAGACCTCTTATTCTGAAGCGGTTCCTGAAAGTTTTACTTAACCCATCCACTTCAAAAGTTCTCTCCAGAGCTGATTAATGTCAGCTAGAGGGATAGTGATAAGATAAATTATAAATCATTAGTTGAGGAGACTGTTTGTTCTGAAAGATCACGAGGATATCTTGAGAATAAACTCTTTTTATAAGGACACCTTTTATACTATATTCGTTCAGACTCTAGACGATTTACTTCAATTTAACACAGTGAATCTGGTGACGCATGCATTCCTTTAGCCTTATTACAGCCAGACGATTTTCATTGAAAGCAGAAAGGCTCTCTAGGGGTGAATAGACTAACCTAGACTATATGTAACCCCTCCAGTACGAAAAGTATATATCTGCTGACTAAAATCGTTTGGGAACAGCAAGAATTAGTTAGAATATAAAAGTACGTCATCGTCATGGAAGTGGATACATTTAGGAAAACGCCAGGACATCCTATGACGCCTCCGATGCCACCTAGAATACAGCTGTAGATTTATAAATATGACACGTAGCTATCGAATATCGAATTTACATCTCTCTCTCTCTCTCTCTCTCTCTCTCTCTCTCTCGGGGTGAGCTAGCATCTTCATAAACTTCCTGACTACGAATAAGATCTGAAATGAATACAGTAATCAGACAACAGAAAAAAGACAAAAAAACTCCTTAAAGCCGTTACCCTATCGAGGCTTTTAGCTTCCCCACTGTGATGACCTTTTCACATTATTCTTTCCAGTTGATTTCATTCAGCCTCGACCCTCGTAGTGAAAGATATATAAACAACCTCAGTTACTTTCTCCAGTCATGTTACAGTTACACCATTATAGCCAGCTTCAAAAGATCTGTTGAAGTGAAGTGGATAATAAACACTGTATCTTCCATCTTCATTTCGAAAACCCTCCTTACCTAAAAAAAAAAAAAAACTGTCTGGCGATAACAGGAATAAGAAAAGAAATACAGTATATTGCCGGAGCGAAAGGGTTAACTTCTTCACCATGGGAGACCCTCCTGGAACTGGGTAAAATTTGTCTTTAGGTGGCAAGGATATAGTATAAAAGGTTTCTTGGTATTCAAGGGATTTATGTAAAGGTATCAGTGTCCATTATAGGTGTTAGTGGGTTAGAACATGCACGCGCGCATCCTCACCACACACACACACACACACACACACACACACACACACACACACACACACACACACACACACACACACACACACACACACACACACACACACACACACACACACACACACACATGCGTATCCTTTGTGTTCCTGAAATTTCCATGGCAAGAGTGAAATACAAAAGAGGAACGGTATTATTCTGTATTTTTCCCCGTTTTGTGAACTGTGCTGTACTTTATACCTGCCTCTCACTGACATGCTCTCCCGCCTTTTTTTTTTTTTACGGAACTCAGTATTTTTCTTTCCATCCTTGTCGCTACCTGTCTTTCTTTCTTTTTTTGTGTGTTTATCTATGGCAGTGTGTGTGTGTGTGTGTGTGTGTGTGTGTGTCTCTCTCTCTCTCTCTCTCTCTCTCTCTCTCTCTCTTTCTCCTACACACGGCTGTTTATAAATGGTCCATTTTTTCCTTGGAACACTGTCGAGTGCACACGCATACCGTTGTGGACACACACACACACACACACACACACACACACACACACACACACACACACACACACACACACACACACACACGCGTTCGTAATTGTAGATGTTGGGTCTGTTTTTTTTCTTGCAAATATTTTTTGCGTGTGTTGTTGTAGGTGGTAAAGTTGTTGTAGTTTTTTGTCTGAAAGTTGTCGGAGTTGAGTGTTTGACTTTTTATGTTGTTTTTGTCGATGCTGTTGTTGTTGATGATGATAATGAAGCGGCAATTTTGTTTACTGTGTCTTTTTTGTATTAACGAATAATTATCGATATTCCATCCGTTAATTTGTTTCTCGTTGATAAAGTGGGGCATCCACAATCCAGTCCCTCGATGCAGTGCTACCTTCTGGTGTTTTACATTCAGTGGCAAGCCAGATGGTTACCTGTAACTCAGGGAACCATTTACTACATTGGATGGTAACCATATAACTAAATGACGCCTGATGGTCTAGTGAGTTAAATTACTCCAACGGGGTGAGGCCTGTAAGGGTTTAACCCAAGTTATTGTTGAGGTTAATTGCTTATGTACTGCCACTCAGGGACGATTGTGGCTGGTCACCCTCGCCATAAATGTCTGCACTGAGTAGCCTAGATCCACGCTCCAACGCATCTGAATGGGCAAAAAAGGATTCATTGATGATAATAATAATGATGATGGTGGTGGTGGTGGTGGTGGTGGTGGTAGTGGCGGCGGCGGCGGCGGCGGCGGCGGTGGTGGTGGTGGTGGTGGTGGTGGTGGTGGTGGTGGTGGTGGTGGTGGCGATGGCGGTGGTGGTGGTGGTGGTGGTGGTGGTGGTAGCCAGACGCCAAAATCCCATAAGCGGTGGCCGTTTGTCTTTGAGTTAGTTGTTTTCCGGAGCCGAGGGGCACTAACCCTCCACCAACCCACTTGTGGACAGGTAGGGATCACGTGTGGGTGTTATCTGGTTACCACCCAGAGTTGTTAATGGTTTCCTGTCTTACAGAAAACCATTTGGCTTGTCACTCAATGTAAAGCCACCTGAAAAGGTTAGAAGAGTAGTAAAAAATGACAGGAAAGTTGGGAGAAATAGGAAGAGAGGAGGGCAGACATAGAAAAAGAATGATAAAGGTGAAGGAAAAAGTAGGCAGCATTACATCTAGTGAGTGGATGATGGTCGCCACCACCTACCACCATACTAATAATAATAATTGGTAATAATGATAATAATAATAATAATAATGATAATAGTAATAATAATAATAATAATATTATTATTATAATTATTATTATTATTATTATTATTATTATTATTATTATTATTATTACAGTAATAAACAATCAGATATCATTTATGTTCACGATATTTCCACAATGTTACTTTGCAGCTCAGCTTTATTGTTGTTGGTAAGGTTTAATATTTTCCTCTGAGTGTCAAAGGTCTTGGTCACATGGCAAGGTCAATTTACGGAGTTTTTTACTCAGTTTAGGCCAAGCATTGTGGAAAGGTTCCGAGTAAAACAAGGACGAGGATTTTCGGTTCCGAGAACAGTCCGTCAGAGTTCACGGGCCCAGGGTAGGTCAAAAGTTCTACTATATAGCTGAAAGAGTTTTGATTCCATTCAGCGTAATGCTAGTACAAGGGTTAAGAGTCAGCCAAGGATGAAGTAATTCGATTGTTAGAATACTAGGTCAGAAGTTCAGGTCAGATGATAAAGTCAACTCAAAAACTTTGATGAGATTTGGACGAAATCTGAAAGTTTTTTGGTCGGTCAAGAATGAAATAATTCGAATCTGAGAACAGTTGATCGAAGGTCAAGGTCACGGGTAAACAATGGGCCCTTACAGGTATACCAGTTATAGAGTGCGGGTGTTGCACACTCTGAGTTCTTTTTGGTATTTCAGTGATATTGTTAATGATATTCGTTCATCAATGTATGAGATTATGCTGAAAGTGACGTGATCAAACCCAAACACTCGACATCATTACGGCTACGCATTAAGATTACTTCAGTTAGGTTTTACTAGAACAGAGGCACTATACCGTCCCTCCCTCTCCTCTTTATACTTCCCTTATATCTCTATACTTCTGTTCTTTACCACTCTCACCTCTCAGTTTCACCCTTTCCTCTTTAGACCTACATACAGTACGATGTGACTGCCACTTCCCTCATTCTCTCGTCTCCCACCTCCCTTCCCTTTTCCTTTCATTGCCCTACTTTTTCTCCATTTCATCCTCTCCTCTATATATCCCCCTGTTCCCTCTCTCTCGCCCTCCACTTCATCTCCTTTTCATCCTCCCTCTCAGTTTCCTGCTCACTTCCCTCTCCTATTTACTTTTCTCTTTTCAGACCTCCCATCAAGACCTTGCCCCCTTTGTCTCTCCGCCGTACTTCTCCTTCTCCCTTTTGTCCCTCTCCCAGATCTCCATATCTTCCTTCTCCGTCTCATCTTTCCACGTCATTTTTTCATCTCTCTTTCTCTCCCTTTTCTCTCTTTCTCCTCTCCCTCAGTGTCTTCGTCTTTCTCCACCGCTCCCTCTCGCTTCCCTGCCTACCTGCCCTCCCACTATCCACATCTTTTTCCACTTTCCACCCTGCGTTCACTCCACCACAAAAGCCTTCCAGCAACCCTCGGACCCAGCCACTCTAAACTTCTCACAAAATCAAATGTTTCCACAATTCCTAACCGCCCACCCCACTCGACATCTGCCTCAATCCACACTTTCCTCATTCACCGCCTGCCTTCCTCCACACTTGCCCACCCCACACCTACCTTACCCCAGACCTGCTTCAATCAACACCTACCTTATTCCAAAACTGCCTTTCTCCACACCTGCCTTTCCCTTAAACCTGCATCACTCCATACTTGCCTCACTTAATACATAGTTTACCCCACACATGACTCCGCACCTGCTTCCAAAAAGTCAAGAGGCAGGACACAATAACACGGGTAGTTCGAACTTCACAATAGGAGAGAGAGAGAGAGAGAGAGAGAGAGAGAGAGAGAGAGAGAGAGAGAGAGAGAGAGAGAGAGAGAGAGAGAGAGAGAGAGAGAGAGAGAGAGAGAGAGAGAGAGAGAGAGAGAGAGAGAGAGAATTACCTTTTCGATACAATGACGATTTTTCTAGTTTTTCTTTTCTCTCCAGTCTACTTTTTTTTTCTTACATAAAGGATAAGGAAATGACAGGCTTGCCTCGTTTCTTCATTACTAAGTTACTATCCCCAGCAAAACTCGATGGCCTAGTAACAGTAAAAAGTAAATAAAAATGACGCTCTTTGAATTGACTGTAGAATGAGGGATAATAAGAGACTGATACTGAAGAGACGTAAAAACAATATTATGGTGAGGTTTTTATTACATTATTCTGCTTACGATCTGGCGATTGTACAGTATTCACCTTAGGAGACAGTTTTCTAACAGGGGAGATTAGGCACTGCTCTCATAAACTCTCTTATCTTGAGAGGTTAAAGTCCAAAGTAGAAATAAAGTGCTTGTTGGTAGCAGCCTTTAAGTAAGGAAAAGCGTCGCCACATGAAATATTAGATAAATGAAAAGGATCTAATGGGAATAGAATGACTGGGAGTTTAGTATGTCTGTCTGTCTCTGTCTGTCTGTCTGTCTGTCTGTCTGTCTGTCTCTCTCTCTCTCTCTCTCTCTAATCTGCCTCTGATTATTCCGATCGTCAGCGGTGCCGTAATGTATGCTATGTGGAGAGCTCTGAAACACACATCTCTGCATAATAAACCTCATGTATACCGGCTCAGTCACCGTATATTCTCCCTGAGTTTCCGAGACGTATAACTGCATTCTGTCTTTCCTTTACCTCCATGACCTGTTTATTTCTTTATTTTATTACCACCAGACGATTATTTTTACCCGCAACCAATCAGAGATGAGTGTTGTTATCACTGGGATCAACAGGTGTCCGTCCATAGAGCTGGGCGGCAGGGCGGCTGGTCGGGCGTGGAGATTTTGTTTCGGGGCCAGAACTAAGAAAGTATTCACTATTGAGTCTTAAAAATTCACAATTATGTGTTTTATAGTGAACTGGTGCCTTTTGATAGGCACAATGCTGTGTCTTGGGTAGCTTTTTAAGTAATGAAAAAGTAAAATATAAATCCACAGACTTCATTGCTACCTGTCTCATAAAAGACTTTGTAGTTACTTGTAGAGAAGTTTTAAGTAATGAAAAAGTAAAATATAAATCCACAGACTTCAGTGCTACCTGTCTCATAAAAGACTTTGTAGTTACTTGTAGAGAAGTTTTATTGTTTAGTTGTCACACTCGATTTCTTGTAGTAGGCATTAAAGATTAATACAGTGAGTTGATCTTAATTTATTATCTTCAGAGAAATCTAAGTTGAGCAGGGTATGTCTTACAGAGACAATATAATAAGTAAGTCTAGTTGAGTCCCTCTTTCTTGTTCACTCTCTCCACTACCTGTCGGTTCTAATGCTAGCCTCTCTCTCTCTCTCTCTCTCTCTTCCATGTTGCTAAGCCCTTCTCCCTACTACCTGCCTGTTCTATGGCCTGTTTCCTTCTGAGCTCTGCTTCCTAAATTCTGGTGTAGCAGGGGTCGTGTCACGTGTGTTTTACACTGTGGCTAGAAAGTTCTAGAAGCCTGTGTGTGAGTATGTGTGTATGTCACTAGGCTTTGTTCGCCTGCTATCTCGCTGACACACTACCTACATCATCCCCTGACTTTGCTACTTCCTATGTATCGTCAACATTTCCTCAGTTAACTTGCAAGATCATTTCCCTTTCCCAGGCTTGCATGGAGCTGTCTATCTATCTATTTATCTGTCTATCTATTATGATTTGTAATTATAATATGGAGTCCTAACACCTGCACAAGGACTCTGAAGGGCCCAGGTTATGTTTCCTCAAGGCTTTCTCCTCACGCCCACCTTTTAAAGGAAAGGCTGGGAGTGTAAGGGCCGTTATGCGCTTATTTAGGTGTGCAGGTAGGTGAGGGGTATGCGATTGGTCAAGTGGAGGGTTGCAACCGAGCATCGTTGCCTGTGTGTGGCTCAGCAGTAATATATCGTCATGGAGAAAGTAGACATTAACTTAACTTACCGTTTCACCACATGAGGTGTCCCCAGTGCTAGGTATAATTGTTTGTTGATAGAATGAATCAGCGCTGGAATGAATATGGCGCCCATTGCGCCATCTGAGTAAGAATTTTAGTTTTGCTGGACTACGGGTGTATGGACCTAGGCAATGGCGTATTTACTCTAGCGCATGCGATAGGAGGGAGATGCAGTGTTTTGCTGTGTGTAGGTGTGTGTGTGTGTGTGTGTGTGTGTGTGTGTGTGTGTGTGTGTGTGTGTGTGTGTGTGTGTATTTAAGTATGCATGTTTTTATGGGGCACGATGAGTTTAACCAGTCTTCGCCATACAGCTCGGTCCTGCGCCTCCATCGTCAGCTCCTATCTCAAATCTCCGTTCATACAATCATCCACCTCCTCCTCGGCCTCACTCTCACCCTCCTGCTTTGTACCCCCATTGCCATTACTCTCCTCCTCACATAATCTTCATCCCTTCTCATCACGTGCCCATACCAGTTTAGTCTTTATTTGCTTGCACCTTTTTTGGTGCCTCACCTACCTTCAATCTCCCTCTGTTCCTCTCATTGTATTCCTGTCTACTGTAGTTTCTTTACTCCACACGTCCATGTCAGGATTCTCCACTACACCCAGCTTTTCCTCCTGCGCTTTCTTCACTGCCCTCATCTCAGGCCCATACATCAAAGCTGGTCTCACCACCTTTTTATATATGCAAGCATTAAGCATTACTGATTCTTCTATCACACAGCACTCCCGATACCTTCTTCCAATTCCTCCAGTCCTCCTACATTCTGTGGGATATTTTTGCATCCAAGTCTCCATCCTCAGCAACTTTCAATCCCAGATATTTAAGCTTCTCAATATTTTCATTCTGTCTCCCTGCAAACTAATCTCTGAACTTTGAACACCGTTGAACCTCAGGCATTTGATTTTCTCCCTTATGATCATTCCTCTGTCACCTATAGCCGCTCTCCATTTTTCTAATTTTCTGTCCGTCCCTCTCTTATAGTATTGCATACCACGATGTCATCAGCAAAGAGCAAGCGCCAGGGGGACTGATTTTTTACCCCACGAATCAGCACGTCAGTAATCAGATTAAAAAGGTAAGGGCTTAAAGAAGATCCCTGACGTAAATCAGTTTTAACCAAAATTTTGTTTGTTAGTCCTGCGCTGTTTCTGAACTGGGTTCTTGTTCCCTCATACACAACCTGCACAATCGTCATGTACTTCTCCATACATCCGGACGTTGCACCCTGTCGTACGAGTAGGCCTTCTCCAAGTCAATAGATATCAGGTTAAGCCCTCTCTGCTTATCCCTGTGTTTCTCCGTCATTTGCCTCGGTGCAAAAATTGCGTTTGTCGTCCCTCTACCCTGAATATAACCATGCTGCATCAACGTTGTCCCTCTATAATTACTGCCCTCCTGGTTGTTTCCCTTCTTTTTGTTTATGGGTAAAATCGCACTATCTCTCAACACTTCCGGCATTTGCTCCCTTACATAAATTTTCTGTATCAAATCCCACATCTAATCTAGCTCCTCTTCACCCAAACACCACCAAATTTCCATTGGTATCCCTTCTAGCACCATCGCCTTCCCGTTCTTCATTCTGTTCAGCACCCTCATTACTAATTCTCTGCTCACACGTGCCGTGAAACCTTCATTTGGGACTCCATCCTCAAAAACTACGCTCGGATTCTCCTGAGTTAGCAAGTTTCAGAACGCCCTTTCCACCTATCCCTGGTATTGTCCAGGTCACATAAAAACACTCCTCCCTTGTCCTTTATCTGCTTGATCTGAATGAAGTCCCTGGTTGTTTTGTCTCAAGTTGTCGCTTTTCTATAGATCTTTCTCTGTCCCTCCGTTGTTTGAAATTCTTTATACTCCTCGTTCTAAGCCTGCATCTTTGCTCTTACCGTTGCTATCTTTGCTTCTTTATTTGCCCACCTGTAGATTTCTTCATCTTCCTGTCGCCTTGATTCATCCTTCTTCTTAGCACCCTTTGTAGCCTTCATCACTTTTGCACTTCCTCGTTCCACCACCACATCTCCTTATTATCAGGGGTCTCCTCCCAATCGAAACATCCAAAACCTCCTTCTCTATTCTCATTATCATCCAGCTGTTTTCCTTTCACCACTGGTGCTCCCCCACAAGTGGGCTAACTTCACCCAAAATTTCTCCCTAAAGTGCCTACTCAGATCCTCCTCCCTCAACCTCAACCACATTATCCAAGGTGTCCCATGTTCTGGTTTCCCTCTCTTGTCACTTTCATCTCATAATCCTCCATTATCAGTCTATGTTGTGCTGCCACATTTTCCCCGTTTATGACCTTGCAATTATTAACCTCTTGCTGATGGAATCTCCTGCACATTAGGTCAGTTTGACTTTCTCCTTCTTCACTCCTGTAGGTAAAAAATTTGTTCACTTTAATCTCAAAAAAGGTATTAACAATCACCAAATCAAACGCCAATGGAAGATCTACTCTCCTCCACATTCCATCTCCCCCCCCCCAACTACCATGTACCCCCCCATCCCCTCTTTGCTCGTCCCCACATACCTATTCAGGTTTCCACTTAGGATCACCCTTTCTTCCTTCTGTGTCGCCCTAAACTTTTGATTAATCTGAACCCAAAGCGCATCCTCCTCCTCTTCGCAACCAACATAGGAAGCATATGCATATATGATAAGAACTGTACCTTCCCATCCAGGCCTAGCTTGACACATCACTCTATCATCTTTCTTGTTCGCACCTACTAGATTATCCTTAAGTTCCTTGGAAATCACTATTCACACGCCATTCCTCCTTCGCTCATCTCTTCCTGTATATACAGGTGAGCAACTTGCATCCGCCTCTGAACTCTCATGGCTTATTCTTCTTCCATCTAATTTCCTGCACACACAATACACCAGTTTTTCTTCTCTCCATCAAATCTGCCAGCTCCCTTCCCCTTTCACTCATTGTCCCCACACTTAGGTTTCTCACTCTCACCCGGGCTAGTTTCTTTAGCTGGAGCCGCCCACGATGCAGTTGACCCTGCCCATTTCCCGCAGGGGTCAGGCGAGACCCTTGCGTGTCGCTATTAAGGTACACAGTAGCATTTTCTGAGACTATCCTGGTTTTATTTTGCCATTTTGGTTTTGGCCAGATTTACAGTTGGATGCATTTCCTGACATCAACCCTACGTTGGCTGTCTTGCTCCCCCAGTGGCAGGGCAAGTGTTTTTAGTCTGACTGCTACTAATAGACCCATCTAGTATGGCCCCACTTAGTTGAAGCAGTATGCAAGCTTGCTGAAAACTGTAAGGTATCCCTCCACTATCAGGCTTGTCTCTACCCTCGAGGAGCCACGACCACATTTTTCGGCTGGGGCTGGGGCTAAGGAGAGTCTCACGAGAAGCGGGGGATGGGATGGCCTGGTCGACCTCCCGCATACCCTCCTCTTCTTTACTTTCGAAAGACCACCACCACTTTTTCCAATATATATGTATATATAGTCGGCCCCAAACTTCCGAGGAGCACACACCCATGTTCCGGGCTTATTCGCGAATTGGTCCTGAGAGAGAGAGAGAGAGAGAGAGAGAGAGAGAGAGAGAGAGAGAGAGAGAGAGAGAGAGAGAGAGAGAAGAAAAAGAAGAAAAATACACACAGAAGGCAAAGAAAAAAAACGCGGCCTTGGAGTGTTGCCGCGGAGGTATACGAGCTGTCAGTGAACCCTGACCTTTTCGGTATCATCATAATTCATAATACAAAAAAAAAAAAAAAAACAGTAAACCATGCATTCTGTGGGCTAGATGTGCACACATATGGAAGGGATGGAGTGATTGCACATTGCCAAGTGCATCAGTAGATTGTAAATAAAATCACCTGATTGCCTGCTAACGAACGCAAGGCGGCGGGGAAAGATTTGTATATTAGTGTCCTTCCACTATAATGATTTAATGCAAATTATTTTCTCTCACGACTTATTGGTGGGTATTGAATATGAATAATTAGTAAAACTGAACGTATTTTTTTGCCAGGCTGTTTCGTTTGTGTTACGTAGCCGTAAGTTACGTAACGCCTACCAAAAAATACTCAGTTTATTAATGTAAATTTATGTATTTTGTGATAATGCCGAAAAGGTCACGGCTCAGCGACAGTTCGTATACCGTTCTGTGCAACACTCATTTCCGTCTAAGCTTTTCAGTCACACTTTTAATGAATAACAACACCTTAAAAGAGCCTTAGCTGGTTGGTTTCTTGTGAAATAGTTGGGGTACGGTTTGGTTAAAATGACAGATGAAATGAGGAAATAACTTACGAGTAGCCGCTAACGAACACCAAAGGATCGATGGATGTCAGATCTTCGGACCCAAGTGGTTGGACCCATCTTTGTGAACGAATCACTCTTTTTACATGCATCACACATTCCCAAACATCAACATGATATGTCATCATAATGAAAGGGTTGAAACCAGATTTTATTCAACTTCAAGAAAGCTCTTTTGTACCAAAGGTGTTACTAAGGCTATATCTGACACCTATAGTTCCAAAAGTCTATCCTGAGCTAACTCAAGTCGTTATGACATACCAAGTATAAGGTGAAAAACATCGCTTTCTCACTGGTTAAAAACTACCTTGATAGCCCTCTGATTGCTAATGTCGGACTAAGTATCTGATTCTGGCCATCCTCGGATGATTTTAAGTTGACTGCAGTAAGTCGTCAGCCGAAATAAAATGCGAAGAGAGTGCCGTTAGCAGAAACGTTAGTTGTTATTGTTGTCATTGTCGCCGTCCTTGTTGTCTTAGTTGTTGTTGTTGTCCCAGGTTCCTCTGAAACGCGAATCCAGTGAACTACAAAATCACGCTCCTCTTCACCTGCAAATCATCATTCTCCTTTCGGGAAGTGAGAGAGGGTTGAGGGGACGCTTGTATAACCGGGCAGCAGGGCAGCCCAGTTGTATTGGTGCCACCCCGTGAAAGCGTGACAATTCTTACACCCTGCCTAGGTAAACTCTTTCGCCTTTGTTTTTCAACTACACCTTTCCTTCTTGGTGAAAGTCTGCTCTCATTCAGCCTGTCCCAAAGAAGGGTGGCCATTCCCATCCCCGTATCACCCAATTGCCTTAACATCCTGTGTTTCAAAAGTTTTCGAGTCTGTTCTTAACAAAAAGGTTTTAAAGTATCTTTCCTATTACAATCTTCTTTCTGATCATCAATATGGGTTCCGCTAGGGACTCTCCACTGGCGATCTTCTCACCTACCTATCAGACTCCTGGTCATCCTCCTTTCGGGACTTTGGCAAAAGCTTTGCCATTGCACTTGACATCTCAAAGGCTTTAGATCGAGTCTGGCATAAATCTTTAATTTCCAAACTGCCCGAATACGGTTTCTATCCATCTATCTGTACCTTCATCTCTGGTTTCCTTTCAGGTCGTTATATAGCTGCTGTTGTAGACGGCCACCGTTCTTCTCCTAGATTTATCAATAGTTATGTTCTTCAGGGCTCTGTCCTATCACCAACTCTTATCTTTTTATTCATCAATGACCTTCTAAGCTGTACATCTAATCCTATCCACTCATACACTGATGACTCCATCCTTCACCTTTCCATTCGCATCCCGCAGCGTCCGTCTCAGCAGTTACTGCTACAAACAAAGGATGAGGTTATGGCACACCTAATGTCTGATTTGGCTCGTATCTCTGATTGGGATTAAAATAATCTTTTTTTTTTTAATGCATGAAAAACTCAGTTCTTACATCTATCAACCCGACAAAATCTTCCACAGGAGTTCTCTCTAATTTTTAACAATATCCTGCTCAGTATTGCATCATCTGTAAACATACTTGGGGTTTCATTCTCTCGGGATTTATCTTTGAAATAACATATTGCCTCTCTTGTAAAATCTGCTTCCAAGAGATTAGGTGTGCTAAGCCGACTCCATGTCTTCTTTACCCCTGTGCAGTTGTTGACTTACCTGTGTTGAGTACAATTCTCATGTGTGGGGAGGTTCCTCACATACAGCTCTTCTCAACAAGGTGAAGTCAAAGGCTTTTCATCTCATTAACTCTCATCCTCCTACTGGCTCCCTTCAACCTCTGTCTCTAGTCTCTTCCGCTTACTGGTTCCCTTCAGCCCTTGTCTCTTCACCGCACTGTTGCATCTGTATCTCTTTTCTATCGCTACCTCAGTGGTCACTGCTTCTCTGAACTGTCTGCTTGCATCCCTTCACCACGACGGCGGGCGCGTAGCACCCGTGTAGCAGCGAACTCTCATCCCTTTTCTGTCCAGCTTTCTAATGCAAAAGTTAACCGTTACTTCCAGTCCTTCATGTATGAGACAGGTCAACTCTGGATCTATCTCCCTCTGTCCGTATTTCATATAGCCCATGACCTCTAGTCTTTCAAACACAGTGTGTCCCGGCATCTCGAAATGAACGGATCTTGAATCTGGCCCTCTGCTAACTTTTTTTTGTTTTTTTTCATGGAGGGAACAGTCTGCAGGCTCCTGGGCTTTGGTTCCTTCTTCCTTTCATAAAAAAATAAAAAAATCATCTGGTGATTGCAAAAACGAAATTTAAAACGTTCTCGCTTTGAATGTACTCGTATAGTAACCATTAACACCGTCTGGTGATAGCAAGGATGAATAGAAAAAAAATGTATAATGAAAACGTTAACACTGTTAGCACACTGACTTTTTATGTACTATATCATTTTTTTTTTTTTACAGTTCATTTTTTCTAGTATCAGAAGATTTTATTTAGCTGTAAAAAGGCCCCTCGCACTGAATGGATTATAACCTCTTTCCATTAACTTCCTTCCAATGAAAGATCTCTTCAACGCTGCATCAGACCGTCTGCCGGTAGCTGGAAGAAAGCATAGAAGACATCGTCGGGCTGAAGGGGCGGAACAGTTTAATATATTTCTTGTGCATGATCGTTTTGGCATCTGTGCGAATCGGTAAAGCTTCGGAGAAGTCTTTTTTATTTATTTATTTATTTTACTAGAGGAGGTTGCATGCAGCCTCGGAAAAATTTTATTTATCTATTTTTTTTTTAACTAGAGGAAGTTGCTTTCAGTCTCAACGAAGTCGTTTTTCTTTTTTTTAAGTAGAGAGGTTACATGAAGCCTCAAAGTTTTTCCTTTCTCCTTTTTTTTTTCTTACTACAGGGAGTTATATACAGCCTCGGAGAGATTTTTCTTATTTGAGTGATTAAGTACAGCCTTCATTAATCCGTCCACTACTGTAGCACTTTCCTAAGCCGAATAAAATGTCAGGTAGTAGCAGAAATGGAATACGGTAAAAGACGCGACAGTATCGAAGGGTTTAAATACACACCATTTGAAGTTAACTTCTCTCGTATGAAAAGCTTAGTTCGATTTTTAAAAGCAACGAGACGAGATTGAAAACCAGTTTGTGTCGTCCCGTGAAATTAATTATTCAAAATTGAGCATGAAGCGTAATTACCTGTGTGGAAAGGCCTTTGATGTTAAACATATAAAGGCCAGTAATATTAAATTTAATATGGTGACGTAGTTTGTTAGTTTATTCTTGAAGCCTACAGAAGATTTCATCCAGATTAGGAGAGCACCTTGATAGTGAAATGTTAAATCAAGGATGTATGTAACCTCAACATTTCGAAATGTCTTCCCTAATCAAGTAAATTCGTGTCCCCAGATTAGTTTCCCTCCAAACTTCAACCCACAACAGTTTAAATCCAACTGTTGTGTGTGTGTGTGTGTGTGTATATATATATATATATATATATATATATATATATATATATATATATATATATATATATATATATATATATATAATCATCATCAGCCGTTTGAGTATCCACTGCAGGACCGGCCTATCTCGACCGAAGTCGGGACGATACAGCCAATGTATCTCTACCAAGTGGCTTAGGCTGTCTAGTAGAGATTGTATGTAGGGTGAGAAGTGCTTATAAGTGTAATTGTAGTGTTGTAGTGGCTTTGGATGTGTGTGTAGTCTGTGACCCAAGTGTAATCGGCCCGCGCAAGCCGACTGGGTGCAAGCATACTTTATAGTAAGCGACACTGGTTCAACCACAGCACCCCTTGTGTCCGCCAATGCAGTACGTGGCCGGGTGAACACTCCCAAAGTTTATTACCCTGGCGGGGCGCAACCCTGGTTCACCTGTGTACGAAACGCACACCCTACCACTGTACCACAGAGGCCCCATATATATATATATATATATATATATATATATATATATATATATATATATATATATATATATGTATATGAATGGATTATTCCTATAGTCCAGTGTATGGATTTTCTTCTGTATTTAATTTCTTCTTCATTCCTCTGTTTATCCTCTTAGAAAAACTATCTGAAATTGGGAAAAATAAAATTTAAAAATGCGTCATGGGAGTGAAAACTGAGGTCGCCAGTGTTCATGGTCCTAATTTTCGAGAGCCATTTATGAAACAGATGGGAGGGTTAGGTGTAATTAGCCTGCATGCCACGTCACACGGCGCATCCAACAACGAGGCAGAAAGAACAGATACGGTTTGCCCCATCTTGGCTTTTCACAAATGACTGTCAAAAATAATGAGATTTTGCTTTGCTCTTCATGAGCTCTGTTTCAACCCTTTCTGTCCGATTAAATTCTCTCTCTCTCTCTCTCTCTCTCTCTTTTCCTTGCTGCCTCAAGTTTTATTTTCTTGCTATCTCGAAGCAGTTATACTCAGTTTTGGAGAGGTTTTTCGATCGGATACGTAGATTTCATACTACAAAAATTCCTAATCACTTACTAGGATTACCAAGATGCCAATCAATCAATCAATCATTTCCTGTGGCACCCTCGGGGATGCATAGGGCCTCGATGAACTCACACCACCACATCCTATCTTGTGCTAACTCCTCAAGATCTCCCCAACACTCATCTCCAGCTTCCCGTCTCATTGTCCTCACCCACGTCTCTCTTGGCCTTCCTCTACCTCTCCTACCAAGTGCCACCCACCCTGGTGTACCTCGTACTATTCCCTGTCTCCTATACACATGTCCTAGCCACTTCCATCGTGAGAATCTAACATATTCATCGATCGGCTGCACTCCCGTTATTTCTCTAATTCTACTATTTGGTATCCTTTCCCACCACTTAACTCCTAATATTCTTCTAAGTGCTTTATTTTCAAACACCAAGAATTTATTTTCCATAGTCACTGTGCTGTACCAAGACTCGTGTCCATAAATTAAGATACTCCTAACCATTACCTTATAAAGTTTGATTTTTGTATGCACAGAGAAATTGTTATTATTCCAAATATTTTTAAGCATTCCCCTTGCCTGATTAGCCTTCTTTAACCTTTCCTCGAATTCAAAGTTCAAAGAACCATCCTTGGCTAAATAAGTACCTAAATATTTAAACCTATCAACTTGCTTTACAACCATACCTCCAATTACACATTCCTGCGCATTTTCCATATTCATATTGATTATTTCAGTTTTTCCACAATTAATAACCAAACCCACCTTGCGACCTTCACTCACCAAACAGTCCAACACTCTCTGCATCTCTTCTGGCCCATCACAAATCAAAACTATATCATCTGCATAATCTAAATCCAAAAGTTTCCTGTTCTCTCCCCAAAGTATACCTGCACTGGTTTCTGTTCCAACACGTTTCATAATGTAATCAATGACCAATATAAATAGTAAAGGCGATAGAACACCACCTTGAATTACTCCGGACTTGACTTCAAACGAATCACTCAGACAACCATCAACCATCACTTTTCAAAATGTGTCCTCATGCATGTTCATAATGACCCTCACAAACTCCTCTGGTATTCCATAATGTCTCATGATCTTCCCCATAGACTCTCTCGAAACACTATCAAAAGCCTTTTCAAAATCAACAAAACAAAGACTTAACGGTACTCTCATTTCATTAACTTGCTGCATCAAATGCCTAACTATAAAGATCTGATCATTGCAACCACGTCCCTTTCTAAAACCAGCCTGTTCATCCCTCAGAATACCCTCAACCACTGGCTCCAACCTATTTAACAACACTCTACTGAAAACTTTCAAAGCTATCGGTGACAAAGAGATTCCCCTCCAATTACCACATTCACTCAGGTCTCCTTTCTTCGGAACTTTAACAATTACACCATTCTTCCAAACTGATGGTAGTAACCCCGTCACCCATATCTTATTGAATAGCTTGGTCAAGATCATTATTAATCTATCCCCCTCCACTTTAAACATTTCCGGAAATAAACCATCCTCCCCTGGTGCCTTATTATTCTTTAACTGTTTTACTGCTTCTCCACTTCTGCAAGCCTCAACTCTCCTGTTTCTATATTTAAATCTTCCTGAGCAGACGGTATATCCTCTTCTGGTGGTATTGGTCTATTAAGAACTGTCTCAAAATGCTCTTTCCATCTATTTTTAATATCTCCATCTTTGGTCAATAAATTTCCTTCCCTGTCTCTAATTGGTATTTCCTTGCGTTTACCTGCATTACCACTCAGTTCTCTAATCGATTCATATGCTATTCTTTGACTCTGTCCATCATTTTTGTTTATTAGGATTTCAGTCTCTGCAACCTTTTCATCCACACATCTTCTTTTATCTCTCCTAGCTAACCTTCTTACTTCTGAATTCAAACTCCAGTACGCAGCTCTTGCTAATTCAATCTCTCGTTCATCAACGCATTGCATCTCACTCCTCAATTTAGCCTCACCTCTCTTTTTTATCATATCCCACGTTTCCTCTGATATCCATTTCTTTCTCCTGAATCTATGTCTCCTTCCAATCGTACATTCAGCAGTCTCATGCAAAACTTTGTTCACATCCTCCCACATCTCATCTACACTTCTCTCCCCCTCTTCCAACGTTTCCAACACCAAAAACCTATTTCTGCATTCTAATCTGAATTCCTCCTTTTCTTCTCCTTCTCTTCTAAGCTTAACAATATCGTATCTACCAACACCAGATTTTTCCTTCTTCTGATTTTTAAGTTTAAACCTTATTTTTGCAATGCTGAGTTGATGGTCACTACCAATATCCGCTCCCCGTTTAACATGAACATCTAGCAGAGAACTTCTATGCCTCCTACTGATAGCGATGTGATCAATCTGATTTTTATATTTTCCACACGGCGACACCCAAGTTGTCTTGTGTATATTGCAATGCTGAAAGAATGTGCCCCCGATGACTAAGTCATTTGCTAGACAGAAGCTTCCAAACCTCACTCCGTTTTCACTCATCCTACTACCAACTCCCATCTTACCCATACATGCCTCAAATCCCTCATTTGAACAGCCCATTACTGCATTAAAGTCTCCAACGCAGATCAAAACATCATGTCTAGGTACCCTTCCTACTCCTTCTTGCAACTTTTCATAAAATGTGTCTTTCCTTTCATCGAGTGCATCATTAGTAGGTGCATAACACACAAACAGACTGATGTTGCCATGATTTGATTTAAACCGTGCGTATAGCAATCGCTCATCTATAGGATCCCACTCACATAAAGCCTTATTTGCTTTACAACCCAGCAACAATCCTACTCCCTGATAATGCATTCCGTCCTGTCGGCCAGATATCAATAAACGTATACCATCCTCCAAATCCAACTTATCGACTCCAGTTAATCTAGTTTCTGTCAGAGCACAAATATCAAGTCCGTAATTTTGAAAAACCTTCACTAACTCATCGATTTTACCGTCATGATTTAGCGTTCTCACATTCCAGTTACCAATTTTAATTGTATTTTTTGCATTGACAAAGGAATTAGATTGTAACTGAGGCAACCGTGAGATTCTTAGCACCCCCTGCCCATTTAAGGGCTGCACGGGACTGGGGGCCATTATTGTTCTTTCAGAGTCCATCAAGGTTTCTTTGGCTAACTTCCTGAACACCTCGCCATTGTGTTGCAGTCGCAGTAGGCAGCTAACTTGCCTGATTGCCCACACCCGAAAGACCCAGCTATGCTGTAGCCAGTCACGTGCCGGCATGCTTCCCAGCCATTTCACTCTCAAGGAGTTCCTCTGCCTGAGAAAGCAACCACCCCCCTGCTCCCGAGGGCTTTTGATCTGTGTAGGTAGAGGGCGATCACTCCCTCACTAGCCATATACCAAGAATAAATCGCCAGCACACGTGTCCGGCCTGAAGGGGTTAACGATACCGACCTAGCGTTGGAAAAGGGGCAATATCGAATGACGTACTTTTTATATATTTTTTATTTTATTTTAGCTTTCTTCAGACGATTCCATTCAGCTTAAGGGAGGCCTCATATAGAAAAGCTAATGAAGGCTATATCGAACCCTTCCAGGTCCAAAAATGTCTCCAGATCTGAACACAATCGTTTGAGAAGTGCAGAATAAAATACAGGTGACATAATTGGGCTGAAGTGGCTAATAACCTGCACAGTGATTTGTGGTTGGCGAGAGTGTCACATGAGACCATCACATCTGCGTGACAGGCTACCCACTGGATCAGCCCACTCGTCTTGATTATCATCTTTCACTGTGAGTCCTGTGGCACTTTAAAGAGGACAATACATGCATGTCTGTAGAATATCGTGCTATGGTATACTTGCCTTAAAACACACACGAAGGCGTATTTTTAAAACGGATTATGAGAAGCCACAATTAAGGCCCAAATTTATGATAAGTTTTAATACACCTGTGAAGATTGTGAATGATCTCGTTGCGTTCCTTCGAGCTAAGGTGACACTTCACGCATTGTCCATCATTAATGATGTAAAATAAAAGTGTGGTCTACCTTCCCTCCATGGTTCCAGTTTAATGATATGGACGGCAATCTCTGGTTAGTTTAAAAGTCGACGGGAGAAGAGTTAAAGTAGGTTTTACTCTATAGTTCCTTCAATCCAGAGACTTCTTTTTATTGTGCATATTCTTGCTATCTCCAGACGATTTTACTAAACTTAGAGTAGATCCCGCATACTGAGAGGGGTTAAGGGAGTCTGTAACTAACCCCTCCAGTTCGAAAAGTCTCTCTGTGGTGAATATAATCATCTGCAGGCAGATATAATACAAGGATAAATACGTCGCCGAGGTGAAGCTGTCAGGCTACCGAGTCAGTTTTGTTGCTGTGTCTGGGGGTCATAGGCAGTGTAATCCCGGAATCGCTTCCGGGACGGTGTTACAGGTATGTGAACAGCAGCTGTGAGTAGTCTAAGTTAATAAGTGAGTCACGCTTAGTACCCTAAAACATTGGAAACGGGTACATGCTCTCTGCAGTGTGACACGGAAATATATGTATGTTAAACTTTCAATCCAATACCACACTTTATATTTTGTCCTGGCAACCGTCAGACTATATCATTCAGTTTTGAGGTGACTTTTTCAACTTCATTAACCCCATCAGTACGAGAGGCCTCACCAAAGCTGAATAAGATAATCTGCAAAATGTACATATTCATATTCATGGTACAAAGGTAGGAATAAAATGTGGGAACATTTCTTGCTCTGATAAGGCGTATTGAAATAAGCTTTGGCGAGAAAATAAGTAGTAGTTCTAAGGTATCCTGTTGATCCTTCACTACGACAGGTCCTCCCAAACCTGAATAAAATCTTGATATAAGAAGAATACAAATGCACGTAAGTCACCTTTGTGAATATTGTTGAGTTCAAACTTTTTTTCGTTTCTTAGTTTCACCTCCATTGGTTCTGTTTCAACTTTGAAAATGAACGCGATATTTTTTTTTTTTTTTTTTTTTTTTTTTAGCTCGCACATGCAAAGGTGATAAAAGTATGAAAAGAGGAAATGTAGTTGAACCATCCGAAGATTTCAGAGATTTCAGTCAGACTTGGTGAAAGCTGTGGAGAGGGATGGTGTAGAGAGTCTGCAAATTGTTGAGAACAGTTTGGGTAGACGAAAGAGTGCCGGAGGACTGGAACCCTTTACGTTCGTGCAGATATACAGTATATGCAGATACTCCATCCTTCTTTCCTTCCATCCTCTTCAATCTTTCTTTCCTTCATATTTTCCTCTTCCTTCTGCCTGTAGGTACCTCTACACTGAGTGACAAGCCTAAAGGTTTCCTGTACACCAGGAAACCATTTTCTACGCTGGGTGGTAACCATATAACCAAATTTTGGCGCTTGGTGGTTTAGTGGGTAATTACGGCGCTCCAATCAGAGTGAGCCGGTGAAGGTTTATATCAAAGGAGTGGTTGGGGTTTATTGCCCACATAATGCACTCAGGGATGAGTGAGGCTGGTCATTCTCATCTTAAATGTCAGAACCAGCTTGCCTAGCCCCGGGCTTCTACGCTCCTCATGGGGCAACGTAGGATTGGATGATTGATGGATGGATGGAGATATTTTAGAATGTGGAAATACGTACCTGGTAGTATAAAGTTGATAAAACATTTTATGAAAGGTATTGGAAAAGTACTAGATAACAGACTAAGAAGAACCGTAGACGTTGATGACGTATAGTATGGTTATGTAAAACGTAAGGGAGCGATGTAAGGTATGTTAATTATCAGGTAAAACCAATAAAAGTGAAGGAAGCGGAAAAATTTTATTACGCATTTATAGATCAGGAAGTGGTCTAAGGCAGAATTCCAAGACCAAAAGTGTACTGACGCTTAAGAAAAAATTTGAGTACCATTGAGTCTCGTGATGGTAATGAGGAAAACTTATGAATGAGCTCTCACAGTGTTGGGTACGATTGTGAACAGTTTGAGGTGAGACTGATTCTGCACGAAATGTAAGTACTTAGCCCTATTCGTGCTGGAAATAGATGATCTTAACCAGAGCATCAAATGACAAGGGAAGTGGGAAGTACAGACTGCTGACGATCTTGAAAATAACAGCATAAACACAATGGGGAACTGCGGAACAGAATCTGGGAATTGGAGAAGGATCTGGAGAGATGGGAATTAAGAGAAAATGGAAGTAAAACGAAGGTGATGATTAGCTGCAGGCAAGGAGGAAACCAGCTCCATATTGTAGATAGAGAAGATGAACTGATACAAGTGGAAAATTGTAAATAATTGGCAACAGTAAAATGCTGAACAAAGAGAATATGAAGCAGACTTCATTCAATGAGTTAAAACAGAAGGATGAAATGGAGATAAGTTTCGGGCATAATCTACGATTAGAAAATGCCAAAGAAGCTGAAAAAAGTGAGGCAGCAGTAAAATCAGTGTTGATATATGCAGCTATAATATGTGCGCTGACAAAGGAGGAAGTGTTCGAGAGAAATATGGATGTTGAGCTGGATTATGGGAACAACACAGAGAGAATGGTTGATAAGTGAGGAGATAAGGAGGGTAGCATGTGAGAGCAAGAATGGTCCAGTAACAAGACCAGGGAAGCTAGACCGAGGTGGTGCGGCCGTTTTATGCGGAGAGAAAAAATAGACCCTATTAAGAAAACCTGAAAGAAACCAGTCGTTGATAAGAGCTCAAGACAAGAGCAGAGGTCGAGGTGGAGGATGAAGTGGAAAGGGACATGTCCTAACGAGGCAGGCATCGGCGTTCAAAGGGAAAGGGAAAGAACACATCCAAGCAACCAACCCTTATAGTTAGGAACACAGTGGAGAAGAAGAAAATTAACAGAGGACACGTGCACGACCTATCGTGAGGACTTCCTTGCAGTGGCATGGTGGAATCAAAATTAACTGAGATCAGTGCTGCTCTGGTCCTAGCTAGTGGTGTCAGGTATGTAGAGTCTTCATGGTAAGTGTATACAAAGGTGCGCCGTAATAGAAGATCCACAAAGGGTTTTAATCTCATCGAAGTAAAAATTAAGCGGTCAATTGTGCCTGTGCCTCATTCTTATCATTAACATTGAATATGAGTGACAGAATGCTCGCTTGATTTGCTGACAGCACAGTCCTTCTACTGTAAATTATTAAAAGTAAGAACTGCGGCAAATCACAGTTGATCTGAACAGGAAGAGTCGAGCAGTAGGCTTCAAGATACATGTAATTACGGTAGCAAAAATTCTGCTAAGGAGATATGCTGACCTTCTGACAGTACTAGGTGATGCGGAACTAGAATGTTTTGAAGAATGAGTACACATTGGGAAGGCAGTTCAGACAGTTCAGGTTCATGACAACGAAATCAAGCGAAGAATGGAAATGAGATTGTGGTTTTTGACAGTCAAAGTAACAACAAAAATTTGCCTCTGCCTTAGAAAAATGGTGGTGGTGGTGGTGGTGGTGGTCGGGGGTGTTGGGGATATCCAGCGTTTTCTCTGCACTAGAAAAAGTGGGTAAATGTCCAGATTGCCCTTCAGGATCAAAATAATAGCCTGGAAGTCTAAAGGCGAGGAAAATTCGTGGAACGTAACGTTGGGAGTCTTTAGGACGAAAATGATGTACGTTGGGCATAATATGGGTTAGCATAAGAAGAGAGCTTCCTGGATAAGAGATTAGACGAGAGGTATGGACATTTCACTTCCTTCGTAGGGCAAGTAGCAACTGGATAATTTTGGAGCCGAGTAGCACCGCAGATCAGCCCACAAATAACATAAGAGAATGAGGCAAATAGAGAACCATAGGATAGTATTAAATTCGGAGAATTACTGAGACTGGATGAGACAGGCCAATCCAACAGTCAATCGCTCAAAGTGGAGAGAGACGGGGAAAGTCTTTGCCCTATAGTTGACCATCCCAGTTAATTGTTGGATGATTGATTGATAGATTGACGGGTAAGGTAGTGAAAGTAAGAGGGAGAGTAAGAATGGCACCAAGAATAAGAAGGGCATTGAAAGCAAGAGTGACACTGAGAGTAAGGTAGACACTGTGAGAATAAGATGTACAAGATATTAAGAGGTACACCGTAAATGTAAGGAAGACGCTGTAAAAGTGAGACGGACACTGAGAGTACGTGGGACACCAAGATATTAAGAGAAGCATGTTGGAAGTATGGGCGCGTCCACACGTGTCCTGGAACATGTGTTGATAGCACAGCTGGCAACAAGTTTGGATACATGAATGCTGCAGTATTTGGACAGATGTGTCAAACATATTTCAGTGGAGCTTAAAACTTAATGGCAGTAGAGATGATGCTGTAAGTGTGTCCATACGAGGCAGCTGAGACTTCATCATGATGTTCGCAACATGATATTGACGCAGGTGTTCCAAGCATGTTTGCAACTTGTTCGTTATTGCGTTGTATACATGTTGCCAGCACATGTTCCACCACACGTGTGGACGCGCCGTAAGAGGAACACTAAAAGTAAGAGGGACACTGAAATCAATAGAAGCGCATTGATTGTAAACAGGACACTTAGAGTAGGAACGTCTAGAGATTAAGGAGGAGTCAGAGGAAAGCAGTAAAAGTAAGAGGGGAGCAATAAGAGTAAGACGGAAGCAGTAAGAATAAGAGTGACACAGTAAGAGTATGAGGATGTAAGAGCGAAGCTGTAAGAGTGGGAGTGACACCGTAGGAGTAAGAGGGGAGCATGAAGCTTAAGAGTGACACCATAAGAGTAAGACGGGAGCAGTAAAAGTAAGAGGGATACTGTAAAAGGGGATCAGTAGGAGTAAGAGGGACACCGTAAGAAGAGGGGAGCAGTAACAGTGTCATTGTAAGAGTAAGAGGAGAGCAGTAATAGTAAGAAGGACACCGTAGTAGTAAATGGGGACCAGTAAGAGTGACATCGTAAAAGAGTGGAAGAGGGACACGCAAGAGTAATAGGGAAGCAGTAAGAGTGACATCATAAGAGTAAGAGAGAGTAAGATGGGAGCAGGAAGAGTGACATTGTAAGAGTAAGAGAGAGTAATAGAGGAGCAGTAAGGGTGACATTGTAAAAGTAAGAGAGAATAAGAGGGGAGGAGTAAGAATGACATCGTAAGAGTAAGCGTGAGTAAGAGGAGAGCAGTAAGAGTGACACTGTAAGAGAGAGTAAGAGTGACATTGTAAGAGAGAGTAAGAAGGGAGCAGTAAGAGTGACATCGTAAGAGTAAGAGTGAGTAAGAGGGGAGGAGTAGGAGTGACACGGTAAGGCTAAGAGGAACATCCATCGCCGTGACCCAGGAGACTCGCCACCCCAGCTGACATCTCCAGGGAACTTGTGAGCTTGGCTGCCTTGACTTCCCACCTCACCTCACCGCACCTCACCTCGTCTTACCTCATTTCAACTCATTCTCGTTTGTCTCAGCTCACCTCACCTCCTGCCTCACTTCGTCTTGTCTCATTTAATCTTTCTCCCTCTTGCCTTATCTCACCTCTTGCCTCACCTCGTCTTGCCTCATTTAATCTCACTCCCTCTTGCCTCACATCACCTCACACCTTCTTCATTCACTTCGACTTACCTCGTTCTACCTCACTTCCTCTTGCCTTACCTCACCTCTTACTGCCTCACCTCGTCTTGCCTCATTTCATTTCGCTGCTCCTTGCCTCACCTTAGTCTTGTCTCATTCACCTCACTCTCTCTGTCTTGCCTCACCTTATATCACCTATTGCCTTACCTCGTCTAGTCAGATTTCACCTCACTCCATCTTTTCCCACCTCACCTCGCCTCACTTCGTCTTTCAAACCTTACCTCGTCTCATATTATTGCAGTTTGTCTCAGGTCACTCCCTCTTGCCTCATTACACTTCACCTCTTCTCATCTTCTCTAGTCACCTCACTCCATTCTTGCTTCACCTCACTTTCTCTTGGCTCTCCGCACTTCACTTCCTCTCTTGCCTCTTCTCGCTTCGGCTCCTCTTGCCTAATCTCACTTTACTTCCTCTTGCCTCACCTCACTTCACTTCCTCATACTTAACATTATTCTCTTCTCACTTCACTTCATTTCCTCTTGCCTCTCGTTACTTTACTTCCTCTTGACTCACCACATCACCTCCTTTTGCTTCATCTTACCTTACATCACTGTCTCCTCAAGTTACTTTACTTCCTGTTGTTTCACTTCATTTCATTTTTCTTGAGCCACTTCACTTCACCTTATCTTCTCATGTCTTACTTCATTTCACTTCTCCTCTGCCTTCATTTCACCTTCTCTTTCCTCTGCTCACTTCATCACCTCTTTTAGTCTCCGTCTCACTTCACTCTCCCAGGAGTAAACTTAGCGTCATCTCGCTTTCTCTTGCTTCACTTCGCCTCACTTCAGCTCTTCTTGCCTCACTTCACCTCATCTCTACTAGTTTCGCTTCACCTCCTTTCACTCCACTTCTTATTTCAGTTTGCCCCACTTTTTTTTTTGCCCCATTTACCTCACTCTACTTCATCCTTTCTCACTTCTTATCTTATTTAACGTCCTTCTACCTCATTTAATTGCACGTCATCTTCTCTCAGTTTGCTTCGCGTCCTTTCATTCACTTCCTCTTGCATCACTTCACTTTTGTTTGCTTCACTTTATTCTTTCTCTAGCTTCACATCACCTAACTTCAATATTTTTTCCCTTTCACCTTACCTCGTTTCTTTTTGCCTCGATTCATCCTGTCTCATCACCTCTTACCTCAGTTCACCTCACACCTCGTCTTACCAAACTTCACCTCCTCTCATTGTACTTAATTTCTTTCCTTTCACTTGTTAGTATGTCTTTTCTTCTCGCATCACTTTACTTCCTCTCCTTTTGTCTTACCTATCCTCGTATTCATCATTTTTCCTCTTATCACCTTCTCTTACCTCACATCACATTGTTTCACTTCACATGACACATCTCAACCCCCCCTCACTTCCTCGCACCTCCTTACACAACCTCGTCTCACTGCACCTCCTCTCACCTCACTTCACCTCACCTCCATTCCTGGTATCTTACTCTTCCTTACTTCATTTCTTGAACTGCTTCACCAAATTTCCGTTCACCAAATTTACGAGTCCTCTCCCACTTTCTCTTCCGCTTCACTTCATTTTTTTTCGTCTTCCTCACTGTTTACATAAGTTCTATAGAATCTACACCTACTTACCTGCCTACCAGACCCACATTTATTATTCATCCTATCCACTCTACTAGATATTCCCACTCCCCCACAACCACTCCCCAACTCATCCCCACCTACTTACCCTTCATTCTCCTCCACGTATTCCTCTATATATACTAACTCCCCTGCATATACTCACTCCCCTACGTATTCCAACTCCTCCATATCCACTCCCTTACTTACCCCCATTTACTTACTCAGCCCCACTCCAGTCATTCACCTCTTACCATCCCGACTCCCCCAGTCCCAGACCATCCCCATTCCCCTCCTTGCATCATTAAATCTTTCTCCGTGCCCTATCTCTTTGCCTGCGGCTCACTCCCATCCCTTCCCCTCCCATTTCGTCTTATTTCTCCACCTTACCTTTTTTTCTCCCTCTTCTCTCCTTCCACCCTACCGTATTTCTCCGCCTTTTCCTTCCGAATTCCCTAACTTCTTTACTCCTTCCTCTAACATTCCATTATATTTACTGTCCTTATCTTTCAGCATGAAGAGTTATATCTTGTAGTCATGGTCTACTCTGTAACAAACAGCTTCGAAAGGACCATAAGGTCTGTTGCTGTTTGGTTTCCTTTGTACTCCTTATTTTCCTCTCTTTCCCCTCCCACCCCTTTACTCCATCCCTTTTCCTCCATCTCCACTTTATATCCATATCATTTCCTCTCTCCCTGTCCCCATTCCATTTTATTTTTCGTCTCCATCCCATCCCTCTTTCTCTTTAATTTTTCCACACTTTTCCTCTCATCTAACCGTATTCCTTCACTGTCCCGCCCCACCCCAGCTTCATACTGTACATCACACCTTCCTACTTGATTTGTCCACCAATCTCCCTCTTACCCCACGTTCTTATCCAAACCTTTACCTTCCTACCTGATTTTTCAACCATCTCCTTCTCAGGCCACGTTTTTATCCAAGCCTTTCCTTCCAATTATTTCTCCTCAGCATTCCCTAACCTCCTGATCTCAGTTATTTGAATGAAGCATTAAGAAATTATGAATGAAATGAAAAGAATAAATATGGGAAGTTACATGAGATGTTTGGAAGACATCATTACCGTTCCGCACCAGGTTTGGATGAGATTCCAGCCAAGGACTTTGTGGATATTTCGGCACGGATGGGTCGAATCTCTGTTTTTCCACTTGTCTGTCTCTCTGCCTATGTGTCTGCGGTATTAGCTTTTTCCTGTCAGTGCAACACAGACGTATCCTACCGAGCCTCTGATTCATCAAGCCTTTTGGACACTATAAAAGATACGTTATACACTACGGCTTCATTACCAAAACTGCCTGTCGAATGGTGTGGACAGGCCTCAAATTTGTTAAAATAGATTTAAAACACATGTAATGTAAGGAAATGGTGTGACTGCATTCAGTTTCATGGTACGCAGTTGGGAACGAAGTAAATCCTCAACTTACCGTTCCGGGTTTTAGTAATGGTGGTAAAACCTGCATGTTTGCTCTCCTTTTCGCGATCCGAAGTGTAATAAAATATCTCTGCAACTCTTCTGTCAAGACCCAGAAGCATCAGAACTCACTCTGACGCTTCAAAGTCAGGTGTGTGTGTGTGTGTGTGTGTGTGTGTGTGTGTGTGTGTGTGTGTGTGTGTGTGTGTGTGTGTGTGTGTGTGTGTGTGTGTGTGTGTGTGTGTGTGTGTGTGTGCGTGTGCGTGCGTGCGTGCGTGCGTGCGTGTGCGTGCGTGCGTGTGTGTGTGTGTGTGTGTGTGTGTGTGTGTGTGTGTGTGTGTGTGTGTGTGTGTGTGAGTGAGATATCAGTGGAACTTGTGGTTGTCTTATAATTTTAACATCCCACATGTACAGCTTGTTGTTTAGGTAATTCAACGCCTCTGTCTAGAGAGGATGTACAAATCTGTGTTCATTCTGCCTCAGTGAAGGATCATGTTGTCGTAGGAACGGTGGCAGTGTTTTCTGATTGGGCGATATTGATTACTTTATTATCCATCTGTTCGTGAGCAAAGTAGAGAGATCAATCCCCGCATTTGATTGATAGCCAAAATTTGCTGAGGTATTATGAAGCGATATAATTTGCCTTTCCCTTCTAGCAGGAGAATATTGCTTTATATCTTGATTTCTTGTTTCACCATTTCCATAAATATCTTCTTGTAATATGCTCATCATCGGCACGCCAGCATCATAATAGTGCGTCGGTTCTTGTGCTTGTTATGTTTCACTGCTGACCATCCCATTAGAGACTGATTGCTCTCGTTTACCTCACCCTATCGAGTACTGACAGCCGGAAAAAAAAAAAAAAAAACTCTTGTAGACACAACACAACCCATTTGTCTTGCTCTCAAGTCTGTCGTACAAGAAATGTAGTGGAAAACTGGTTTCTGGGAAAGTTATTCACAACACTGTCTTCGTATAATACCAACCTTAAAATTTCCAAGGGAATAATGTAGTATAGGCTTACATACATTTTTGAGATGAAAAATGCTGATGGGAATGAAGGATTAATAATTAATTTTAAAAATGTACTTTTTGGCCTGCCCTCAGAACACAGGATAAGGAAGACACCCTTGAAAAACTGACAGACAATCCCAAATTGTCCCTTTTCGGACATAGGAGCCTGAGGGAAGGCTACAATAGTCAAGAATATTATTTTATAGGAAGGACACCGACCTATGATCGAGATACAATACTACGTTGAATAGTTGAGGCTGTCTCCAAGATTCGGACTGTAGCATGAAAGCCACAGCCGTCTCTGTTCCACGAGCACTACCCCTAGACCACCTGGTATACTGAGTCACATTAACCCTTCACTATAATGATTTTTGCTATGTCCTCCTGGGGTCCGGTCTTAGAAATGCCTTTGCCACAGAGTTACTGGGTGATGAACTTCGATGTACCATCGATAAAAAAAGTATCGGCACCCTGGGGTCGGATAAGATGTGAAATACTTCGTCTCTGGTTCAATCGGTAGTGTTGGCATGCCTGTTTAATTCATAAAAATGGTTGATTTACCATGCAGTACAATGTAACTCCGACTAATCCAGCTACCGGTATATATCTGTAAAATATATGATAACAACACAAATGAAGATTACAAAGCGATATAACCGAGTCATTTCCCGTAAATCATAGTCCGTGTATCGTAATGTCTCACACTGAGAGGGTGCCGATACATTTTTTATCGATGGTATGTCAGCCAGGCCAGCGGCCAGCATCACATCAGCCAGGCCTGTGGCGAGCACCACTTCAGCTTTGGAATTATTGTACAGCTGGACTTGGTCTCTCTCGTGTGAGCTTCATGGTTTTAAAAATCCCTTTGCTGCTTCTCTCGTGCTCCCATATATATATATATATATATATATATATATATATATATATATATATATATATATATATATATATATATATATATATATATATATAAAGAGAGAGACACATTACACGCGTGTTGCGTGGGGCTGTGAAATAATCTTAATGTGTTGTGATTGAAATATATCCTCCCATAATGGATTTACCTGGTTCGTCAAAAAACTCAGGTTGTCACAGCTTTTATCACGCTATGGTGGAGTGGTATCAGTGCCTGACTTCTACCCAAGAGGTCTAGGGTTCGATTCCCACTCAGGGGCGTAAATATGCATTTGTACACACGCGTATAATGTGTGTCTCTCCAACATATAAAGACGCTCCTGTTGTGTATGGGATAGATTACAACTGCTCTGTCACATGCCGAGTTGCGTGGGGCTGTGAAATAATCCTAATGTGTTGTGACCGAAATATATCCTCCCATAATGGATTTACCTGGTTCGTCAAAAAACTCATGTTGTCACAGCTTCCATCACGCCGTGGTGCAGTGGTATCAGTGCTTGACTTCTGTCTAAGAGGTCTAAGATTCGGTTCCAAGTCAGAAGCATATATATATATATATATATATATATATATATATATATATATATGTGTGTGTGTGTGTGTGTAAGATCTGTATTGCATGCATGTCACAATAAAAGGGGTACAGGTAATGACCTTGGTGCTGGGCAACCTGGGAGGCGGGGGACTGTCAGTGTTGCTATGGCAGCAGTGGAGCACACGTACAACACAACTCTTCGTCTCCCTCTGCCCATTCCTTCCTTCTCCTCACTGAGATATATCAGTTATGCCTTGTCTTCCTGAGGGGCTGGCAGGGAAAAAGCAGGGCTGTTTTTTTTTTTTTTTTTTTTTTTTTTTTTTTACTCAGTCTACCTTCAGACAGTTCAAGTTAAGACACTCTGTAGTAATGGAGCTAAGTAAGGCCATATATAATGCTTATATTTTAGTATTGTACACTAAGCTGAATAAAGTACTCTACGGTGAGGAAAAATTAAATGAGAACAAAAATTAATATTGTGTGCTAGAGGTAAATGAAATGTTTCAATTTTTCCCTGGTTCCCAGATCCATGTTAAGAACTGAAAATACCTTTCACCTAGTTAATGGATGCTTTTCGTATCATCAAATAATTAAAATGAAACAAGCTTCCCATGTAACTCTGCAAGCTGGGTAAAAATTAATCAGATCGGATACTGCTCTGCGATGCCTTGGTTCAGAATTGCCAATGACTTATTACTCCAGGGATGAGATATTAGTATTTATTACATGCCGTTTTCAAGGGAACTTACACACACACACACACACACACACACACACACACACACACACACACACACACACACTCGTCTGTCTGTCTGTCTGTCTGTCTGTCTCTCTCTCTCTCTCTCTCTCTCTCTCTCTCTCTCTCATATACTTTCTTTAAAGATTACTTGAGTACAGTATCGTAGTTAGCTGTGTGTGTGTGTGTGTGTGTGTGTGTGTGTGTGTGTGTGTGTGTGTGTGTGTGTGTGTGTGTGCAATTTCCATGATCCTTTCAACAAAATTCTCGTTAAGCCTGCTTGCTTCTCTTTTACATTCCTTTCGCATCCCCTGTCAGTAGTTTCTGATGTGTGTTCTGAAGGCATTATAATTTCGGCATTTCCATTACATTCATCCACTTCACTGCTGCTGTCTAGGCTTATCAAGGTAGACTACGTGGGAATATAAATTGTAATGCAAAGTGTGCATTTTTAAAGATTTTATTTTTACTACTCGCAGACGATGTTACTATGTCTGTGGCAATATAATTTATAATGCAAAGTGTTCATTTTTAAAGATTTTATTTTTACTACCGGCAGACGATGTTAGCATGTCTGAGATGTCTGGTAGAGAAGACAGGTTTAATTAATAAACTCATCGTGCGGAAGATTTGAGCTGAAAGAAGGAAGATATATCACCGCAGACGAAGTGTAAAAGAAACCCTATCAATATATAGCAATATGGCCACCAGGTCAGAACAATAAACTTAACTTTTCATCCCAAATCCGCTGAGGGCATAAAACCTAGGTACTGTATATTTAAGGGATTTTAATGCGGTTTGTTCCAGTTCAGTATTCTTTTCCTCGCAGATTGTATATTTTTAATAACATGACCTTTCAAAGAGTGAAGGAGAGAGACGTAATGATCAGACAAACGGCGAAAGGGGAGGGGGAGGGAAGGATGCATTAAAAAGGTAATGAAAACAATAAATCCAAATCAAATTTTGGCAAAACCAAATACTGAATTTCAAGATCTTCATATTTAACTAATCCGAGAACGCCACATTCTCTGATCTTACCTTGACATTATTCAATCCTAACTTTGATACTGTTCGAAGGGTCATTGTGGGCATTACCCAAACTACATCTTTCATTGCTAACAAGGGAATTCTGTGGTCGTAACCCTAACACATTTACAAAACCAAGAATAATATCACTTCCACAAAAAGACGTTTTGATTTTGGCTCAGTTTGTTTGGTTCTCTGTGTGCTAAAATTATGGAAAAAAAAAAAAAGTTGGATAGAGTCGCAGCAAATTGGAAACACTAGAATCATCAGAAAAACTAGTAATTATATTCTGATGGTAAGAGATTAAAGTAAAGGTCAAAGTGGAAAGGCCATGGGAGAGGTAAGCACTTTCTGTGTATTTTGTTTTTGTTTTTTTTTATTCCAGATTTTGAAAACTGGGGCTCTGATTTGCAAATTTTGAAGTTTCCTTTACTTTAGTTGTCTCAATTAGCCCTCTCATTGTTGCGTCTGTTCTCGTATTTTTTCTTTGCTAACGCCTGGCGGTTTTATTCAGCTAAGAGTGAGTTACAAGAGTATGTGAGTTTTTAAATTAACTAGTGACGGAAATGTCACTATGAATAGTTCAAGTAGAAAATGAAGTATCTATGAAATACATCAAAACTGACGACACCCAACTGACGCTGAAACAGCAATAGTACCGGCAGACCCACACTTGAAAAACTAGAGAAGGAAGCAGTAATTAGGAGAAAGTAAGAATTATGGTTACAAATACTTCTGTAAGTTTAGTCAAGGAGCAGTGAAATGAACAGTTTGAAGTTCAGTCAAAACTGCTGCCAGAATTACAGTTAAAACTGCAATAATTGCAGTTTTAACTGTAATTATTAGAAGTCTAGCTAGGAAAGAGTCAAAGACAAACAATTGTAGCTGAAGATGTGAAGCGAGAGTCGGCAGTCCTTTGGGTGACGGATATATGCAGTATACTCGTACATCAGGCTAATAACTAAGCTGGGTAATTAAGTTAGGAGAGGGATGCTAGGTAGAGCAGAGGGTGGGATGGAGATGAGGGTGAATGTTAGTGGAGAGTAAGGAGGACTATAATATATATATAACACATGAAATACACTACAGGAAGACCGTTGGCTCACAATAAAGTTATCAGGTGGAGAATATAAAAGAAAAATGAAGAGATAAAGAAACTTTACTAAAATCTAACAATCATGTGTGAGAGAAGATAGAAAAGAGGAAGTCTCCACACCCCTTCCCCCACCACATGCATCACAAAAGAAAAAAGAAAAGGAAAAAAGTAGAAAAAAGAACAAGAGCGGAAAACTATAGAAGGCCCAAGAATTTTTACAAGAATGGTAAAAGAAGATATGTTATTTACTACTATATAGTATTCAACAGCACTTAAAAAATTATGCACAGTCACAGAATGTTCTTACAATGAAACAGTCGTCTCTGTCCTCAGCGTACATGTCAGTCCGGAAGTAAACAACACGGGGTTAGCTGTAGCCTAAATTTTCGAAATGTTTATGTGTCCGAATTTAAAATTATGTATATTTTTAGCACTAGCTCTTGTTGCTGGTAGCTTATTCCAATTCTTTACTATGCAAATTTTAAAGTAATATTTTCCAAGATTACGTTTCAGCTTTATCCCATCATATACCAATACACACCAGTCCTGTATGAGACAGCCCTAGCATGTATTCAATATGGACGGTGGGTGTTGGCGCCGAAGTGGTGACATGTAGAGGTGTATGATATGTAGGAGGACTGCTGGGCCTTGATAGCAAGCTGTGAAGCCTATGCCCAGAGTCGGACACATAAAAAAGAAAAAAAAAATATTCACGGTATCATTCTGCATTTTAAACATTTTCATAACTGATGTCGAATTTGTAAAAAAAAAAAAGTACTTTAATTAGACCTCAACTAATTTATTTATTTGTTTTTTCCAGAAAACAGTTTGTTTCTTTAATCGTTCTTCAAAGGCAAACTTGGCAGTGATGGAATAATTCCAGTGCATCTTTGCAGTGCTCTCTGGAATGTGTCCTCGTCCTTAATAAGGTTCGGGGACCAGTAATGTACACGGTATTGTCGGTGTGATTAAACTACTGACGTATAAATTTTAGAGATTATATCGGGAGTTTCGTGATCGAGTTTCGTGCAGACATTTTTTTTTTTTTTTTTTTGCCTTTTTACTTGCTGCTGTACACTGTTTAGAGTTTTTCACATTGTTACAATAATAACTCCTAATTCTCTTTCATCTTTTGTTTCCGTCAGTAGGGTTTGAAGCATGTGGTAATCACAATTTTCTCACCAAAATCCATTAACTTTTAGGTACAATAAAATTTGATCTGCTGTTTTTTTTTTTTTACTCTTCGTTTATAAGATATTAAGTTACCCTTTGAATCGATTACTTTTTCTTTTTTTAGTTTATCCTTGCTTCTTCCAGACAATGTTATTCAGCTTAGGCAAAGGGCTGTCGTACTGAAGGGATTTATTAAGATTTTATTTAATACCCCGAGTTCGAAATATCTCTCTGAAGCTAAAAAATAATAATTCAGAAATGACTATAGTCTGACAAATCTAAACGTAGGGTTTTGGTGGAGTCACCCCCTCCCTGCACTGTTGCCACGTTTCCGAGCTGACCTCTCCATCAGCGATGACCTTGACACTGTTTCCCTCTTGTGATCTCCGTTTTTCTAATACCCCCTATACCCCTGCCACCAACACCCCCTATACCCCTACCCCCAACAAGACCCCCATCAACAGCACCCGCTATACCTCCACCACCAACACCTCCTATAAATATAGAGCCCCACCATCAACACCTGTATAATAATTAGCCGTTGATAATTGCTATACTTTTATTGAGAGCATACATTCTACCCTATTGCTCAAACTCCCTAATCTTACAGTCCCATCTGTCTTAATCCTTCCCACTGCCTTCGTTCCTAAATCCCTTAATTGATCTATTTTTAACCTAAGTGTCCCCACACCTTTTAAACCATTTACCTCTCTGTCACTATTCTCCACCATATGTATCAACTTGTATTATATTGTGTATAGAACTTTCATACTGTATGCTGTACTACTGTATAATGTATAAGAATACCCACTGTTTAGTGGAAATAAAGTTTTATTATTATTATTATTATTATTATTTCTCTCTCTCTCTCTCTCTCTCTCTCTCTCTCTCTCTCTCTCGCTAGATTTTGTTATGTGTCATCCATGGTTTTTTACTTCCATTTTTATGTATGGATTATAATTTTGACTTTATTTCCGCACCACCCTTGAGGTAAAAGTCACGGCGCGTTTTTTTTATAGAGGTTTCCCCAATAGGCCTAAATCCTGTAGGGGTTGGTGACCTCCCATAGCTTACACACAAACACGTGTCGCGTGAGTGCTGCCACCCCAGAGCTGTTTGATATATTTATTTTAATTATGAAAGGATCGCCTCTTCCCACTTTTATCCCTTCAAATTTTCTTGCAATTATACTTGCTAAATTAATTAGCAATGTTAGAAGTGTTGGGGAAGTAAATAATAATTAGAATATTTTTAGAGCAACACTGCCAAATTTTTATGCCACGTTTCTCTATTATCGTATAATATAGTATGCAGAATAGTTTTATTCTTCCTTGATACATGTCAGCACTTTCATTACAGTTATATTAGTATGAGTTATGTTTATGTATCATTCCTACTACACAAACCACAGGCGTTATACATCGTAGGGTTAGGAAACATGGCAACAGTGCAGGGAGGGGGTGACTCCACCCAAACCCTATGTTTAGATTTGTCAGACTATAGAATAAAATGAAAAAGACGTCCCCAAGCTCAGCAGGTTAACTCACTTGCGGTTAGGACAACTCTAGCATTCTGTTCCAGCTGGAGCCGGACGACTTTATTCACCTGATTTAGTCACAGGAGCTTAATTTGTAATGTTTTCTCCATTAACTCTTATGGTTGTCATATTCCAGCTAATGCAAGACAACTTTATTCAGCTTCGAGTAAGCACAGAAGCCTTAGAGTGCTATTACCTTTACTATCACTTGCTTAAGGCCGACTGTGGCTGCCTACGCTTGCTTGGTTCGCCACCCTGTGTATTTTGGGGAACTTTGAAATAAACTAGAAATGCATCAAGAAATTAGTATGCAGTAAGGCTCGAAGAAAATGAACCTGCTAAAGTCTGTCCTAAATTCATAGGAGCGAGTCGTAAGTCCTTATGTTCGACTTAAACTGAGTCATAGCTTAAGACCCCTCCCGAGTGGTTATAGCGCTTCGGACGCGGCTTATGACTCGATCATAACAGTAAAGATGGCCGCCGCACCACAACAACAAAAAATTCGCCAGCGCCAACCAAGACATTTTCGTGAAAGGAAAGATGTGCTTAACGAGCTAAGTGATGCAGAACTGGTCAAGAGATATCGTTTGGACCGTGAAGGCATAATTTTTGTGACCAATTTGGTGCGGGAGACACTAACAAGACCAACGGCAAGAAACAAGGCTTTAACCCCCTTCAGCACGTGTATGTTCTCAAGATACAACTGTGCCAGCTTATATGTGGCATCGGGGGTCCAATTTTGCTTTCTGGAACGTTTGCTTGTTACATTGTTGGAGTTCTCCATGCTTGGATAGCGGTGGTGGTGTTTGTTTACAGGGTGGTGTGGAGAGGCAACATGTCCTCGTCCACAACACAAAAGGGTAAATTAATAATTCCTCAAAAATGACATTAATCTGTTTACTTTACCCTGAAAACATTTAAGAAGATATCGTAGTAATTTCTGATTTTTTGTAGCATCTTTTCTCTGTTGTTTTCTTAGATTTTTCTTCATTTTTCGAAACTCTCAAGTGCTACGCAGCGCCAACCGCTAACTCAGCAGCTTGTGACTTCGACATAACAAAGTCTCGACTTAGTTATGATGAGGTGCTCCCTAAGTCTCACATTTATGACTTTCACCTAACTATGATGTAGTTTTTATAAGTACGGGCCGCCCCGGCTCCGTCACAAAAAACAAACTGTTGATCGGTAACTATAATAATTTGACAATTTTTCGAAACGTTGAAACCAAAAATGTTTACACAAAATTTGGGGCCCGAGGGGAGTAATATTGCAAAGGTTCCTCAAATCAGGCCAACGTGTCTAGGAAGAGTAGCTGGATTAACCCTTATACAGACAGACAACGGCCCATTATTAATAGATGTCGCCATTTATATCTTTACTTTTACAATTTCCAGACAATTCTGCTTATCTTATGAGAAATCTTTCCAACTGAAAAGTCAGATGTAGTCTCCATTTACTTCTTCCTTACTGGGTACTCTCCTAAGCTTAATGAAATCCTCTGATAGCATTAAAAAAAAAAAAAATCATGGTAGTGATGTGCTTAACCCTTCCTGTGGTCGGAACATCTCTAGGAATTTGCTCCGGCTAACACGAGACGATTTCATTCAGGTAAGAGTGAGTCACAGGAAAAAGTGTTAAAAAGTTATAATCTATCATTCAGTCATGTATTTCCCCATCAGGAGCGTATCGGCCCGGGTCTAAGCTGCTAACTCCCGACCTTTAAGGCGAGGCTAGGTAGTCGCCTGTCCCGGGGTGGCATTAAGTAAGCAATAAACACCAACCATTACTGCGATGCAAAACTTTCTGGACCACATCCTGTTGGAGCGTCTTAACCCTCTAAACCACCAGGCGTTCAGTAGAAAGTACGGTTACTATCCAGTGTAATAGACCGTTTCGTGGGTTACTAGAAATCATATTTTGGCCTGTCACTCAGTGTAAAGTCACTTGAAAAGTAGTATTGCCATAACAAAGGGGGTGGACGTCCCAATATAATAACAATGGAATAATTGTAGTTTCAGAGGAGAGTAGAGAAAGCAACGTTAATTACTACAACCACTTGGAAATGAGGAGACAAGAGGATTAACTAGCAAGGAGAGTGACAAGAAGGACAGGGGCCCTTGAAGCAGTGTGATGAAAGGAGGGGAGTTGACAAGATGGGATGTAGATGTGTTAATTTGATGTTAGTAATTACGTACCTGATTTCGTGTATTTTGATAATATAATTCCACATAAGTGTGTGTGTGTGTGTGTGTGTGTGTGTGTGTGTGTGTGTTTCTCTCTCTCTCTCTCTCTCTCTCTCTCTCTCTCTCTCTCTCACCACGACCTAAGGAACACTGTATTTTTTTCTACCAACCCCTAGATGATTTTACGAGTATCATTTCCAGGAAGACCCGCGGCAGCAAGAGGGTTAAAGACAACCCATTTTATTCCCTACTTTATTAATGGAGAACTGAGTCTTATTTTTATTGACTCCAGATGTTTTATTTGTCACAAGAACATAGGTGCAGCCGAAGTCGTGAAGGAAGTGTGTAGGTCAGTTTAGTGGTGAATATTGAGAGACTGACTGGAACAGCGTATGCGAGTGAGGTGGAGTGTGAGAGGAGGGAAGCGAGAGGCCAAGAATGAGATGGAGGGATGGAGTGGAGAGATATATGAGAAGAGTGTGTGAGTTGAAGGGAGAGCAGCCAAATGGCAGAGGACAGGGTGGCATTGAGGTGATTTGTTTGTGGCCACCCCTTACCTAATTAATCGTCAGGCAATTGACAGATAAATAGATGACCTAGTGATCAATCTTACTTCCTTAGTGAATTTCATTAATTTTTACCTTGCCCAAGATTTTCGTTTTCCTGCAGCTTTTTCATGTAGCTCAGTGACAGAATTTGACTATACTACTGCTCTACATCCTTTCCACAAAACTTCTTCGTGACTAGCACCAAATTCTAGGGATAATCTGTTGTTACAACCAAGCGTTCTAGGTGAGGAGATGGCAACTTTAGGTCATGTTAAACTAACAGAAAACAGAATCATCGAATCCTCACTCTTGGAATCAATGAGATGTCCGAATTATTCAGAATCTTACGGCCGTATTATTAGCGGTGACCCCATAAATGTGTAAGCAAGCTTCTCATTTTTATCGGGTCATTTATGGAACACTTGCAGTTGTTAGACTTGATCAGCTTGCATATCACAAGAGTGAAGTCAGCTACAACACAGAAAGGTCAGACACGTTCTGTCTTTTTTATCGTCATCATCATGATCATGCATAAGAAATTATAAACATGGTAAAAGACACAGTTTGTAGCTGCACCCTTCTCTGCAGCATTCTGAGCTAGGAATGAAATAATTGTTTACTGGTGAAGCACGTAAATGACATCCCTCTGCCTCACAGGCCGCCCCAGTACATCTAACTGCTCAATACTCCTCTGTATCATATTAGCGCTATACTGGCACAACGCAGGTATGCGGTTGACTGTTACAGAGTTTTGTATTGTGTATTTCTGTATGTATGTATGTATGTACAATGAGTATTTATTTAAATATTATTTTGACCTGCCCCACTGTGTCATATTTACGTTTGTTCTGGCACGACAAAAGTACGCGGTCAACTACTGCTCTTGTAATGTTTATTTCTGTCTGCATGTATGTAGGATAGAAGTTGTGGAAGCAATGAGGAAAGTTAAATCATGGAAAGCCCCAGGAATTGATGGAGTGTGTGGTGAAATGCTGAAGCATGGGGGAGAGATAATAGTAGAATGGATGTGGAAGATGTGCAGATTGGCCTGGGAGGAAGGTAGAGTCCCGGAGAATTGGAAGTCAGGTATAATTATTCCCTTGTACAAAGGAAAAGGGGAAAAAGAAGTGTGTGGTAATCATTGGGGCATTTGTCTTCTTAGTATAATAGGAAAAGTGTATGGTAGGATACTTATTGACAGAGTTAGAGAAAGAACAGAGAAATTAGTTGGAGAAGAACAGAGAGGCTTTAGGAAGGGAAGAGGTTGTGTAGATCAGATATTCATTCTCAGATCTTTAGTGGAAAAGTTTCTAGAGAAGGGAAAGAAGTTGTATGCGGCTTTCATGGATTTGGAGAGAGCATATGACAGGGTGGATAGACTAGGATTGTGGAAAGTGTTAAGAATATATGGAGTAGATGGGAAGTTGTTGCATGCTGTGAAGAGTATGTACGATGGTGCGAAGGCTGCAGTGCTTGTGGATGGTGAACTAAGTGAATTTTTCTCTTTGAAAATTGGTTTGAAACAGGGATGTGTTATGTCTCCATGGTTGTTCAATCTGTACATGGATGGGGTAATAAAAGAGGTACAAGGTAGGGTAGTGGATGTTGGAGTGGCCCTGGTGAGAGAGGATAGTGTTTGGAAACTCCCTGTACTGTTGTTTGCAGATGATACTGTGTTGTTGAGTGAAGACGAAGGGGAGCTGCAAGGCTTGGTGGATGAGTTTGAGAGAGTGTGTAAGAAACGGAATCTAAAGGTGAATGTAGGGAAGAGTAAAGTGATGGTCTTTGAGAGAGGTGAAGTCAGTGAATGTACAGCGAGGTTGGATGGTGAGGAATTGGAAAATGTGAGTACGTTTAAGTACTTGGGTAGTGTGATGAGTAAGGATGGGGGTTTGGAGGGTGAAGTGCTTGAAAGGGTACAGCAGGGAAGAAAGGTTGCTGGTTCTTTGAAAGCAGTGATAAGAAACAGGGAAGTGAGCATGGAAGTGAAAAAGTTACTACATGACAGTATTGTGATACCAACTCTAACGTACGGAAGTGAAGCTTGGACGTTGTTGGAAGGACACAAGTCAAGAGTGAGAGCAGTGGAAATGAGTTATTTAAGAGGAGCCTGTGGGGTCACATGGAGAGACAGGCTGACGAATGAGGATATAAAGGAGCGTTGTGGTGTTGATGTGGATGTGATAGGAAGCGTTATGAGGAACACACTGAGGTGGTTTGGCCATGTGGAGAGGATGGAGGGTGAAAGACTGACGAAGAGAGTGTATGTGAGTGAGGTGGAGGGGGAAAGAGGGAGGGGGAGGCCGAGGATGAGATGGAGGGATGGGGTGGAGAGGTATATGAGAGAGGGGTGTGTGAGTTGGGAGCAGGGGAGTGAAATGGCGGGGGACAGGGCGACTTGGAGGCGATTTGTTTGTGGCCACCCCAAACGGGATTGAGGCGTCTGGCAATAGATAGATAGATAGATGTATGTAAGTATGTACAGTACTCATAAGCGTGCATGTGTACGTTGATACCTCCACATCTAAACACACACACACACACACCCATAAGGGCTGGGTCACATCCTTCACCCTTCTTTCAGAGCGTTACGGGAAATAATGAGTGAGTGAGTGATTCAGCAACACAGTGAGGGGCACACTGTATTTTGGCGAGCCTCTAGGTGCTGCAGAACGTAAGGGATTGTCCACCCCTTCACGCTGTCAGCTTTAATCACCTTAATCCGGTGACTCGTTTACAATTTATTCGTGCCACCGCAGAAATGAAATATGAATTTCGTCATGGCATGGAACTGGTTAATATCTCAGAATGCGAAATCCTACCCAGATGTCAGGCCAGGCTGTCCGAATTGTCACTGACTTTTTCTTCTCAGAGTACAGTGCGCTCGACAGACCTCCATTGTTTATTAATCCCCTGTGCTGGCTGACCTTTACTAACACTGTCAGATTCCTGAGACTTACATCCAGCAGCTTTTAATTCTTTCACTATAGTGATATGTTTTGTACTTTACGCCTTCTACCTCCAGACGGCTTCAGCTCTGGAGTGATTTTCGAACTGGATTGCTTAAACGCTTCAATTAGAGATCTCTCCTAATTAACATTAAATCCTTTGGTAGTTGCAGGGGTATACTACTGTAATTATGATATTATCCCATTGCAGAAGCTGATCGCCATCTGCCAGCCGAGAGAGAGAGAGAAAAAAAAAAGACTGTGATCAGATTAACGCACTCAGGTTCCTGTGTCTCGCTTTAAACAAAATAAAATCGTCTTCCTATACATGGACTATGTTACTGGAATTGACATGACGGTGAAGAAGTATTGGTGATGATATCAGTGTTCTTATGGTCCTTGCCATGACGGTGAAGAAGTATTGGTGATGATATCAGTGTTCTTATGGTCCTTGCCATGACGGTGAAGAAGTATTGGTGATGATATCAGTGTTCTTATGGTCCTTGCCATGACGGTGAAAGAAGTATTGGTGATGATAGCAGTGTTCTTATGGTCCTTGCCATGACGGTGAAAGAAGTATTGGTGATGATAGCAGTGTTCTTATGGTCCTGTCTTGCCCAGATATTTGAATGCTAAACGCTGGAGTTACTGAGATTTCCCCATGAAACACCAAGAATTTGGTCCGAGGGTGGGACAGGCAACAGTTTGAGGATACTTTCATTAAAATGGCTTCTACATGTCACAAATCACCTCTATGTCGCCCTGTCCCCTGCCATTTCGCTGCACTCCTCCCCAACCCACACATCCCTCTCTCATATACCACTCCACTCCATTCCTCCATCTCATCCTCGGTCTCCCCTCTCTTTCCCCCCTCCACTCACTTACACTCTCCTCGTTAGTCTCTCGCTCTCCATCCTCTTCAATTGGCTGGACCACCTCAGTGTATTTCTCTTAACGCTTTCTGTCACATCCACACCACAACACTCCTTCACTTCCTCATTTTTCAGTCTGTCTCCCCATGTAACTCTACATGCTCCTCTCCGATAACTCAATTCCGTTGTTCTCACTCATGACTTGTGTACTTCCAACAATGTCCAGGCTTCGCTTCCATACTTTTAGAGTTGGTATCACAATAATATCACGCAGCGACATTTTTTTTTTTTTACATTCATGCTCTCTTCTTTATTTCTTATAACTGCTTTTAATGAACGAACAACAGTTCTCTGTTGTACTCTTTCAAGCAGCTCACCCTGTGAACTTCCATCCTTTCTCATCACACTACCCAAATACTTTAACGCACTCATGTTTTCTATTTCCTCACCATCCAACCTCACAGTGCATTCAGTGACTTCATTTCTATCGAAGACCATAGCATTACTCTTCCCTACATTCACCTTTAGATTCCGTTTCATACACACACTCCCAAACTCATTCACCAAGCCTTACAGTTCCCCTTCGTGTTCGCTTAACAATACACTATCATCTGGAAACAACAGAACAGGAAGTTTCCACACGGTGCCCTTTCTCTGTAGGGTCGCTCCAGCATCCACTACCCTACTTTGTGTCTCTATTATAGCTCCATCCATATACAAATTGAACAGCCATGGAGACATGACACATCCCTGTTTCAATCCAACATTTAGACAGAAAAATTCATTCAGTTTGCCATCCAACAGCCTTAGCTCCGTCATGCATACTCTTCACGGCATTCATCAGTTTTCCATTTACTCATACATTCTTAATAATTTTCCACATTCCTTGTTTATCCACTCTTCCGTACGCTTTCTTCAGATCCATGAAGGCCTCATATAACATCTTTCCCTTCTCTAGAAACTTTTCCACTAAACACCTTAGGATCTACACAACATCTTGCCTTCCTAAATCATCCCTGTTCTTCCGACTAAATCCTGAGTAAATTCTCTAACTCTGTCAGTAAGTATCCTCCCATATATATTTTTGTCTATTACACTAAGAAGCCAAATGCTCCTATGATTACCAAACACTTCTTTTCTCCATTTCCTTTGTAAAGGGGAATAATTATACCTGACTTCCAATCCTCCGGGACTAACCTTCATCCAAGGCCAATCTGCACATATTCCATATCCATTCTACTAATCTTTCTCTTACGTGCTTCAGCATTTCACCACACACTCCATCAATTCCTGGGGCTTTCCCCATTTTGACTTTCTTATTTCTTCCACTACCATCCTACTGAGCTCTTCCTCCCTTCTCATCTCTCCCCCTCTCCTAGCCATGCCCCAGCCACTTATACTCGTATTACGTTCATTCTTTATGTTTAACAATCTCTCAAAGTGTTCTCTCCATTTGCGCACTTTTTATTCCTTCTCCACTAGCAATCTGCCATTTTTATCTTTCACTCCCATAATACCTTCTTTACCTCCATGTCTAACTTTCTGTGCCTCCATCCAGAATGTTTTCTTAAATTCCCTCCACATTGCACGCAGATTCCTTCCAAATTCCCCATCCACTCTCTTCTTACTCTCTCTTACTAATCATTTCACCTCTTTCTTCTTTTCTACATAAAATTCTGTATTCCGCGTCTCAGCTTCCATACCGCTGCTTTCCATCCACTCACTATATGATTTCTTCTTTTGCGCCACGGCTTGTCTCACCTCTTCATTCCATTATGCTGTTCCTTGCACTCCCTTTCGTCTTCTCTTCATCCCACACACTACCTCACATGCTGCACAGATTTCTTATGTGAATATCTTGCACACACCTTCCACCTCCTCCATCTGCTCCAAATCATATTTATCTAATGATTTCACTGTTATATTCCGCCATTTGCTTATCCTCTTGCAACCTTTCTACCTACTTTGTATGGGCTACTTCCTTCTGTCTTTCTCTCCATCTATTTATCCATCGTATTTGGACCTTCATTTTCACCATCACCAAATAATGGTCAGAAAGTCCATTCCTCCAACCTCTGTACCGTAAGCTCTTGCATTCAGTACATACCTTTTTATTCTCATCCACAAGCACATAATCAGTCATTGCCTTCCATTCATTCAGTTCACCACCCACCCTTCTCATCACTCGTCACGTATGCCTGTGGATCATTTTGTGCCTAAAGAGGGTATTGGCTATCGCCAACCCCCTCCCCGCACAAATGTCCACTAGAGCACTACCATTCTCATCCCTTCTGCAGGCACACCCCATTCACCAACTACTCCAACCATTTTAACATCCCTATTTTTCTATTCATATTTCCAATCAAAACACTCTCTCACTTCTCTCAAACTTTTCCATGCATGATTCCACATTTGTCTAGAACTCTTCTTTCACTCTGCTCACACGGTCTTCCGTTGGCACTTATACGCACGCAATCGCCCATGCTTGTATTCCTACTTTCAGTCTTACCCAAACAGTCTTTGAACCAATTGATCCATACTCTCTTATATTTTCCTTTCATCTCTTACACATAACAATGCATACACCCTCCTTTGCCGTCTCTTTCTCACCTACTCCCACACATAAGCCCAATCCGTACTTTCACACTCTCACACCCTCCATTTAGTCTCAGTCAGTCCATATACATCTGCTTTTGCATCCTCAAGCGCCTGGACAATCTCTCTCTCTCTCTCTCTCTCTCTCTCTCTCTCTCTCTCCTCATCATTCGCACCCCTCACATTCCATGTTGAAAGCCGCACCATGTCATTTATATTGTCCATGGTCGTCACCTGTTGGTCACCCCTGGTCCAAGGTATTTTCTTTGTCTTTTTAGTTATATAGTTGTTTTCCCGGGAGGGACACTAACTCTCCGCCAACCCACTTGTTGACACGCAGGGAACAAGCATTGGTTGGTTATAAGGTTACTTCCCTGCGTGTTAAATGATTTCTTGGCCTACAGAAAATTATTTGGCTTTTCACGCAATGTAGAGTTGCCCTGGAGTAGAATAGCACTACACTGAGTGGATGATAGGCGCCCCCACCGACCAACATAGAAACACCACCACTAAATACCATTACTTTATATATATATATATATATATATATATATATATATATATATATATATATATATATATATATATATATATATATATATATATATATATATCCTAAATGAAGCAGTCTTAATTTTTCCAATAAAAGTTTTTAATAGCGTGTCTGTCTGTCTGTCTGTTTTCGTGTCCGCTTGTTCGCCAAAGAATTTAAGAGGGTACCTTCTAGAGGTCTCGAAATGGATATAACAGAGGTGTGACTTAAAGTTGCTAATTTGGCGCTCCTGATTGCCAACATGGTGTGTTTCAAGTCGACATGGTTGATCTTGGTGGCAAGTTACCATACAGTTTTTAATTTCCTCCTGCAACCATACAATACTGGTAGCTTTAAAATCACTGTATCGTCAAAGTAATTGAGCTTGGTGGCCTGATGAGTAGAGCTGTAGGCGGATAGGTGAGGTGGGTGGACAGTGTGGGTGGGGTGAGTGGGCAGGGTAAGTTAGTGAGGGTGGTTGAGTGTGTGGGCAGGGTAAGTTAGTGAGGGTGGGTGAGTGTGTGGGCAGGAAGTGGGAAAATAAGTCCATGGGGATTTGGTCAGTGTGATGAATAGTCCATGGTTGGAATAGGTTCATGGAGAATATGGGGAATATATCCCTGGGGAAATGAGCTTTAGGGGAGAATATAGATTCAGTGGCTTACAGTATATGGAGCCACGGGTGTTGTTTCCCACAGTTGGGTGGCTTCTTAGGGTCCCAGACAGTACCAGTCTGCACGACCATAGATTTTTTTTGTTTTGTTTACCTGGGCAACACAGGGAACAGCTAGTATGTTATACTTAGGGAACAGGCTATCAAGTCTATCCAGAGCTGTGACTAAATTCAGAGAGGGAGTTGTCAGGTCAGGCTGTTATAAGTCTGAATTTTCACTTACATTTTTCTTGTGTAATTACAATACACGCTACAGACCTCCTTTGTTTAGCCATTTTCTGTGTGGGTGACAATCATCTAGACGCCCAGGTTCCTATGACTCACCGTCAGCTGTGTGCTGGAGGTGGGGCTGGAGCTAGCTCTGTGGCTAGGGTGAGAAGTGGTTGGAAGAAGTTTAGGAAGCTGTTGCCTCTCCTGACATTGAGAGGGCTCTCCCTACGTGCTAAGGGGTCTTTGTGTGCAGCATGTGTTAGGAGTGTAATGCTGTATGGCGGTGAGACCTGGGCAGTGAAGGAGGAAGATATTCGCCGGGTCAGACGTACAGAAATGACAATGATTAGGTGGATGTGCAGTGCGTCCCTGCGTCCAAGGCCTGGAGGGGCTGGGTTCACAATGGAAGAGTTGAGAGGTAGGATGGGACTGGAGTGTATTGGTGTTGTGATGAGGAGAGGTAGATTGAGGTGGTTTGGACATGTGGAGAGGATGGGGGATGATAACTGGGTGAGGAAGGTGAAAAGTGTTAATATTGCGGGTAGGGTTATGAGGGGTAGACCGAGAAAGACATGGGACGAGGTCATTAAGTGTGACCTTAGGGTTAAGGGACTGAACAGGGAGGCTGCAATGGATCGTGCAGCGTGGAGGGCCGCCATTAGGTGACCAAGGCCGACACATGCAAGCATGTTGGAGCCTTTAAAAACGAAACGAAACGAAGAGCGGAGGAAGGAAAAACTAATGAATAAAAAAAAATTATCCATTCATCGGATTACTGGTGTCCTATGTTCATAAAATATCTGTAACAGTTAGACTTGAACAGCTGTGGGTTGAAATTTGGAGGGAAACAACTCTGGGGAAGCGAGTTCCAGAGAGATGCAGTTCGGGGAATGAAAGAATTCTGATAGGCAGAAGTTGTGCAATATGGCTGAGTGACATTCCAGTCATGAGCGCTACCAGATGCCCGTGTAGCACGAGGGAAGGCATGGAGAGGTGGCACAATGGATGTAACTTCGTATGAGCATTTACTAACAAAATATCTGTAAAATAATGCACGGGAGGCAACATTCCTTCTTACTTGCAGGGGAGGTAATTTATTTGTAATGGCAGGGTTGTTAATGATTCTAACAGCTTTGTTCTGAATTTTGTCTAGTTGTTTTAATGCAACCGTTCCACAAGAGTGAGGAATATTCAAGCTGAGAGTGCACATGACTCTTATAAATTATAGCTAACTGCTCATCAGCGAAGAAGTTACGGACTCTGTACAATAATCCAAGTTTCTTTGAGGCGTATTTAGCAAGTGATCTGACATGAGAGGTCCAGCTGAGGGCATTGTTAAGTGAGATGCCAAGAATTTCAATACTTTTGGAGATGGGAATATTAGTAGCACTGAAGGTAAAGTACGAATCTGGCAATATCTGTCTATTAGTAAACTGTATATATTTAGTTTTACTAGCATGAAAAGAGACAAGGTTGTTTTGTCCCCATTCACTGATCGTAGATAGATCTTGATTTATGGAGATGGCTGCACTGAGTTGAGAGGTAGAGATATTAGGTTTTGTAAATGGATGTCTGAGTGTGAATGAACTATGTAGTGTTGAGTCATCTGCATATGAGTGAATGGGATTGTGGGTGACAGATAAGAGATAATTAATATGAACCAGAAATAGGGTTGGTGCCAGAACTGATCCCTGCGGCACGCCGGCGTTAATTGAGTGGCAATTGGAATATACATCATCTACTTTTACTCTTATTTTCCTGTCACTGAGATATGAAGAAATCAAGGGAACAAAAGACGTTAGTCCATAGCAAGGGAGTTTGGACAGCAGGAAACTGGTGCCATACTCTGTCGAAAGCTTTAGAAATATCAAGAGCTACTGCATGAGTTTCTCCATGTAGATCAATTGATTGATGGATGGTATGAGTTAGGAGATTGAGTATGTCAATGGTGGATCTTTCGTGGCGAAAACCATATTGTCTATCACTAATTAAGTTGTTGGATTCAAGATGTTTAACAATGTTCTTATTAATTAATGTTTCAAATACCTAACCAAGAGAAGATTTGACTTGAGCTGTCTTGGCCACGGGACGATTAAGTGGACCAATATTAATGGTGTTATTCGTAACAATCAAAGGTTCCTGTGACTCTCACTGAGCTCAGTAAAATTATTCGCCGTCAGCAGACATAGAATGCTAAAATTGTTCTAACCATGGAAATGGTTAACAGTAAAATTATACTGTATATGGTGATTATATTAACATTCTCAGCCTCTGACTTATTCTCAGCTTTGTCCTTAACGTGGCGGACTTACTGGTGACGATATTAATAGCCTCAGGCTCTTCAAATGTTGACTGTTGGCTGTCATATTACTAAACACTGTACTCAGTTATTTTATCGGTTTATTGTCCTTGCTCACAGACAACATTTTTTCACCTTAGTGATTTTTTTTATAGTGAAGAGGTTAAAGAAAGCTGAAGCCTCCTAAGCTGCATAAATTCGTCATAAGGTAGCAGGAGTGTAAAGCACAATACCTGATCGCAGGTAAGAAGTTAATCTTAAGCGTGTGAGTACTACATTCAGAAAGACAACAACGTTCTGAATTATCACTGTCGTTCTCCGATTACAAGGCGCCGCAGAGATTGACCCCTATGCCATACATTTTATTTATATAACTATTATCTCCAGGTGACATTGCTCAGCTTATGAGATCTTTGAGAACCGGAGAGGTTGTATACACTCGCCATTACCAACCTCACTACTAGAGCGCTTTGCTGAACTGATTGTAGTATTGTGGCGGCAGCAGGAGTATAGTGCAAATGATGTATGAGGAGCGACGCGATTTATCCATCTTCTATGCTGGATGCCCATTTTTTTTTTTTTTTTTTTTTTTGACGGCATTCTCATTCCAGTGAGCCCAGGAACGTCTTTTTTCTTCAGTATATCTCAGCCATCTCCATACCATGCTATTCGTTGTTGGGTAGATCTTTCAGACAGGAGGGATTAGATATGGCGTTAATAAAACCATTCGATACGAGAGGCCATCCCTATTTGAATAAAATCCTTCTAGCAGCCACAATAAGTAAAGAAGTACGGCACAAATCAGAGAATTAATGCAAAACAGAGGGAACGAAACTCTGATTGACGGTAAAATCAGTCTTTTTTTTTTTTCAATAAACAGGTGGCATTTTTCCAGATCCGTTCAGCTCAAGATGCCAGGGATGGAATTGTCAACTATATTTTCGTTCGATACCCTCTCATAACTCAAATTTGTTACTGCAGGAAGGACAAAAACAATGCAGGTCCTTCCCGTGCCTCGTGTTCGTTATACAAATTCAGTTGGTATTACGAGAAGAAAATTCGTATTTTTTATTACCTTCGCCAAGGAAGTTATGTTTTCACCCCTGTCCGTTTGTGTGTTGGTTTGTGAGCAAGATTACACAAAAACTGCTGGACGGATTTCCACGAAACTTGGTAGAAGAATGGGCCTTGGCCCAGAACAGACCCCATAAAAGTTTGGTGCGGATCCGGATAAAGGTGCGGATCCAGGATCTTTTTTTTTTTTCCTTCTTTAACATTGCGAGATAGGGCGTTTTTCGACATTTTCGTAAATTTTTCAGTGAATATTGCATGGATCTTAAAGAAAAAAATCAGGCATATTTAGGATGTTGGTATCTACGAATGTGTACAGTTTGGCGCGGATCCATATAAAATTCCGGATCTAGTGGATTTAAATATGCTTCTGTAGGGGGGTAGTCTTTTTCCAGCTGCAGTAATGATATGCACTGTTTTGTTGGCTGCTACAGTGGTTGAAAAATTATGATTAAGAGTTTTGGGTAGTTTAAAATTATGGTGTTACAACTTATAGGGTTATGAGTTTGATGTTGGATTAGACTTAATTGAATTAAACAGAACTGCATGTCGGGCCTTGGCTGAGGTATGCGCTCTACTGAGTGCCATTCTAGTAATTATTTATTAGTTTTCTTTTTTTTCAGGGCGGACAAGGTCAATACATTACATCCCCGTCTGCTATTCTGTATGTAAGAGCTTTTCATAAGTTACGACAAGGAATCGATCATGTGTTCAAAATTGCCACTCCTGGAAGCGAATAGTTTTATTATACCTTTTTATGTTGCAAACGGCCATTATCAACTTTGGGAGGATTTATAATAGTGCAGGAATTAAAGACTGTAACATCTAACCACCTACACTTCAGAAACTGACCCTTGAACTAAATACAACCGTCTGTGAGCATAGAAAATAAAATGAAAATAGGTCAACGAGCTGAAAGAATTTATGCCAGAAGAAGGAAACATAGGCTGATTAATGCAAAAAGGAGAAAACAAAGGTTGAGAGTCACACATGAAACAGTCAGTAACTTAATCCGTGCTGGTCGATATTACTGGATGTCGTAGGAGGAGTTAAAAGCTTTCTCCATAAATCTTTCACTGGGATGGTCGAGGGTAATTGTTTTATTCTTGCTACCAGTGGACGATTAAATTCAGGCTAGATCATTCCTATACAGCTAATGAATGGATAATTGCTCTCCTCCGATTATGTATTAATTTTTTCTACTTTCAGACGATTTTATAAAGCTAGGTAGAGACACTTCGGGCTGGAGGTGTTAGATACAGCCTTCATTAACTCTTTCAGCACAACAGATTTCTCCAGAGTCCAATGCAGGAGGCAGAAGGTAACAAAAGTAAATTTAATAGGTACGTCCTTGGAATAAAGGAGTTAAAATCTCTTGCATATTTAATATCTTTAAAAAATAAGACTAACGAAAGCAGTACCAAAAGAGATATATACAGAAAAAGGGGGAAGCACTTGGCACAGAGTTCCCGTGATCCTCGGGAGTTTTCAGCATCTCCTCTTGACTTTTTATTTCCATGTAGCACCGTAATATTCTCTTGCATGTTTTTCATGTGTTTAGAAAAAAACAGTTTGCTTCAGTAAATATAGAAAAGCTTACCGCATCAAGAAATAAATTGGAAAGGAAAACGTGTTATGAAGCCTCCTTAGCTGACGAGAGAATGGACTAAGTAATGGGAATGGACACAAAGACAGACACAACGGGAATCATATAAGAGGGAGAATCGGAATCATTGAGAGTCAGACAGATCAAGTGACCGATGATGTTTTTGTTCCGACCATCCCCTATCGGAAAGATGTTAAGAGGACCTGGATTCCAATACATCGACTTACTGATTAATTCTCTGGACTCTCGCCAGTTGGCTTCAATTTCTTCTTTTTCTGTAGGACTTTCATCAGGGAGTCATCCAAGTAATGTCACCATTTCTTAGCAGCCACGGCATAAAAGTTTTCAACCTTTCCGTAAGATGACGACTTTCTTAATCTGCGATATAAGATATCAGGTATGCCCGAGCGTTGTACGGTATTGTTAATGGCTTGTTGGAGACAACTGTGTATCAAACCCTCACCACACCCTTATCTACAACGCCTATCTTGCCTGGGTGTACTACTCCTGTCATGTCCCACCACCCATCACCATTCAAGCCCTTCCCACCCACTGCTTTCCACCCACTTCACCCCTTTTCTCCCTCCTCCACTCCGCTCACACACACACACACACACACACACACACACACACACACACACACACACACACACACACACACACACACACACACACACACACACACACACACACACACATCAGCAGGTTACTATATTACACAATCCCTGCATAAAAAAAAGTCCCCCCAACAAAAGCACTAAAAAGAGCAGCAGGAGGAAGACGGGGACCTGCCTCGGTGGCCCTGTGCTCCCCCGGCCAATTTACCCAAGGATATGAAACATTGTCCTCTCTCTTCTAGGTACTGGGGACCCATTGAGGTTATTAGTGCCAGTGGTGGTGTGGTGGTGGTGGTTGTGTGGTGGTAAGAGTAGCAGTGGAAGTAGTAGTTGTGGTGGTTGCGGTGGTCAGAAGTATTTGCCTGGTGATGGTAGTGGTGGTGGTCGTAGATGGAGTATTGGTAGGGGTACACGTGGTACTAGAGGTTTTTGTAGTAAGAATGATGGTAGAGTTACATGTAGTAGTGGTAGCAGTGGTGGTGGTGGTGGTAGTAGGAACAGAAACAGTAGTAGTGGTGGATGTGGTGGTAGTAGTGGTGGAGGTGATTGGAGCGGTGGTAGGAGTAAAAGTAGAGGTGATGGTAGGAGTGTCTGTAGGGATATAAGTTACAGCAGTGGTGGGATGAGTGATGGTTGTGGTGGTGACAGTAGTGATTGTCGTAGGAGTGGTGATAGAAGTGTTAGTAGCAATGTAGTAGTAATAGTAGTGGCACCCTCCCCTACATACACCTAAAGCCGATCACAGCTCAAAAACTACAAAAAATACAAACAAGAGCACCTACATTTATAACCCATACTCAGTAATACACAAGGGATAGTCGAACTGAAACAAAACCAGTACCGATAGAACTCATCTTTTAAGCACAGGAATTGTTTTGCTGTGCATAATGAACAGTCACTTTTAATTAACATCTTAAATTTTTATGCACAGTTCTCCAGCAGCCTATAAGCATCAAGCCACGTCTTCTGTACTAAAAAAAATATAAATAAAGCAAACGCATACACACACCGCCAACCACATACTACCCTCATCTTAAACACACACACACACACACACACACACACACACACACACACACACACACACACACACACAATAGCAAGGTGGCAGTCCGCCAGCTTTCAGCTCCTTGTCTCCTTCATCCTTTCCAACTCTGTATTTCCCCAATCACTCCTTCTTCCCCTCCCCCCCCCTAAAAAAAAAAAAAAAAGGTCGTGATGGTAGTTGGAGTGATGACGGTGATGATAATAATATGGGTGGAGGTGGTGATAGTGGTAGCGGAGATGGTGATGGGTACGTAATAGTGGAGTAGGAATCATGTTGATACTAAGAAGGATGGTAGTGATCACAGCGTAAGAGGAATAGTGATAGATGGCTGTGCAAAAGTACTCGTGCTACTGGTAGCGATGGTTTGTAATAGTAGTAAATAATATTGTGCTCATGACGAGAAAAAGTTTCTCGGCCAAATTCTTTATATCATGATTGTTTTTGTTTCTAGTTTTCCCGATACAGCGATTGTGCCGTGTTGATATTTTTAAAGTCTGGTTCTTTCTCATGCATTATTATTATTATTATTTTTTTTTTTGTCGTGCACAAGCTCGGAAGGTTCCTACTGCAACCCACCTGAACCTTGCTTAACCTTAACATTTAACCTAACCCAGGTGCGCTTCAGCTTAGATACCCTTACGGTTATTTGGTTAACATTGGATTGATTGACAGCAGACCCTCGTTCAGGATTTGGTAGGACTCTAGTCTTGTTTGGAATTAGTAGTACCAGTAAACAATCACCCGTTCTTAAATTATACTTTAGTTATGTATGTGGTAAAGCAGGAAACTGAATTAACTAAACTGAAAAGCTCCATCTGGTGATGTCCCTCAAATGGTGACTGTGGTGGTAATGCTAGTTACGGTATATAAGCAGCAGTAGCAGCAACGGCACTGGCATTGACAGCATTATTATTATTATTATTGTAGTAGTAGTAGTAGCTTCAACAGTAGCAGTAGTAACAGTAGTTGCACTGTAGCTGCAGCAGTAGCAATAGTAACAGTAGTAGTAGTAGCTGCAGGAATAGCAGTAGCAGCAGCAGCAGAAGTAGTAGTAGTGGTGATGGTGGTAGCAACACTGGTGGTGGTGGAAGTAGCAGTGGTATTGTTGCTGGTGGTGGTGGGTAGTTGTAAACTGTTGGTATGATGATGACAATAAAAGTTACAGTAACCATAGTAACCAATCTTCACATCATTATCCCATCTTCCTCTATATTTCTACCCTTTCCATCCCCCTCCTCCTCCTCCTCCTCCTCATCTGTCACCCACTTATTATCATCTTCCTTCTCGCATATCACCCTACCTGTCTTCCTCCTCCTCCACTTCTGTGTTTTCCTCGTTTATCCGCGCTGCTAATCTTTCTCATTTTCATCCTTCTTGTCTCTCCCATTGTCTTCCTTCTCTTCCCTTTCCTCCTTGTCTGTCCTTTACCTCCGTTTCGTCTTCTTCCGTCTGACGTCGTTCTTCCTTTTCCTCTCTCGTGACAAGAATAACAAGAAAATATGGCTGAACAATACTCGTACATTCCTCTGATCTCTGAACGACCTGTTGTTGATCAGATTAAAAAACTCCCCTCCTTACTTCCTAGAACACCGGTAGGGAACGTGAGAAAAAGAAATATTGCGTGTTGCTATTTCTTAATATTATGTGTCATGCTGGAGAAATATGCACATCGGAAGCACAAAATATTTAAATGAGCCGCCCAAAACTGCACGGCGAATAAAGGCTTTTGCTTACCTTTTGTTAACAACAAAAAAAAAAAAAAAAGTATTATAAAAAAGAAAACTTTTTTTTTTTTTTTTAATTAATTTCACCCACCTTTGCCGAGACACCATTCGTATTTCCTGGATCCATGAATCATTACTACAAGGGACATTAAAATTTCCTATCATGTTCAGTGAAGTGATTCCCAGATACTTAAACACAGCCAGTAGGCACACTGGTATGGATTCTGAGTATTTTCTTTTTTCTCTTTTGCTTGTATTCTCCAAAGAGGGATGAACAGTCATACTTTTCGAGTATGTTGATGTCTCTTGCCGGTTTTGCGTGATGTAGGCTATTACAGACAGAAGACAGACACGAACCTGGGATTGTAGAATTTTATATATATATATATATATATATATATATATATATATATATATATATATGTATATATATATATATACCTAGGCTGCTTCCCCCAAGGAAAGGGAGGTAGCCGAGACAGGACAACTCACTCTTCATTTACTCATCCATTCAAACACATTCATTCGCATCTTAGCCCCAAAGGGGAGAACGGACAGATTCTCACCGCACCACACCGCACAAGGGTCAACTGCGCAATGCAATCAGTGACATCCGCAGCAGGGCCCGACAGCAGAACTGGTTTACCCCTGCCACATCATAACAGACCCATCCCCTTACTCGCACCTGACCTGACTAGCTGATCAGACCAAATGCGGGAGAATATCCCCTCAGGGCTGCGTCATCACTTATTCATTCACAATTTCTCTCCATTTATTTCTGTCACGCACAGCCACTCTTCCTTGCTCAACAGACATCCCTCTCACATCCAGCGCTCTCTTCACACTGTCCATCCATCCTATTCGTGGTCTTCCTCTCAGCCTTACACCTCTCACATCAGATCTAGTTATCTTTTTCACCAATCGCTCATTATCCATTCTATCCATATGCCCAAACCATTGCAACACCCTCTGCTCAACTCTACCAGCCATCTCCCGAACAACTCCAGTTCTCCTTCGCACTTCATCATTTCGCACTCGATCCATACGCGTCACTCCACACATACTCCTCAGACATCTCTTCTCCATTACGTTCAAACTTTTCCTCTCTGCTACACCCATATTCCATGTTTCAGCCCCATATAATGCAGTCGGTACCACAACACCCTCATACAGCCTTCTCTTTACATCCGTTCTAAGAGAACGACATTTAAACACTTTTTTCATTCCTCCCAGCACCTTTCCTACTTCATTTATTCTAAACTTCACTTCTGCATCTATTCTTCCATCCACAGCAACATGTGACCCTAGATATTTAAAACAATCTACCTCCTCAAGCAACTCACCATTCAAAACTATATTCATCCCCCTACCATCTATCAACCTCGTACACTTCATCACTTTACTCTTATTCTCATTTACTTTCAATTTCCTCCTTTCACACACCCTTCCAAACTCCTCTACCAACTGTCTCAATCTCTCCTCTGAATCAGTCACCAGTGCAGTATCATCTGCAAACAGCAGCTGCTTCAGATTCCACTCTCCTCCATCAACATTTACCAGACTCAGACCACCTAAAACTCTTGCATTCACCTCCCTTACAACACCATCCATGTAAATATTAAACAACCAAGGCGACATCACACATCCCTGTCGCAGCCCCACTCTCACGGGAAACCAATCACTCACAGCATTTCCCACTCTTACACACGCTCTACTATTTACATAAAAACTTTTCACCCCTTTTAGTAACCTACCATCAAGTCCATACAATCTTAAAACAGTCCACAAAGCCTCCCTATCAATTCTATCATACGCTTTCTCTAAATCCATAAATGTCCAAAACACATCCTTGCCTTTCGCTAAATACTTTTCACACACTTGTCTCACAGCAAAAACACCTGATCAATGCATCCCCTCCCTCTCCTAAAGCCACACTGCTCATCACTAATCACTCCCTCTGTACCCTCTCTAACTCTCATAATTAACACTCTGCCATACACCTTACCTACAACACTCAACAGACTTATACCCCTAAAGCTAGTACATTCATACATACTTATCACCCTTGCCTTTATACAACGGGACCACACAAGCACTTGCCCAGTCAATTGGCACCATACCTTTCTCAAAGCACACATTCAACAATCTTACTAACCAGTCAACAATAGTCACTCCTCCACCCTTCAGGCATTCCACAGCACACCCATCCATACCTGCAGCTTTCCCTGTTTTCATCTCCTTTACTGCCATCTCCACTTCCTCCTTCGTGATCAAAGAATCATTCAACTCTCCCAACACATTTATTCCTTGCACTCTTCCATCCGCCATAATCTCAGCCACCCTTTCCTCCTCTACATTTAACAATCTTTCAAAATACTCTGCCCATCTCTTCCTTACTGCATCCATCTCAGTTAACATCCTTCCATCCTCTGCTTTTACTCGTTCTTCCTTCCCAGACTCTCCCTTTCGCACCCTTTTCACCTCCTTCCAAAACATTTTCTTATTCTGTTGAAAATTCTCTGTCAGCCGCCTACCCCACCTCTATCTGCTGCCACTTTAGCATCACGCACAGCCCTTCTCGCTCTATTCCTCTTTTCCTTATACCTTTCATATGACATCTCATCCTTCCTCTGCAGCCACACTTTATATGCACGTCTCTTCTCAGCCACAGGCATACTTACTTCCTCGCACCACCATTCACTTCCTTTTCTTACACCACCACCCACACGTCTCAAACCACACACCTCTTCTGCATGCCCCACCACAGCACTCTTAAACAACTGCCATTCCTCCTCCACGCTGCCATTTTCCCGATCTTTCACTGCGTTCCACTCATCTTTCAATTTCTCCTGATACTCTATCTTTTTGTCTCTTTTATCCAACTCACTCACTTTCAAAACCTACCTGCCACACCTAACCCTCCTAGCTCTCATCCATCTCTTACCTACTCTTAACTTTCCCTCCACCAGGTAGTGGTCAGACATACCTCCACCCTCCCCTCTCAGAACTCTCACATCCAACAATCTTCCCATTACATTCCTAGACACAACCACATAGTCCATCAAGGCTCTATCAACAACCCTTCCACCCTCCTGTCTCACCCATGTATACTTATAAATATCTTTCTTCTCAAACAGCGTATTCCCAATCACCATCTCTCGCTCAGCACACATCGCTATCATTCATTCCCCATTTTCATTTCTTCCAGGCACACCATGCATACCAACTACGCCTTCAATTGCTACATTTCCCACTCTAGCATTCAGATCTCCCATCATTACCACATTCACATTCGCTCCAAAACTCTGCAGACACTCATCAACATCATTCCAGAAAGACTCCCTCTCTTGTTCAACCCTTTCACTACCAGGCCCATATGCACTCACAAACACCCACAACTCACGTTCAAATTTCGCTTTCACCCACATCAGTCTCGATGACACCTCCTTCCATTCAATCACACATTGCTGTACTTCCGGACTCACTAACAAGGCCACACCTTTTCTTGCCCTTCCTCTATCAACACCAGACAATCTTCCATTTACACTTCCAAACATAGATTCCCCCTTCCCTTTCATCTTCGTTTCACTCAACGCTAACACATCCAACTTTCTTCTCACAAACATTCTCCCAATCTCCTCCCTTTTAGCCTCAATCGTACTACATCCACGCACATTCATAGACCCAATCTTCAGGGTGCGGGGATAACTCCATCCCCCATCCCTTTCTCTGGCCTGTCTCTTTTTAGGAACTACAAAACAGAGGAGGGGGTCCCTAGTCCCCTCACCCCTCCCCTTTTAGTCGCCTTTTACGACACGCAGGGAATACGGTGGCAGTATTCTTCCTAACACAACCTGGCCGCAGAGTAGTAGTACCACCCCATAGTGCGGCCAGGTTGTGTCCCCCCCGCCATATATATCTATATCTAACTATCTGTCTATCTATCTATCTATCTATCTATATGCAGAATATAATTATATACGTAATAATTTTATAAATTTTATGATATAATTTGTATATATATATATATATATATATATATATATATATATATATATATATATACATACATACTGTATGTTATAGAAGTTATAAAAGAACAGAAATGGAGGTGGGCAGGCCATGTAGCAAGAATAAGGGATAATCGATGGAGCAAGAGATTGACTGACTGGACATCAAGGGATGGTAAGCGTAGCAGAAAAAGGCCAGGCAGGAAGTGGAGGGATGAGATAGAGAAATTTGCAGGGCAATCGTGGCAAAGATTGGCTCAGTCAAGGAATTCGTGGAAAAGGTTTGGGGAGGCCTTCGTTCAGCAGTGGACTTGTAATGGCTGATAATGATGATGATGATTTTATATATATATATATATATATATATATATATATATATATATATAGATAGATAGATAGATAGATAGATAGATATATATATATATATAATAAAGGGGACGACTGGTGCCTCTTGAAATTTACTGTTTTTTTCCAAATCATACTACTTTTTTTGTCAAGTGTCTTGACCATAATAGCAGTAATGGAGAGTATCGTGGTGATAGGGCAATTTTTACCTGTCTCCATTCAGCAAAACTGATTTGGTTTGGTAGTCGAGCGGACGACTCTGGGCTCCAATACGAAATTTCCGTCTTCATAGGAACATAACACACGTTTGTTGAGTGGGTAATATATTTTGTTCTATATTAAGCACATACATACGATATTGTAAAAAATAAAATATACTCGTATGCGTGTGATATAAGCCTAATTTAGGCACAATGCCAGGAGTAGTCGTGAGACACCCCATTTCTGTGATTTTCAAACCCTTGCTGTGTTTTGTTAGTGACCTTTTATAATAGTTGAGAAGCAGGCAGATAACTCCTATCTCTCCACTGTTATTTGTAGCCTGTAGACTACTTACAGTACCATTTGCAAAGCAGACCGATAAGACTCGGAATCTTGTCACAGAATAACATGCTCTTATAGGAAGCCAGTGTTCAAAATGAGAAGACTGAATAATTCCCAAGAGTCCTGTCTCACAAACTTCTGTGGTTAGTGGAAAATAACTGCAATGATTTGGGGTATGGGAATCCAGAAGAAAACATCATAATATGTGCTCCTCTTATGTCTTAAAGGTCAGTGGCGAGGTAGCTACGAGGCGTCGCTCTTAGAGGTGCTTAGTCGACCTGATGCTATACTGCAAATTGTAATGCTGTACATACTTTTCTGCATGATAGTAGCTTTGACTCGATGATGATCATGAGTTAAGAGGAAGCCTTTTCACTCAGTACATAAACCCTTGTATTGTAGTTTCGTGTTACCATGGTTGGATTCCACTCACCTTCTCAGAACTCGTGAATTTGCCTGTGAAAACTAAATAGCCTGAGGCAAACTGGTAGTGAAACTTGAAATGAGGCCTACAGCTGCACGTGACACACTATGAAGATATTTGGAGACACCCTTTCAGTAAATATTTCCATGAATTCAGAAAATAGATATTTGTTAATTTACAACAAAAATAGTAGAGTGCTATGGACAATCTCAATATAGTTCTTCGCTAAATGTTCATAATTTATGCAACAGAATGGTACAGTGCTGTTCATTAGGCAATTACAATTGATATAAAATGATTTATCACAATGCGGGGACAGATATATGCTATCCTACCACTCTGATTTCGCACAAGCAGACTTTTAATACATTGTCACAGGACAGGGGAAAATGTAAGATAAATCGCAAAAGATTGGGCATAAACCACATCCATCCATCCATCCATCCATATATATATATATATATATATATATATATATATATATATATATATATGTGTGTGTGTGTGTGTGTGTGTGTGTGTGTGTGTGTGTGTGTGTGTGTGTGTAAAGCCAGCTAAACCCCCCAGACCGTGACAATATTCAATTTGGGGTAGCTCATCTTATTTTATTTTTCTGGTCAGTGTATTCTCAGACTTCTTAACGAATATTTCTAAAGAAATGCTGCAGGAAGGGAGAAATCTGCCCAATGGTGTAGTTTCCACTAAACGACATAAATAGTATAATAACAACAAAAGTAATAGACCTGGCGGCTTGTATAGGTTCTCGATATCCGATATTCATGACCAGTGATGCGGAAGAGAGAGTCAGGCAGACTTTAACCACTGGATTTTTAATATTATTTATTAATGTAACTGGAAAAGAGGGTCGGGCAAACTTACCTTCTGCCCTTCATTATGAATTGTCTCCTCGAAACTGAATAAAACCGTAGCTATAGCAAGTATTAAACTCTTCAACCGGGGGACGTCTTGTTTAATATATTCTGGATGCTCTACAAGCCAGGTAATTTAGCTGAAGAAAGACCTTTGTGACTGAAAGGATTAAAAAAATATCAGATCTTTCATTGCGATGGCCACATACAGGGTGGCCAATACCTAACACACTGCCAGGTGATCTTTTGTGTTGGATGGAGGGCTTAGCGTTATCAGTGTCTACCCTGCATCACGTATTTGATTTTTACATCCCACAACCATTTTTACCGCATGCAGTGTGTGTTCCAATAATCTACTCCCATTGCCTCACCTATGCCCACGCCAGCAGACTGAGCCATCCTTACAACACATCAAATACCCAGAGCGCTGTTTACAGCCCACTCTTTATTCCTCACCTTTTTACTACCGCCAGAACATTTATTTAGCTCAACAAGAACATCTCGTAATAAAAGGGTTGAATGGAAAGGACATAATAAGGCAGAGTCCAATGGATTTTGTTACTATGTACTTTAGTAAGAGTGTTCTGGCATTCGTTGATAGAGTCTCCATTTGTTAGCAAAAGTAACAACAAATACTTCATTTTACTGACGGGAGTAAGGCCCGGATAGTTTATAACATGTAGATTAAATCAGAAAATCTTCAAGCAATGTAATCAGTAATTTCTGCATTTCGATGACATTATTAGATAGGGAAGCGTCTACAGGGGTGGCCCGGTCAGTCAGTCACACCTTATGGTTTTTCACACGCAAGGTGCCTCACTAGGGAATCCTTATACAGTGCTTTTCTTAAGCTCTCTAAGAAATTTCACATGCAAGATGCTTCCCTTTAGCGTAGTCGAATATGGGGCTTCACTTTAATTCCATAAGGATTTTCACACGCAAAGTGCTTTTCTTTAACGAAGCTTCATCTCGTGCTTCACTGTAGCGAAGCCCCATTTGATCCCACATTTGTTCAGGATTTCTGTACATGCTGTTGTGCTTTTGCCGAGGCCAGAAGAATTGCTGTAGCCTTTGGTAAGATCTCTGGTAGTGAAGGGATTATATGTTGTGTTTCACTAAATCCCTTTTAGAGTGACAACATCTTATCCTTTCCATCTGCAGACCTTTTTTAACAACTGTAGAACTCTCACAGTGAAAAAGTTTGACTCATGTATCCACCCTGTGCACTTAGTACTTGATCTTATTGTGTATGAGAATATATATACTGTAATAATCCTCATCGTCATCATCATCATCAGTCAGCATCAGTCATCAATCAGTCATTCTATCATCGATCATCAGTCAATCAATCAATCATCAATCATTCATCAAAAATTCAGTCATCATCATCAGTCACTCATCAGCCAATCATCATCATCTATCTATCTATCTATCTATTGCCAGACGCCTCAATCCCGTTTGGGGTGGCCACAAACAAATCGCCTCCAAGTCGCCCTGTCCCCCGCCATTTCACTCCCCTGCTCCCAACTCACACCCCCCTCTCTCATATACCTCTCCACCCCATCTCTCCATCTCATCCTCGGCCTCCCCCTCCCTCTTTCCCCCTCCACCTCACTCACATACACTCTCTTCGTCAGTCTTTCACCCTCCATCCTCTCCACATGGCCAAACCACCTCAGTGTGTTCCTCATAACGCTTCCTGTCACATCCACATCCACACCACAACGCTCCTTTATATCCTCATTCGTCAGCCTGTCTCTCCATGTGACTCCACAGGCTCCCCTTAAATAACTCATTTCCACGGCTCTCACTCTTGACTTGTGTCCTTCCAACAACGTCCAAGCTTCACTTCCGTACGTTAGAGTTGGTATCACAATACTGTCATGTAGTAACTTTTTCACTTCCATGCTCACTTCCCTGTTTCTTATCACTGCTTTCAAAGAACCAGCAACCTTTCTTCCCTGCTGTACCCTTTCAAGCACTTCACCCTCCAAACCTCCATCCTTACTCATCACACTACCCAAGTACTTAAACGTACTCACATTTTCCAATTCCTCACCATCCAACCTCGCTGTACATTCATTGACTTCACCTCTCTCAAAGACCATCACTTTACTCTTCCCTACATTCACCTTTAGATTCCGTTTCCTACACACTCTCTCAAACTCATCCACCAAGCCTTGCAGCTCTCCTTCATCTTCACTCAACAACACGGTATCATCTGCAAACAACAGTACAGAGAGTTTCCAAACACTATCCTCTCTCACCAGGGCCACTCCAACATCCACTACCCTACCTTGTACCTCTTTTATTACCCCATCCATGTACAGATTGAACAACCATGGAGACATGACACATCCCTGTTTCAACCCAACTTTCAAAGAGAAAAATTCACTTAGTTCACCATCCACACGCACTGCAGCCTTCGCACCATCGTACATACTCTTCACAGCATTCAACAACTTCCTATCTATTCCATATATTCTTAACTATCTATCTATCTATCTATAGCCCGACGCCCTAATCCCGCAAAGGGTGGCCACAGACAAAACGCCTCCAGGTCACTCTGTCACCCACCATTTGACTCCCCTCCCCCCAACTCACCCCCCCCTCCCTCATATACCTCTCAACTCCATCCCTCCACTTCATCCTCGGTCTACCCCTCCCTCTCCCTCCCTCCACCTCACCTACATACACCCTCTTAGTCAGTCTTTCATTCTCCATCCTCTCCACATGTCCAAACCACCTCAGTGTATTTCTCCTAAACTTTTCAACCACATCCACATCTACCCCACAACGTTCCTTCACTTCTTCATTCGTCAACCTGTCCCTCCACGTCACTCCACATGCTCCTCTCAAGTAACTCATTTCCACTGCTCTCACTCTTGACTTGTTCCCTTCTTGCAATGTCCACGCCTCGCTTCCATACTTCAGGGTAGGGATCACAATACCATCATGCAGTGACTTCTTAACTTCCATACTCACCTCCCTATTTCTCATCACTGCTTTCAGTGTACCAACAACCTTCCTTCCCTGCTGTACCCTTTCATTTACTTCATCCCCCAAAGGTCCATCCTTGCTCATCACACTACCCAAGTACTTGAATGCACTCACATTCTCCATATCCTCACCATCCAACCTCACTGCACACTCTGTGACTTCATTCCTCTCAAACACCATAACTTTACTTTTGTTTACATTAACTTTCAGCTTCCTCCTCCTACACACTGTCCCAAATTCATTCACCAAACCTTGCAACTCCCATTCATCTTCACTCAACAATACTGTATCATCAGCAAACAGCAACACCGGAAGCTTCCAAATCTCACCCTCATTCATTAGGGCCACCCCCACATCCACTGCCCTACCTTGAACCTCCTTTACAACCCCATCCATATATATATTAAACAGCCATGGAGACATTACACACCCCTGTTTCAGTCCCACATTGAGATCAAAGAACTCACTCAGCTCACCATCCACTCGCACCGTAGCCCTAGCTCCCTCATACATACTCTTCACAGCACTCAACAATTTCCCCTCCACTCCATATATTCTTAATACCTTCCACATACCTTGCCTATTTATTCTGTCATAAGCTTTCTCCAAGTCCATGAAGGCAGCATACACTTTCCTTCCCTTCTCTAGATACTTCTTCACTAAACATCTTAGAACAAATATCTGGTCTACACACCCTTTTCCCTTCCTAAAGCCCCCTTGTTCTTCTCCAACTAGCTCCTCTGTCATATGCCTAACCCTATCAATGAGTATTCTACCATATATTTTACCAGTCACACTAAGAAGGCAAATACCCCTATGGTTACCACATACTTCTCTCTCCCCTTTTACTTTGTACAGAGGAACAATTATACCTGATTTCCAGTCCTCTGGAACCCTTCCCTCTTCCCAAGCCAATCTACACAACTTCCATATCCACTCCACAACAATCTCACCCCCATACCTAAGCATTTCACCACACACTCCATCAATTCCTGGGGCCTTTCCCAGCTTAATCTTCTTCATCGCTTCCACTACTTCCGACCTACTGATCTCTTCCTCCCTCCTCTCATCTCTTCTTCTCCCAGCCATTCCCCAACCACTTATACTCACACTGCTCTCACTCTCTACATTCAACAAATCCTCAAAGTGCTCCTTCCGTCTCCTCACTTTCTCTCTCTTCTCCACCAACAATCTATTATTCCTATCCTTCACTCCCCAACTATTTCCCCTTTCACACTGCCTTACTTTCTTTATCACCTTCCAAAACAATTTCTTACTCTCCCTCCATTTCACACTCAGATTCCTCCCAAACTCTTCATCCACTTTCTTCTTACTCTTCTTCACCAGTCTCTTAACCTCCTTTCTCCTGCTCACATATACCTCTCTCTTCTCTCTCTCATCTTCTCCCCTACCTCTGCTCGCCAACCATTCACCATATGCCTTCTTCTTTTGTTCCACAGCTCGTTTCACCTCATCATTCCACCATGCTGTCCCTTGCACACCCTTGCATCTCCTCCTCACTCCACAAACCGCCTCACACGCTGCACTTATCTCTTCCGTGAATATCTTACATACGTCTTCCACCCCTTCCATCTGCTCTAGCTCATACCTTCCCAATCTTTCTTCCACTATGCTCTTATACTCTGTCCTTTTCTCACTATCTTGCAATTTCTCCACTCTTCTCACAGGAGCTGCTTCCTCCTGTCTTCCCCTTCGCCTCCTCAACCACTTTCTTTGCAGCTCTACCTTGGCCATCACTAAGTGATGGTCCGAGACTCCATTCCCCCACCCTCTCCACACTCTTGCATCCAACACTTGTCTTCTCATTCGCTCATCCACACACACGTAGTCTATCATTGCCTTTCGTTCAACAAGTTCACCATCCATCCTCCTCATTACTCTCCATGTATACCGGTGGATCATCTTATGACGAAAGTAGGTGTTGGCTATTGCCAACCCCTTACCAGCACAGATGTCCACCAAAGCACTACCATTCCCATCTACTTCAGCTGGCACACCCCACTGACCAACCACTCCATCCACTCGTACATTCCAAACTTTGCCATTCATGTCTCCAATCAACAGCACTCTCTCGCTCCTCTCAAACTTGTCCATACATGCTTCTACTCTCGCCCAAAACTCATCTTTCACTCTTGCCACTCGATCCTCTGTTGGAGCATACACACATACAATCGCCCATGCTTGTATACCTACTTTCATCCTCACCCATACAATCCTTGCACCCACTGTTCCATACTCTCTTATATTCTCCTTCCACTTCTTGCTTATCATCAGACATACTCCCTCTCTTGCCCTCTCATTCTCACTGACTCCCGCACATATACCTACACCATATTCCCATTCTCTCATCCTTTCACCTTTCCATTTAGTTTCAGTCAATCCACATATATCCACTTTTGCATCCTCAAGCACCTGGACAATCTCTCTCTCTTTCACTTCATCATTCATTCCTCTCACATTCCACGTTCCTAACCTCAGAATGTCCTTTGTCCGTTCCTTAGTCGTCAACGTATGGTCCGTCCGGGTCCGAGGCGCTTTATTTGCTTTTTTAGTTAGTTCTTTTTACGGGGTGGGGCACTAACCCACCACCAACCCTTTTAGTCGCCTCGTACGACAAGCAGGGATACTGGGGGAGTATTCTTGAAACCCCCCTACCCCCTGTCATATGCTTTCTCCAAATCCATGAAAGCCGCATACAACTTCTTTCCCTTCTCTAGAAACTTTTCCACTAAAGATCTGAGAATGAATATCTGATCTACACAACCTCTTCCCTTCCTAAAGCCTCCCTGTTCTTCTCCAACTAATTTCTCTGTTCTTTCTCTAACTCTGTCAATAAGTATCCTACCATACACTTTTCCTATTATACTAAGAAGACAAATGCCCCTATGATTACCACACACTTCTTTTTCCCCTTTTTCTTTGTACAAGGGAATAATTATACCTGACTTCCAATCCTCCGGGACTCTACCTTCCTCCCAGGCCAATCTGCACATCTTCCACATCCATTCTACTACTATCTCTCCCCCATGCTTCAACATTTCACCACACACTCCATCAATTCCTGGGGCTTTCCCTGATTTAACTTTCTTCATTGCTTCCACAACTTCTATCCTACTGATTTCTTCCTGTCTTCTCACCTCCCTCCTTCTCCCAGCCATTCCCCAGCCACTTATACTTGCATTACTTCCATCCTCCACGTTCAACAATTCCTTAAAGTGTTCTCTCCATCTGCTCACTTTTTCTCCCTTCTCCACTAGTAATCTACCATTTTTATCTTTTACTCCCCTGCTAACTTCACTTCCACCCTGTCTTACTCTTTTCACCTCTTTCCAGAACATTTTCTTACAGTCCCTCCACTTTACACTCAAATTCCTTCCAAATTCCTCATCCACTCTCTTCTTACTCTCTCTTACTAATCTTTTCACCTCTCTCTTCCTTTCTACATATAACTCTCTCTTCCGCCTCTCAACTTCTTCCACGTCCCTATTTCTCATCCATTCATTGTATGCTTTCTTCTTTTGTGCCACAGCCCGTTTCACCTCTTCAGTCCACCACGCTGTTCCTTGCACCCCCCTCCGTCTTCTCTTCCTTCCACACACCACATCACATGCTGCACATCATCTTAATTATCATCATCATGACCTTTTTCCCTCTCACTTAAAGACTGGAAGAGGTAGAAATCAGAAAAAAGGAGACAAAGTAGGAAAATATGAAAATTATCAACAGCGAGCCGTGAGGAATAGATCACAGTCATTCAAGCCACATTATTCTGGCGTCATCTCATTAGCCGAACCGTCTTCACATTTTTTTTTCTTTGTAGGCGCGCTTCTCACATACCTGCCTGATCATGAATTCATCAACTACTAAATTAAATAGGGAGTTCTAAACTCTTGTCTTGTACTTCTCCGCACAAAATTCATCCAGTCAACTCATTAATAATCTGACCTCTTCAAAGTCCATACTTCGCTCTGTTAGTGAGCGTCCATACTTGTCCTTGAACAAGCGTTGACAACACACATCTCGCAACAAGTTTGGAATTGGATGAATGTAGGCAGCAGTATTGGCCAGATATATACAAACATGCTTTAGTGTTGCTTCGAACCTATTGGCAGCAGAGGTGATGCGATGAGTTTGCCCATACGAGGCAGCTGTGACTTCATCGTGATGTTGCCAACATGATCTGAACGCAGCTGTTTCGAACATGCTTGCACCGTATTCGTTACTTGCATGTAGCCAACACTTACTGGAGCACACGTGTTGACGTGCCCTTACACGCCCATCATACTGGAAATGGTCAGAGAGAAACGCAGTGTACGAACAAGGTCATTGCTAATACTTGTTTGTTAATACAAGGTGTAAAATAATAACTTATTCCGGGGAATATTATTTTAGTTCCCTTTGATTAATGAAAAGTATGTTGCAGTTTCAGAAAAATAACACGCAAACCAACAGACTCCTACTCGTGTGCTCGAGTCACTGAAGCCGATGGGGATGACTCAGAAGTGAGACTCACACGAGTTAGTGTTCCACAGACGTTCAAGGAGTGACAAGTTCCCGAACTTATCCTGTTTACCGGCCGTATTCTGAATCATAATCATATTATATTTTAAGTTATTAGGAATACATACAGTGTGACTGCTGTTTATACGCTGCACTATGTGGTGTCACCACAGCACAAAGGGACCCCAGATGTTCACTACCAGTGTTAAGTGAATGGCTTAGAATTATGACAAGGAATACAACAAAGAACAAGTACAAGATGTAGCGGCAGGAAAATCTGTAAGAAAAGCCCAAAGCTGAACAGCTGGCAATATTCAGCTACAGCCTGGTGAATGTATAGAACAGTCTTCCAGATTATGTTGTTAACTCTGAAAGTTACACAACTGTGGGAAATTTAGATAGCACATGGAATTGTAGGAAAACCAGTGTAAATTCAAAGCCCATAGTGAGAAAAATACCACCTTGAGCAAGTGAGAGATGACTTGAAATTGGAGGTGGAGAAGCAGGCTGGATAGTCTACCCTAAGGACCTTCTGCGAGTTTCTGTGAGTATTATACCACTGATCAGTTGATGAAGCCGAGATTACATATTGGGTAAGCATTACAAAACATGAAAACCACAAAGCACCACTAAGTTTATTATGATCCCTTTTTCAGTTATTCTCTGATAATGAACATCTTTGATAATATGTGGCCAAATAATCAACCAGTCATATAAATTGATAGTCTTTATTGTTTACCTTCAGTTTTCAGTGGATGAGATATGTCTCGTGAATGAAACAAAACCAATACCAGGAAATCATTACAGATGCCTATTAAGCCAGTAATTATCGCATTGTGGAAATATAGTCTCATAAAGACGACTGAGGTTAGACGTGATAATATGCTCACATCTCAAACTGTTTTTGAGTGACTGTACCCCGAGACTTCCGATTATACTCGAATATTACTGGTTATTTATTTTTGGTATTTTCTAACAGCAGTCGTTGCCGATGCTGTAAGATTTGTAATACAGTAACAGACTGTAACCTTTTCAGGCTTTTGGTTACCTCTAGGAGAACAAAATATATCGGCGGTCTAGTGGTTATAACGCCCCAGCCAGAGAGCCGGCAGTGCGTAGTTTCGATTCCTGAGAATTGTTTACAGGTTTGTCGATCATGTAATGCCACTAAGGGGAGTAACCTGGCCATCTACCCTTAAATCCACTGGACTTCGATACCCTAGCCCCGGGCCCCTACACCTTGTTCAGGGTAAAATGGATTCTGCTTTTACCTTTTTTTTTTTTTTTTTTTTTTAAGAATACGACACAAAAGTGGTACAATGGATTATGGCTACATACTGTAATATGCCAAACAGTGTCCTTGCTAGATATTTCTATGTATTCGAGACATACACAGATATTAGCACTCCTACTCATTGCCAGAATATTACACAATTATTGCCAGCTTCATAACGCCCAAGGTTCGTTCTTGCCTTAGTGTTTATTGTTATACCAGTCCAATCAGAGGAAGAGAGAGAAAGGCAGGACGTGGTGCGGTGTGGTGGAGAGGTGTGTGGTGGAGAGGTGTGTGGTGAGGTAGGGTGGGGAGAAACAGCGTGGTGAGCTTGGAAGGGTGGTCTGGGAAGGGGTGGGGGATTAAGGGTGAGGTGACGTGTGGTGTGATGTGGTGGGGAAGGGGGATGTGGTTGAGTGGAGGTGTATGGAGTTGGGTGTGGTGTGGTGTGGTGAGGTGGGTTAGGGCGGGTGGTGTGGAGTTGTGGGTTGGGATGAGACTGGCGAAGTGTGGTGGAGTGGGGGTGGGGGGTTTGGAGTGCTCGGTGGGATGCCGTGAGTTGGGGTGGAGAATTGGTGGGGCGGTGTGGAATGAGATTGGCGTGGCTGGGGACAATATTGTAAGGGAGAACGGCCAACAACAAATATCGGCAGCCGGCTTATTGCTCTCTTATTACCTCATCCTTTTACCAGCTTCATGACCACAGCAACCGTTGGAAAATATCTGGCTGTCTCTATAACGATGTGTACTTATCTATTTATATATCTAGCAAACTGTTATTTTTATTATTTGTGTATTTATCTACCTGTCTTGATCTATTTCTGTCGTACTCTATCTATTTATGTCTGTCTACCTATCAGTCTGTGTACCTACCTGTATCTTGCTCTGTTGCACCATCTTTTTCCAATCTCATGGCCAAAACAAGCACATGAAAATATCTAGGTGTACAAGTACTTAAGTATTGTTGTAAGATGATAGAGGATAAAGTGAAGGAAAGGTTGCTGCAAGGATAAAAGTTGGAAGGGATTTTAAGAGCTGTGACGAGAAAGAGGAAAGTGAGAGAGGGGAATGAGGAAAACATGGCATGGCAATAACTTAGTTCTAGCTCTTCGTTAAGTAGTGAAGCGTGGACAATGCTTGAGGGACATTAAAAAAAAGAGAGAGCTGTTGAAACAGCGTACCTCAGAAGTGCCTGTGGAGTGACATGGAGGGATAGATGGGAATATTAAAAGCTTCGTGGAGAATGTAGTGTGGAGGAGGATGATATGGGAAAAATAAAACGAAACACTGACGCGGTTAGGTCATACGAACAAATGGAGAGTGAGGGATTGACTCGGCGTGTGTATGAACGAGAGGCGGCTGTAAGGAAAAGGAGAGGAAGACAAGAGAAGAAGATGGAAAGAAAAGATGCAAAAATATGTACGGGATAGTGGTGCGTCATGGGAAGAGAAGTCGTTACTGAATAGGGATAGAACGGTAGGTCCTTTTGTCAAAGCCGTCTCACAGGATACGGCATCAGACAATAGACTGATGGATGCTGTCACTGTTGGATACAGACGACTCATATCAGACTTTTCTAAGAATCCAGCTCCTTGCCTCCGTTCCCAGAATTCCAACCATTAGCAACCCCGACAAATCCAGGACACACCGAGCTTTATCTTGTTGGCATAGGTTTCGTAGGATCCTATTAGAGATTCATTTACGTATTAGACCTGTTGGCATAGGTTTCGTAGGATCTTGTTAGAGATTCATTTACGTATTAGACCTTTATATTATCTTTTATGTCATTGACATACAATATTGTATATTATTAACATCCTCTTGATATCGGCGTAACTTGCATCAGTAATAAAATTCATTTGCTCTGGCAAACTCCAGATGATTTTTCCTACCCCGGGAACTTGTGAGGCCTGAAAGTTACGTGTATTGTGCAGAATTAATCGCCGAGGAAAGGTAATTTCGCAGTATCCTAACGTATCGAGGGTACGAGCCACACAGAGCACCAGACTTCACTAGTTGGCCAGTAAAGGATTTGCGTCTCGAGGATTCTGAGAGGAGCCAGGTTTTGTCACGTCGAATTTGGGATTGTGATGGGAAAAGTGTGGTGTGAGGTAGTAAGGCTGATAGACCTTAGTAAATGTTTAATATATTTACATGGTATTGCAAAAGTCTACGTGCAGAAGCATATGAAAGGTGTGGCACTGTGGTGTGTATCAGCAAGGTGTGTTGTAACGGTGTTTGTCTTTGTGTCAGTGTGTGGTGTGGCAATGTAATGGTGTCAGTGATAGTTTTCTCTCCGACAAGGAGAGTATGTTTTCACCCCTGTTTCTTTGTTAGTTTGTCTGTTAGCAGGATTACTCAAAAACTTAAAGAGAGATTTGGACCAATCTGGTGGGTAGATAGCCCATGTCCTAGGGAACAATCGAATAATTTTTGTGACCGATCCGGATCGTATTACAGATTCTGGATCCGGAAAACACTTTTTGCGAAACCCTAATCAGTGATGAGAACACCTAACCCATTATGAAGAGTGGTTTGGAAATTAAATTGCCCTCGTCAGAGTGATATGCTCCACTAAGTGCCCCTCTAGTTTTACATGCTGATTTACCTGCATTGGCGGAATGGTGCTGTAAAGGCGAAGAATACAGTCATTCACTCATCTGTATACAGCGATCTAACCCAAAGCAGGCTCCTCTTTGCCTCTGTCGCCCATCAGCACAGTTAGGGACCTGGATATAACAATGACTAATCCCGGTTAACTTCTCAGGGAAGACTGGGACTTAGCAAAGGGACTTTGCTTAATGATTCGTATAGTCCAACCTTGTTCTCCTTTTAAGCTTGAAACATCCACATTGTAGCCTCGTTGATTGCGCTGTGGTTCACACAATTAATTTATAGTACTCCTCGACTGTTTTTCATAATTAAGGACAAATAACTTTCCTTTATAAATGCCACTTCATTTCATAAATACCATTCACTCTTCTGGATGCTCAAGCCTCCAGTTCAGAATTTTATTTCCCCAAACTTACACTTTCCTGTTTCTTTCCCACAGCTTCTCTTCTTCTCACCCCACCTACCTGCCATCTGTATATCTTATTTCTCAGTCTCTTCATTTATTCTTTACATACGTCCATATCACTGTAGCACACCCTTTAAGCCCTTTCTGCCATACTGCATCGAATTTCTTACTGTGTAACTTATATCTCATCAATGTAATTTCGCCTGACAGTTAGGCTTAGGCAGCCAACTAAAGGACCATTTCATCATTCCTTATTTCCAAGCCTTCAGGATCCATGTCTTTTGCTAAACTAGCTTAGGTGACACCATCATACTTTATCATATACTGTCAGATATGTCATGCTCCAGGTTCATAACAGCTACTTGTAAATCCCCCCTTTCTGTAAAAAATTTCCGTACACGTTTCTCAGAGCAAACACCTGAAACTTATAGTCCTCCCTGTTCCTCTTTTTTTACGATAAAGCAAAAACTAGATTCCCTCTCAGTTCCCCCATAATTTTTGGCCACGCGAGTATCCGACCATCTGCTGTTCCAGAAGAAAACAAAGGCAGCAGTGGCGAGGGAAAGAGGGATGAAGGAATACAAGGAAGGAGAAGAAAAAAGAAAATCATTAGCCGTTCAAAAAAGCGACAGGAGTGGGTGGTGCAAGAACAGAGACGCCATGAGGAAAGGGCTCTTTTTCTCCCCACCTTAAAATCTAGTAAATGTTATTCGTGGTGGCCCCGCCGGCGAAGTTGTAGCAGACTTAAAGGAGAAGTTACTCCACCGTGCCTGTCTCTGAACTTTCGTCTTGGGTACTCGGACAATTTTTACTCTGTATTTCTCGTATTTGTTAAAATGTAGGTGAAGTCACCCACTATCCATTCAGTTGAATTAGTGCTTCTTTCATTGATTTTACGCTAAATGACAAAGAAGACGGCTTCATGTAGCTCAGGAAGCATTTTTTTTTTTTTTTTTTTTTTTTTTTTATACTGAGTGACACCCATATAACCAAATCGATGTTTGGTGGTCTAGTCGGTTAAGGCGCTCCAACTGGATGTGATCCACACGAATTCCATCCAAGGGCTGGCTCTGGTTTATTGTTCACATATTACTACACAGGGGAGGGAAGCAGTCACTCCGCATTGAGTGTCAGGAGTAAATAGCCCAACCCCGGATACCACGTTTCTGAAAGGCTGAAAGACAGACAGATGATACATAGACAAATACACAGGTAGGTAGGTAGATATTTCTTTGCTTATAAATGTTTTCTTTCCTTTTTATGTTTTCATTCCATTTACGCCTCTCTTCCTTGTTGTCTTCTTTTATACTTCCCTTTCTCCTCTTAGCTGTAAAGAAGACACTCCACCATGTCTGTTTTTCAGTCCCCTTTCGAGTGTTTAGGAAAATTTCACCTTTTGTTTACTTAGTCCTGTCCTTACCTTTGTCCTTCAGCATTATTTGTGCCTTTCTTTCCTTCCACGCTTCTTTGTTCCTCTTAAGTTTAAAAAAGAAACTACTGCACCATTTCTCTCTCTTAACCCTTAAGTTTTGAGTGTTCATTCAGTTTTCTTTTTTTTTTCTTTGCCTTCTTTTTTTTTATGCTTCCCTGCTTCGCTTTTTCTTTTCGCTTGAGAAAGTCCTTCAGTGAGGTTACTTTTTATATGTAATTCTTTTGTGCAGTGAGAACTTGATTATTTTAAAAAGTTAAAAAAAGGCCCTCTAGTAATGGGAAAATTAATGAAGGTTATAACCAACCGTGTAGTTCGATAATTATACCCCGCGATTAATTAGATAATATAAGATAGCAAGAATGATACAGATAATAAGTCGTCATCGGATGAAAGGGAAGAAATACCAGGCTTCCCAACTATATACGTCTCTGAACCGCCGTCGTGAGGGTTCAGGTATTTTTTTTTACCATTTTATTATTTCACTTCAGTTGTCCTCTCTCATACTTCCCTCGTCCTTTTCCTCTTGCTTTCTTATTTTCCTTTTTATTTTAGGCTGTAAAGGAAAATTTACCCCCAAAAGACTCTTGGAACCCAGTCGTAAGTATCAGGCAGTTTTCACGCTTTATTTACATTTATTCTTCTTCTTCCATTCGTTTAAGACTTCCGCTTTCCATTTTATCTCAGAAGACGTTACCCTGCCTCTGTGTATTTGTTCATTTGTAAGTCTGAATATTTGTATACTGATATACTGTATATGTGTATTTGCGGCACCTTTGGACTTGCATCTCATCATCTTACGTATCAGGACCTCATTTTCGTGATTTCGCTAGACAATCGTTTTCATTTTGCCCCTAGACGCGACTATCTATCTGCCATCCAATGCTTTATTGCTTCATCAGGTGCGGTGGGTCCCATGGCTAAGATACTTAGTCCAGGCATTTAGGGTGAGAGTAATCAGTCGCCTTTAAGAAATGAACCCCAGCCTCTTCTTGGATGAAAACCCTATGGACTGGAGCGCCTGAACTTATGTAATCGTCAGGTGTCTCTTTGATTATATTGTCCCCACGCAGCGTAGTGAATGGTTTCCTCGGTTACAAAACACCATTTCCTTTTCACTTCAGCAAAGCCACCTGATATTGATGGGGAAGGATATATCTAACCCCTAGACTTCAAAAAGTCTCTCTAAGGAAAACAAAATCGTCAAGTGGCAGTAAAACTAAAGCGAAAAAGACGTCCCTGAAGCTCCATCTTAGGTAATTAGTACAGCGACGTCTTATAAATTTTTGATATTCATGCTACCAGACGATTTAATCCTTTCAACCAAAAACCTTAATTATGCCTCCTCCCACCTATGGTGGAGGAGATTGGCTGTCCGTGCGTGCGTTCGTTCGTATGTGTTTAGGTCCTCGCGTACGTAGCACTATTTTGGGCTCGATATTTCCTGAACCAGTAGCAGGATTTTCACCAGATTGTTGTCAGTGATGCGGTATGAGGAGATGATGAACTGGTAGGTCTGCAAAGTCAAGGGGTCAAAGGTCAAGGTCATAAGGGTATGGCCGCGATATCTTCTGAACCCCTGGACTGATTTTGACCACACTTTTGTCAGTGATAGTGTGAAGGGACAATGAACTGAGTAGGTCAGCAAGGTCAAGGGGTCAATGGTCAAGGATATATGGGTATGGGCGCGATAGCTCCTGAACTTTCACATGGATTTCAACCAAACTTGTCAGTTATATAGTCTGAAGGGACAATGAACTGATAAGGTCAACAAGGTCAAGGGGTCAAAGGTCAGGGTCGTATGGATGTGGGCGCGATATCTCCTAAACTCCTCGACTGATTTCGACCAAACTTTTGTCAGTGGTACAGTAAGAAGAGAAGATGAACTGATTAGATAAGCAAGGTCAAGGGGTCAAAGGTAAAGGTCATATAGGGTCTACTTAGTTAATCTTTATTCTCAGTTCAACCCATAATGAACTGTCATGCACGTTGTATGACGAGTCCGTGCCCAAGACTTGGCGAAGGCATACTGAGCCAAGGTCTTGTACTGAGCAACGCTTTGTGTCGACAGCTCGGGACCCGAGTTCCCAGCGTTTCATTTATAGTTTACTCTTTTTGCTACCACACAATTTCATTAAACTTAGACCTCTCATACTGAAGGGGGGGGGGGGCGGTAGCACAGTGGTAGCGCGCCGGACTCGTAATCGGGGGACTGCGAGTTCGAGCCGCGCCCGGGCTGCCGTGCCGGGAGTGGTAGCTCGCTCCTGTAACCCTAGCGAGGCTATATAGTCCAATACAGGGCTTAGCTCGGGGGAACTCCACTTCTCCCATTTTTTTTCATACTGAAGGGGTTAACAAAGGCTGTGTCTAATCCCTCCAGTTCGAAAAGCCTGTACGGAATGAAATCGCCTAAAGATACCACGAGTGAAGCAGGGAGATGTTATCATACTCAAGTCGCTCTTTAAGCTTAGAAATCTGGCATTGTGAATGAGTTGGAAGCTTCGTTTACTTTCAGTTTGCTTCTACCGGATAGACGAACAATTAGCATTGCTTTCTAGGAAGCTGCCAGGCTGTTAGTGCTAGAATTCTAATTCTGGTGCGGTGAGCTGTCGCCACCCGATGCACGTGTCCATCCACTCGTTGGTAGATTGGTAGGTAAAATGAGCATCTGGAGGAACACCTAGGGAAATAACTGAGTTTGTTAGATGATGCTGTGGCCGCGAATATCAACATTGTTGGTTAATAACCCACCATAGGATCATAGACCTAAGGTACAGGGATGGGCACCATTATAGAGTATGTCCCCACCTTTACGTTTACCATTTAAGAGACACTGATCGTGAAGGAGTTAGATAGAATCTCCTTCTCGTTAAATCTTCGTTCCACCACCTGCTTTATGTAGCTAAAGAGAGACCTCTGATCGTGCAAGTGCTATAAATATTCTCTATGTATTCCTTCAGTACCGTGAATATTATTGTATTTTATTCCTGCACGACCGGCAGACAGTTTTTTTTCAGCTGAAGAGAAACCTCTCGTAGTAAATGGGTTCAAATTAATTTCAATTTACTTTCATTTTGTTGCCGTCTTGTGGAATCACAAGCAGGTTCTGGTGTTGCTCATATAAAAAGCTATGACCATGCACACTGTCATTGCCTCACAGTTGTTAGGCTATCCCTGTGGTAGATGACTCCAGGGGTTCCATTTTTGTTCGCGGCCTATGATTTCAATTCTCCAGGGTTATATTCCCCGTTGATCTATTCCTGCCATAGACCAATTCATTCTATGGACCTAATCCTGAGGGACCTATTTTCCTGTTTCTCACCCACCCACCCAACCCTGCCCATTCCAATCAACAGCCCACCCACCCGACCCATCTGCCCACCCACCTGACCCACCCGGCCAAAAGCCCACCTGCCTGACCCATCCGCCCGCCTACTCGACCCACCTGGCCACCAAGCTCCACCAAGTTGACCTGATAGTGAATTTTAAGTTATGATTTTAAGATAATTGTAAGAAAAAGTTAAAACCACTGCGGTAGTTGTCCACCAGGCTCCACCATGCTGACGTGAGTAGCTTTACTTTTGGCTGTTAGTGACACCACTCTAACAAATTTAAACCATGCCATTAACTTCCTCGCAAAAGTTACCCCTTTTGGACCCCAGTGGATCCCTCTAGATAGTTTCCCCTTAATTTTGAGTGGACAGACAGACAGACAGACAGCAGACATACAATAAAAGTATATATTAGATGAAGCCTAGGAAAGACCTCCAGTAGTAAGAGTGTTTGGAATATTTTGTAATTGTCTTGTCAGATCCTTAAAGACTGTTATATCATCATCTTGCTGGCACGAAATATTTCACTTAACATAGGAGAGACTCTCGGTGTGAAGGGACTGGGGGAAAAATATCTGTAACCTGCAGTACCCTGACTTTTCTTATGTTTCTTTCTTGCTGCTGCCAAACGATTTTAACCACATCCACAGAAAGTATTTTTTCCTTCTTATTCCAGTTACAACCAGACGATTTTATTCAGTTTTGGAAAGACTTTGAACTTGTGAGGATTATTATGTAGTCTTCAGTAACCCTTTAATTAAAAAGTCTCTCCTAACCTGGGTAGAATGGTCTGGTATCAGTAGGAATAACATAAACAGCACCTGCTCGGAAAGGAGCTCTGCTGGAGAAGAGGTGAAGTGTTCAGGTTTAGATAATGTTCAGCTTCCTTACTCATTGTATCTTTTTCCCTTATGTTCTCTCCTGTATTTCTCATTGTCTCCATTTCCTCCTTGCACACCGTTTGTTCTGATCCCCGTCTCCGATTTCTGTATCTCCTATTTTTTCTATTTTCCTTGATTGCATTCATTATTTTATCTTCCTCGTCTTTCTGTGAGCATCGTTTTCATCCATTTTCAGGTGATTTCTGTCTCTTATATCTTTATTTAGTTCACCAATTCTGCTTCACATTGCTTTAAATATTATTCATTATTAATTATCCTACGTCCATCCAACTTCCTTCCTCAGTTAACTTCTTTTTTCTCTTTTTCTTTGTCCTATTGCCTCCATTTCTTCTTTTCAGTTCCGTAGTGTAACCTTTCGTGGCTATTTTTGTGTATCGTAATACAGAGCCTTTTATTGTAAATCGTTAGTGTATTCCAGAATATCACAGTTTTTCATGGAGTTGGGGAAAAGTATCATACGAGTTTTGTAGATAGCAATGAATGTTTCTGTAATTTACTGTGGACGTAACAGCAATAAAGAATATCAATAGGGGAATAGTGAAGGCTTGGTGTATCCTTCTCTAATTTTTTCTTTCCTCCCATTGCTCCTTAGCGTACCCTCCTCCAGGTCTTTCTCGTTCCTCGTGTGATTCTTTCTCCCCTTTTGACTTTAATGCAGCTCCTCGAATTTTCTTTCACGTTCAGTTCAGATTCGTTTTTTTTATTTTTCTTGGTTTCATCCAGTTCCCTCCTCCTCCCCCAATTGTCGCCTTTATCTTTTTCCATTTTTTCCATTCCCTTCCTGTTCCCTTGTTTCAATTGTCTTCAACTCTTTTCCTGCAAGTCTCAACATCCTCCTTGCAATCTTCTTCGTTCCCTATACGATTTCTTTCTCCCGTTTGGCTTCCAATTTAGTTTCATGAGTCTGATTTTCCTTTTTTCTTTTTCTTTTTTTTTTACATCTTTCGATTTTCCAGCTTCGGTTTTCTTCCATCTTCTGCCTTAATTGTCTTTCTTTTACAGAGTTTGCATTTGTACTGAAGTGACTGAGAATGTGCACACGAAGAAGGGTTTGTGCTTCAGTACATGTAATACATGGGTGTGTGAGTCATTTGGATTCAGGATATTACAGGTAAACGTTAAAACTGAAATACAAATGTTGGCGAATATATGCGTGTTTGCTTAAATGAAAGGTCAAGTGTTTAGAGTACGACCAGAGTTTTAGGAGAAATGTTCAAGCACACATGTAGAAGCTTATCCGATGTGAGGATTAGTTCGATTGGAGATATGAATGGGATGCAAATGGTTGTGTTTTGTTTGACACCTGTACCTGGCGACGCTAAATGATAGCAAATACCTACTTCAGGCACAAAACGATCCTCAGCAATTAGAAGTAGTACCGGTATGGGAAAAGGAGCTGCCTGCATATAAAACAGCATGTGTGTGTGTGTGTGTGTGTGTGTGTGTGTGTGTGTGTCCGCGCGCGCGCGCGTGCGTTCGTGCGTGCATGCGTGTGCTTGTGTGTGCGAGCATCTGTGAGCATGTATGCATGTGTGCGTATGTGTGCGTGTTCATGTGTGTTTTTATGCATGCGTGCGTGTGTGTGTGTGTGTGTGTGTGTGTGTGTGTGTGTGTGTGTGTGTGTGTGTGTGTGTGTGTTTTCAAATACGGTCCTGATGAGGTCAGTGATGATATTAGAATGGATGGTGGAATGGGGATTGTTGGATTGGCACGGTGTGGTGCTGAGGACAGTGGAGCAAAAACAATGAGTGATCAGATGTAAAAGACGACAGGAGGAAGCAGGTGTTGCACAGAGTAAAAACTGCTGCGGGAAGGCAGGAAAGAAACTGGGAGGCAGCTGGGTGAAATCGGTTGGAGGAGGAAGAGGAAGTGGGTAGGTTAAGATGATCGCAAAAGAAATGTCCGCAGCATATATAGTGGTGATTGAGGGTTTAAAAAGGTAAGGGATTGGAAGGAACAGTTCACAAAACGTTTGTAGCATGTGGAATGTAGTAATGGGTGTAGAAGTCTAAATCTTCTTCCATCGTAAATGCTGTCATACTTCTCTTGTTTCTGTATTTTATCATTCCTACATGTTAACAGTGATTTTATGATGCATTCTTTGGCTGCTACAAGCATCTGAGAAGGACCGGTCAACAGACTGCTACAAACCTCTCAGAAGGCCCTTAACGAATGTTAACGGAAAATAGCAGCACCAGGTCATGACTTAGCTCAGAGCTCTCAGCAACCAAGGGGTTAAAATGTAAATTAGTGTTATAAAAATATAACATGAGCCAATGGATGTTGGATTGTCCCTTACGTGCGAGGGAAGGGTGTGGAAACTCTGTACTCTTATTTGGTGATATTACTGGTAGACGAGTCGGAGTTGTAGCGTTTGGTGAAGAGTGGAAATGTATGCAAAAAACAAAACTTATAAGTGAATTCAGCTAAGAGAAATGGTGTGGTTTATGGAAGAAATTAAATCACAGAGTTCACTATGAGGCTGAATGGCTAGGAACTGGAGTAAGTGCGAGCCTTCAAGTGTTTTCGGTAATGTGATGGGCACAGATGGGAGTTAACACAACGAAGGACAAACAGCAGAATTGAGGGTTGCAGGGATATTGTGGAAGCTACAAAGAATTTGTAGAGAAATTGTGAATGAATAAATGATGACGCAGCCCTGAGGGGATATTCTCCCGCATTTGGTCTGATCAGCTAGTCAGGTCAGGTGCGGGTAAGGAGTTGGGTCTATTATGATGTGGCAGGGGTAAACCAGCTCTGTTGTCGGGCTCCGCTGCGGATGTCACTGATTGAACTGCGCAGCTGACCCTTGTGCGGTGTGATGTGGTGAAGATCTGTCCCTTTTCCCCTTTGGGGCTAAGATGCGAATGAAAGTGTTTGAATGGATGAGTAAATGGGGAGTGTGTCGTCCTGTCTCGGCTACCTCCTTTTCCTCGGGGGAAGCAGCCTAGGTATATAGATACCCTGTAGATAGATAGACAAAGAATTTGGGATGTGAGAGTAGAAGTGCTGAAGTCATTGCATGACACTTATGATTTCCATCATGACGTACGAGTATACTGTACATGTGAAACTTTGACACTGTTGGTAGTACATAAATGTAGAGTGACAGAAATGAGTTACTTGTGAGCAACGTGTGGATTGACATATAAAAACAGACGAATGAAGATGTTCGAGAGTGTTGTTATGTTGATATGGATGTGTTAGAAAGTGTTAGAAGGACTGCATCGAGACGGTTTGGCCATGTGGAGCAAACAGAGATTAAGCGACTGATCTAGAGAGTGTATCCGGGTGAAGTGGAGGGAGAGGGGGTGAGGGTGACGTAGGAAGGACGAGAGGTATGAGTGAGAATGATCTGAGATAGAAGGAGCGTTTTCTGATGGCGGAGGACAAGGAAACATGACAGCAATTTGTTCACCACCAACCACTCCAGGATTAAGTCAACTGGCTACGGACAGATATAATCAGTGCAGAAATGAACGAGTGAATAAACATCGTCGACCTATTGGCTACACTAAACAGCATAGGCAGTATAATATTTATAGAATTAGAATGACGAAAAAAAAAAACGCCACTGACTGAATATACTTGATCATTAGTACAATCTCATCCCACCAGCAACTTTTAACAGAGCTTCATACGATCTGGAATGTTGCCAGATAATGTAAAAAAATATGCATTAGCAGTCTTTTTCACTTACCTAATGACTGCCTCTGATTTTCCAGTTTTTCTTGCATTGCACAGTTGTTGAACCCCTCACAAACCAAGGCCATTACAACACACTTTTCGTCCATCTGGAACTTAATGATCATAATTATGAAATATGGGTGGAAGATAAATGTTGGTAATATAAAGACAAACCGGGATAAAAAGACGGTAGTTTCCATAGTGTCGGATTATGTAGCCTCTTCTTATGACTGACTGATGGTTATAAATGTTGTTTTTAATGAAACATTTTCTCATGAGTGAAGAGTCTTGTGAGATGCGTGATTACTCGCATACCCATACCAGCTTGAGGTATGAAAAGGAAAAATAACAAAGGTCCTATACAAAAGACAATTTCTTTTCTGTGTTCTGGTAGATTTTTTTTTTTTTTTTTTTTTGTCCAGATTTTCTCTCTCCCTCCACCGATATTATGTTTGGAGTCTACTAAGTTTCAGTTGGAGGGAGAGTCACGTGATGACCTTTCTTCTTTTTGGCAGAACAATTGTGGAATTGCAAGGACACTTGGATGATCGCGAGCGACCTTTAGACGAGCGAAGAAGGCTGTCAATGCATATATATATATATATATATATATATATATATATATATATATATATATATATATATATATATATATATATATATTGGAGAGAGACACATTACACGCGTGTGTAAAAATGTTTTTTACGCTCGACCGGGAATCGAACCCCAGACCTCTAGATAGAAGTCAGGCACTGATGCCACTATATACTCGTATTTCAGTCACAACACATTAGAATTATTTTACAGCCCCACGCAACTCGGCAAGTGACAGAACAGTTGCCGAGTTGCGTGGGGCTGTGAAATAATCTTAATGTGTTGTGATTGAAATATATCCTCCCATAATGGATTTACCTGGTTCATCAAAAAATTCAGGTGTCCTGGCAGTTATTACGCCGTGGTGTAGTGGCATCAGTGCCTGACTTCCATCCAGAGGTCTGGGGATCGATTCCAGGTCAAGAGATTAATATATATATATATTTTTTTTTCACAGTTGTTGGGCAGCATTTGAAAACATATAACTGTACTGAAAGACAGGGCTGGAATGAATCCAGTAATCATTTGTCAAATGGAGGAAATTAGGTAGAAATGTTTTTGCCTTTTTTCTTTTTCCATAAAAAAATTGTGCATGTTTTGCTTGTTGCAATGAACAGGTCGACAATGTTTTCCATACTGGCTCGACAGTTTTTTCTGCGGTAATTGTATTAGGCCTATACCCACGCACGGTAATGTGGGACAACACGTTTTTGTTGTTTTTGGTCCTGTGTGTGTGTGTGTGTGTGTGTGTGTGTGTGTGTGTGTGTGTGTGTGTGTGTGAAGTATGGTTCAAACTTTTGATCCGATTTTGACAAACTTGTTGGAAGGGTTAAGGGTTAGATTAGGAAGGAGTGAGGCGTTTTTAACAATAACACTTGAAAAGCCAAGGTCAAACAAGTAGCTTAACTCCAGCTTTGATTCGATTTCGACCAGTTTTGGTGGAAGGGTTCAAGGTCAGGTAGGGATGAAGTGATTCTAGTTCGAAAACAATCGGCTGTTGTGAGTCACATGGCATGGTTGAAGGTTCGTCCCTATGACTGACTAATATGGTTTGTATCGTAAAAGTCTTTTCATAATACATTTGGTGTTACAATGTTTCAGTATCAGTCGTGTTGAGCGCAGGTGTTGCAGTCTCCGAGGGTTCATTCTAGTTCCATTTATATCGTATCTTCCTTCTCTTCCTTCGCGCTAGTCTTCCTCGACTTTCCCTCCAAGTCTCAGTGCTCACCTCCTCCTCTACCTCTTCCTTCCTGTGCTAGTTTTTTTTTTTTCTGCTTTAATTTAGTTCCTCTGTCCTCTTTCTTGGTTTGGGTAGTAATCTTTCCATTATTTTTTAATTTGTACTTCCACCTAGTTTTAGTTTTCCAGTGCTGGTTTTCCTATCGCCTTTCCTCTAAATTTCTGTCTTTCTTTCCTCTCCATCTACGTCATAATATTATCCTCTCTATCCATTCTCTTTACTCATGACTATGGCTCCTTTGTTTCATTCTGTTTCAGTTTGATGTGTCTATTCTCACCACATTTTCAGTATACAATTTTTCATTTCTGTTTACGTCCACCTACATACCTCTGTTCCTCCACTTTCATCTTCATTATTCCTCCCTTCTTGACGTCCTTTATTTTCTTCTTTTACCTGCTTTTCCTTTGTTTTAGTCGTCTTAGCCTCTCCATCATTTCGTAATCTGCATACGAGTATCCAATTATTCTTCCTCTTTTCTCCTTTACACCCCTTGCCTTTATTTCACTTCCTCTAATCATCATTCACTTTTCTTCACTTTCCTTTGTCGATCCCGTTTCCTTCCTCTTTATCACTCTTTCTATTTTCTCAATTACCTCCATCCTCTTCCTATGTTTCAGTCTTCGTCGCTCCATTCTCTAGGTCGTATTTCTTGAACTTTCCTCGCATGATTTCTTCCTCTCACGTATATCCAATATATTTTACTCTACTCTCCCTTCAGGCTTAGTTCATGATTTCATTTATTCTTCGTTTTCTTGCATCCTTCGGCCTTATTAATCTCCATTATTTCTGTTATTTAATGTCTCGTCTTTATTTTTATGTGTTTCATTTTTACTCTCTATCTCTCTCTCTCTCTCTCTCTCTCTCTCTCTCTCTCTCTCTCTCTCTCTCTCTCAATTTTCTCACAGTATTGTTTTATGTTTTTTCTCCCAATCGATAGAGTAAAACACGTCAGGCACTGTATTTCTTCAGGAGGAGGAGAAGGAGAAGAAGGAAAAAGAGAAGGAGGAGGAGGAGAAGTGATTACAAGAGAACAGGTTTTCTGGCAACTGGGAGCGTTCGGAATCGCCTACGAATTAGAACTTCTGCGTAGTGGTAGGCATTCACCAGGAGCAGGTTTTAGTCAGACTAGGACCGTCAGGTTCCTTCTCCCCTATTGGTGGTGGAATCCCGGGGATGCCGGTTGATTTTGTATGCATTACCAGGATTTATATTTTAAAATATGTTTTGTACCAAGGAAAACGAAATTTTACACGATGGCAGACCTCCACCTAGGCCACGTCTTATACAGGTTGAGATTCTTTTGTTCCCAGAGAGGAGGGGCAAACGCCATTTTTTAAAACCTACAAACATGAAAATTCGCACACTGCTAGACCTCCACCTGGGCCAGGCCTTAGGAAGTGTGGAGCTTCCAGAGACTGTCCCCCCCCCTCCTCCCAAGGGGAAGCGATCCCCTGTGATACTAGGCAACACGAGCATGCGAAGACACACACACACACACACACACACATACACATATTGATCAGTCGAACTATAACACCGGCTCGCATATTGCTATTCAGGACTTCTGCAAGCCGCTGAGCCGTGGGTGACGCTCAGGTCCTAGCTCACAATCTGACCACATGATTCTCTTTTAATTGTTCTCGGTGTATTTCCCTGCAAAAAGTACATATCAATAAAGAAGATAACTTAGCTTAACCTAAACCGGGTCGGGTGCCGAACTCCAGCAGACTTCAGGAATATGCCACCAGCTCTTGCATCACAAAAGCGAGTGTAATGACAAAAGACGTCATCGTGCGATGACGTCTTTTGTCATTACACTCGGAATATTTTGCAAATATTCCTCCATGTCTTTCTTTATCTTTCGTTTCATGTCTTTCTCCGTCTGTCTCAATTCCCCGTCAGTTTTCATGGTTTTCTTTCGTCCTTCTAGCTTGTCTTTCCTCCTGTCTTCCTCCTAACTTTTCTTCTTTCCTTCTTCCTCTTCGTTTTTTATTTCTTCACCTTTTCTTGCATCTTCCACGTTTTTTTCTCCTATTCTTTTCTCTTTCTTCTTTCCTCACATGTTGTATCTCCTTTTCCTTCTTGGACCTTGTCAGGTTTTTCCTCCATTTTTTCCTCTCTTTATACATAATTTTCTCGTAGCCGTCTTGGTCGTCGTTTATTATTTTTCCTCATTTTCTTCCTCCAAATTTTCCTTGTTATCCTTCTTCTCATTCGTTTGTTTGTTTCCACCTTTGCTTCCTCCTACTTTTCCTGGTTTCCCTTCATCCTCTTTGTTTATTATTCCCATTCCTATTGTTCCATCTTCCTCGTTTTTCCTCCTGTATGTCCCTCCTTATATCTTCCTCATTCCTCGTTTGCCTTTCCTTCTTTTCCTTCGTCCTCGCTCATTTGCTGTAAAATTCTTAGTTTCACGCTATAGATAATTTTCACACCAAACGTTTTTCACCGTTTATTTTCCTCTTTGTTCTCTCCACCTTGCTAGTTTCTTCTTCATTTTTAATCCGTCCTCGTAATTCTCCTGGTTTGCTTCCTTCCTCTTTTTTTTTTCCCTATATTCCTTCCCAATTGTTTATTTTCCATTTTCCACCAATATTTTCCTTATCTTCCTTCCTTCATTATTTTTCTTCTCATCTCCTCCTTTATTGTTCCTCGTTTCCTCCTCTATTTACAAGCATTCTCTCTGTCTCTGTCTGTCTGTCTGTCTCTGTCTCTGTCTGTCTCTCTGTCTCTGTGTCTGTCTGTCTGTCTGTCTGTCTCTCTCTCTCTCTCTCTCTCTCTCTCTCTCTCTCTCTCTCTCTCTCTCTCTCTCTCTCTCTCTCAGGATCATTTCGTCTTTAATCCCCCCTTCATGATCAGATAATCACCTATCGCGCCTTCATTCTCTGTCTTCGATTTCTCTCCCTTCCGGCCTTTCTCTTCGTTCTCTCTTTGCTTTCCATTTCCACCTTCTTTTCATTTTTATCTCATTATTTTCATTTAACCTTCCTTTTAGTTATCCAATTTTTCTTCTTCCTCTACTTTCGTCTCATTTTCTGTCTTTTCTCTAACCGTTATTCTTCTTTGTACCCTCCACCTGACAAGGTCAAGGAGGAGGGATCAATAAGTGTCCGTCCGTAGAGTTGGGCGGCAGGGTGGCAGGGCTCCTGGCCGGGAGTAGATATTTCGTTTACGGGCCAGAACTCAGAAAGTATTCATTATAGAGTCATCAAATTTCACATAGTTATGTCTTATATTGAACTGGAGCCTTTCGATAGGTAGAATGCGGTGTGTTATTATTTTTTTTTAAAGTAATGAAAAAGAAAAAAAAATCGCTAATGGGCTGGAACTCGGAAACTAATACAGGTACAGGCTTCAAATCCTCCAGGATTATATGTTAATATGTTTCGTTGTGCCTTTGGTAGTTGCAATGCCATGAGATTATATAATGTTATGAAATTGCAAAAACACATAAAACTGATTATTTTAATGCATTTTTATATGAAAACTTTGCAACTAACATTCCTAGGAGGCAAAACTTGTACTTGAAAAATGATTATATGAATATCTAATTGTGTATGAAGTTTCATGACTCTGCCTAATATGTAATCATAGAAAATTGCTGCCTAAATGAAAAAAAAAAAACTAGTCATAATTTCATCACATGTGCACATACCTTAATTATTACGATGGATAAACCACTGAAAATTTTTAAGTTTCAATGTCTGTGTGATACAGAGGGGGGGGGATGTGAAGCGTTAGGCGCTTGGTTAGTTGTGCAGTGAGAAGGGGAGGTATGTGCTTGGTCAGGTGGTGGG
>NC_136991.1:28192640-28489756 GCF_032717465.1 Coenobita brevimanus | reverse complement strand
CATACTGTGCAGGTAGATTAACAGACTGACATAAACATTGATAGACAGATTGATAGATGTCCAGCCGGCTCCACTACCTAGTTAAATAAAAGTCCATTAATTCTCTCCCTTTTTCCTGAAATATGGATGGTGGCCTGCAGAGGGACAGTTACAGCTTGCACTCCACTGGGTTCACATCCATGTCAGAACGGGGCCACAATACAAGCAACAAGATTCACGTGGTTCTCGCAAAATTTCACTTGCCATAACTTATGGCACAAAAGCTTCCAGGATCGCAGGAATTTTCTCGTACCTTAGTCTCTCTCTCTCTCTCTCTCTCGACCTGTCTATCAACTTGTTTATCTCTCTCTTTCTCTTTTTGTGATAGAATAAGTCTTTCCTAACAGAATCACGCAATTCTATGAAGATTTTCGTAAGACTTACGGTAAACACTGACCCACCAGGAATATTGTAGGATATACTGTAGCTTCCGATGCAGCTTGGGAAAAAGTATGAACTTTCATAGCTACTACAGGATGGAAAATATTGCTGGAATGGTGATAACGAGGGAAGTTTGAACTATGTAGGTTTTGGTATGCAGTCTAAAAATAATTTACGATAAACAAAACGAAGACTGTTATGATGATGTAGAAATTCTATGGAGGGGAATAAGGACGTTGTATTGTCGATTGCAAATATATCATGGTCTCGAAGGAATCAGTAATTTGGGATTAATTTTACTTTGACTAGTTCCTAAGTAATGTTTTTTTAAGACGCTGTAACTAGTATTTATTGTTCTGGATAAAAAGACAAAAGAGTATTTGAGTGAGGTGGAGGAAGACAGGAGGAGGGGGAGACCAAGGATGAGATGGAGGGATGGAGTGGAGAGAGATATGAGAAAGCGGGGTGCGATATGGAGAGAGAGCAGCCAAATGTCGGAGGGAAGGGCGACATGGAGGGAATTTGTTTGTGGTCTCCTCTTGCGAGAGAAAAGCGTCTGGCAGAAGACAGACATATAAACTGATAGAAACATATGACAAAAAGACAACACGATGAAGAGAAAACACATGAATAGCAGCTACGCGTGAGAGTTATATCGAGGACAGAAGGTCATTGCTGACTATGAATAGAATCGCCGGGAGCTATCTGTCGACACCAAACCTCACAAATGCGATGTCAAGCAATGCATGAATTTATAAACAGGCAGACAGACAGACTAATACGGATGAATATAGAAATACAGGTCAGCTAATGTACAGACAGATCGATAGTTAGATTGACAAAATATGTACAGTATGTTTGGTGACAGAAGCATCGGAACCATGACTACTCCAAAAGTTGTTGTAATTCTTATAATTCACCAAAGAATAAAAAAAAAATAAAGTACTTTTCACACCGCCAGTTAGTGAAATATTTCGAGAAAAATAACTACCGTATTGAAACGGTTAGTGAAGAATGATCCAGTCTTCCTAGATTCTGCATTTCATTTCGCTCGCAAAAATAATGACAGACCAGAAAATTTTACAAAGACAGACGAAAACAGCAGTCTGTCAAGGTGATTCTTATAGCCAGTGAAATATTTATAAGAATAATCCACATTTCCTTACTTCCACGTCACATTTCACCAACCATGGTAGTGACGAACCTAAAAGTCGAGAAAATTAAGTCAAGGATGGGACAAATAAAAAAAACCACAAGCACAGCGCAAACAACCAAACATTAGGAGAAATGGTACAATCCTTAAATATTAAACGTCACTTTCACTGACCAAAATAATAACTTTTGCATGGTCTTCCAAAATTCCTCGTCACATTTAACCCGGTTCAATAATGACATGTCTTGTGATGTTCCTCTAACAGAAGATGAACAGGAAAAAAAAAAAAAGTATGAGGCAGATAGCTAGTGAAGGATCTGAGAAGTATGAGGCAGACAGCTAGTGAAAGATCTGAGAGGTATGAGACAGATAGCTAGTGAAGGATCTGAAAAGTATGAGGGAAATAACTAGTGAAGGATATGAGGGAGATAACTAGTGAAGGATCTGAGAAGTATAAGACAAATAGCAAGTGAAGGACCTGAGAAGAATGACTTTTAAAACAAACAGTAAAGAATGACCGTCTTCCTAGATTTCCTAGCACTCTTTTGCAATTACTATATGATGGATAAAAAATCCAAAAGATATGACTGCTATATACTGCATTATACAAAGATATGTGTTTCAGGCGTACAGTGAAACATGTACTGGATGCTGACTGCTGAAACGCAAAAAAAAAAAAAAAAAAAAAGTGATCCAGTCCTGCTAAATTCATCGTTACCTTTCGCTGGCCACAGTGATGAAAAATACTAAAATTTACTGCAGTTCACAGAGAGATAGACAAAAAACATAAGCATGATTAAGCCAGTCGACCAACCAGTTAGAGAGGAATGATCCAGTCTTTCTCAATTTCCCTTCACATTTCACCGACCAAAATAATGAATGACGGATGCAAAACTACCTTAATCGAGGGGGACAGGCAAAAAACGACCTTGATTAAGTTAACTGGTAAAACAAGCAACGCATAGCACTAAAACTTATTTTTTTATTATTTTTTGGTATAATTCATGGCACAAATGAATGATAGTTTCTACAATTTTGCCTAATAAAATGATCCTTATAACACACACACACACACACACACACACACACACACACACACACACACAATCTTCCTCAATTTCGCTTCACATATTACAAATCAAAATTATGACATATCCCCCAAAACTCTAATCAACTCTTGTACAGAAAAAAGTGTCAGCAGGAAGTGACTCATTAACAAAAGAAATGATCCGGTCTTGTTAAATTTCCCTTCACATTTCAGGGACTAAAAATAATGACAGATCCGAAAACTTCCTATAATTCATTGACGTGGAGCTCATTTCCATGTAAATTTCCTCATCGCAGTTCACTTTGAGTTAAATCATAGTGTCTTTTACGCTGGCTTCTTGTGTGTGTGTGTGTGTGTGTGTGTGTGTGTGTGTGTGTGTGTGTGCGCGTGCGTGCGTGCGTGCGTGTGTGTGTGTGTGTAATTCACCGGTTTGGTCAGGATCACTTGATGGTCGTGATCGTCAGCTTTTACCCTCCCGGAAGGGAGCTGAGAGCTCATATAGTCCGATCCAAGGGCAAGGCTGTGACCACACACGCACACACCCGTCCCCTTGCTCAAGGGGGACAGTAACCACCCACTTCGTCAGTGACACTTTTCGCAACCTGAGCGAGGCTCGAACTCCCGCCCACCAGTTGGCAAGCGAGAACGTTACCACTGCGCCAGCGAGCGGTGTGTGTGTGTGTGTGTGTGTGTGTGTGTGTGTGTGTGTTTAACTGCTTTGTGATTATCCTCGCTGACTCGAGTGAAAGTTCTGTCTGATATGTTGACGTCCTTCCTTTCTCATGGTGCGACTTTCCTGACAACAGTGCTTTGTTATTTCGCCGATCCCCTCTGCTACTCACACTATTACTGTTCACTGATAATGCTGTAGATGTGTGCTTATAATGATCTTCTCCCCGATGTAATTACCATGTTATTTTTCTGATCTCACCCGATACATTACATGCTCTTACTGTTCACTTATTATGCTGGAGATTTGTGGTGATACTGCTGTCTTCCTCCTGGTATAACTTGCTTAAAACCTTCCCTTCTAAAGATGTTCCTATACTGACATCAATACTGTTATTCTTGCTTGACCTAATTTTCTACTCTATATATTTATTCTGCTGTTAATTTGGAATGCTGTCATCCTTCTGCATAAAACCTCTCTCTTCTCCCTCCCATGGCGATCTGATTTACAATGCTGACTTTTCTCCTGATCATGCTGCCTCTTTACTTATTAGGTATCTATCTACAGTATCTATTGTCGGTCGCCTTAATACCGTACGGGGTGGCCACATTAACACCGTCTCAACGTTGCCCTATCCTCTGCCATTTGATTGCCCTCCCTTCAACTCACACCCCCTCTCTCGTATTCTCTCTCCACTCCCCCCCCCCTCCTCTCCCTCTCCGTCTCGCTCATATACTGTATATTCTTCACCTTTGTCTCACTTTACATTCTCCTCACATGGCCAAACAGTGCTCGTTATTTTTTTTTTAAATGTTTCCAGCTCTGGGCAAAGGCTTTAGGACCTATCCCATGGCCAAGTAGTCCTCCTACACACCACCACATGTCACCATTTCGGCGCTAACACCCACCGTCCATAAATACATGCTAGGGCTGGTGTATTGGTATTAGCGGAGGTAATTTTACTACATGTAGGAGGGTCTTCTCGTAGATCAGTAAAGTCTGCTTTTATGAAATTCAGATCGTGAAACTGTTCCCTGCCCTTGCCGGGATTCGAACCTAGGTCCATTAGGATTGCGGCCGCCTCTCTACCGATTCAGCCACCGCCTCCCCCAAAATGATGTCCAGTATCATACTGACCTACTTCCCTTTTCATCCTGTTTCATTCCTGACAACAGTGCTATTATTCTTTCCCTGTCTCATATGATACGCTACTGGCTGCTGCTGTTCATTCATTATGCCATTCCTGTGTGCTGATAATGCTGTATCTTTCTTACCTGACCGATTTCATTAACTTCTTATGCTGCTTCCTTCTTGACAACGATTATTTTTCTTTGATCTAGTCTAGTATACTACCTAAATGTTGCTGTTATTATGTAACCAAGTTACTGATCTATGCTATACTCGCCGTCAGGCAACCTGTCTCTTAAGGCCCGCCCCCTTCCTGAAGCGTGGCCCCGCCCATCCTCACCCACTCTACTCGTGGCAGGTGAGGAGGGGCAGGGTTTGAGAGAAAAGTTGCCTGACGGAGGGTAATAATGCTGTGTTTTTCCAGACGTAATATGCTGATAACTTTTCTTTCCATGATTCTCTTTTCTTGACAACTGTGGTATGATTCTTTCCTGATTATTTCCTGATGTATTACCTAATTATTGCTAATATTCTGCGATTATACACTGACTATACACTGAAAATGCTGTCATCTTTGGTATCACATGCTGGCATCTTTCCCTTCTCCTGGCTTGCAGTAATGACTTTCATTCCTAATTATGCTACCTTCACCTAAAATATAACCCATTGCTAATAATGCTGCTTGTCGTTATAAATAACGCTATTCACTATAATTTTGCTGTTTACCTGCCTTTCACATCGTGGAGCTTCCTACCAGCCTTACACTAATGACCTTTTTTCCTCGTCATACTGCTTCCCCCCTCAATACAACATTGTCTTTCTCCTCTCACAATATGCTAACTTCCTCCCCTCCTTTGTCCTGGTGTTTCCCTCCTAACTTAGACTGCTGACAAGCTCCTCGTCCCGCTTTCTCTCTCCCTCCGACATAAATGCTAACTTTCTCTCCTCGTTATATTGTTTCCCTCCTAATAAATTATAGTGTTTACAACTAACGTTGTCTCTCCCCTCTCATAATATGCTGACTATCTGCTCTTGTCCTGGTGCTTCCCTTCTGACTTACGCTGCTGACTAGCTCCCCCCCCCCTCTTTTCTCCCTCCCTCCAACATTATCTCCCATCTCTCTCTCTGCCTCATAACCCGTCTCTTGGAAATATTACGCCCCATTTTCACTCGCGCTTCCCTTCATAATACCTTCCATCCACCCACCCAGCCCCTTCCCTTCCCTTCCCCTTACACGTACACCCTCCTCCCCTGCCTTCGACCTCTAACACCTTCCTTACTTACTCTCCCCTCCTTGTTTTTCTTTCCCTCCCTCTCACTCCTAAACCTTCCTCCCCTCCCCTCCTTCCTTCTCGTCCTCATCTCTTCATGACTTTCCTTCCTTTCCCTTCCTTCCTCTTACTTACATACCTCTTCCCTCGTCCTTCCTTTCTTCTCTCATCTCTCCTCCCATCTTCCCCTTCTCTATCTCCCTGTCTCTCCAGCACTTTCTTCTTCTCCCCTCTGTTTTTTTTGTCTTTTCTCCTTCTCACTCCTTGGCCTTCCTTCTCTCCCCTCCATCATTCCCCTTCTTCCTCATCACTTCAGCACTTCCCTCCCCTCCTTCCCCCACATTCACAATCTCATTACTACACCCCATCATCTCCCCCATCCTTCACCCCCCACATCTCCCACTTTCACTCCCTCCTTTCCCCCTCAACTTTCCTCCCCTCCTTAACTTCCCTCCTTCCTCCTGCACCTCACTTTTTCCTCTCTCCTCTTCCCTCTTCCTCATCTCCATTACCTCACCGCCTCGTCCCTCTACTTTGTCCTACGTCACAATTATTTCTGTCTCCCTTTCTTACTCACACACTTCCTGGCTCCTTTCATTCTCTCTCCCTCTCCCTTTCTCCCTCCTTACTCTCACTTTCATTCATCTCTTCCTCCTTTCATTCCTCTTTTCCCTCCCTTCCTCCCTCATTTCTCACCTTTTCCTCTCTTCCACCACTTCTTCCCTCCCTCTCGCTCCTTCCCGTCCCCTCCCTTCCTTTTCTGACAAACTTACTTTCCTTCTCTTTCCCCTTGCTACTTCCTCTGACGTTTCCTCGCGTTTCTGCTTCTCCTATCCCTCCCTTCCTTTCCTTACCCCTCCCCCCCCATGCAACCATTCCCTCCCTATTTCTACATATTTCCACCCCTCTCGTGCTCTCCCTGTCTCTTTCCTCTTCCACCCTCCCTTTCTTTCTCTTCTCTACCTTCCCTCGCTCTCTCCTAAGTTCTATCCCTCCCTCTGTTTATCCTTCCTCTTACCTGCTTTGCTGCTCCTCCCTACCCCTTTTCCTTTTCCCTACCTAATATCCTTCTCCCTACCTCATACCTCCTCTCACTCATTCCCTTCCTTTCTTCTCCTCCCCCCTCTCCACAAGTTTCTCCTACCCCTACCTGTCTCCTCTCTCCCCTTGTCTTCCTCTTCCCTCTCCCTCTCGACCTCCCCTCACAACCTTCCCGTCTTTACCCTGCGCGTCCGTATCACAAACTTTCCCCTTCTACCTAAAGCACGGTATTCTTGTCGGGTTACGAGGCTCACTATGCTCCTTTTACTCTTTCTTGGCCTAAAATATCCATCGCTCCATTACTAACTCAGCGATGTAGCAGTAGATTAAATATAGAATATGATGCTAGTCACGAAGTTTTACGGAAAGAATGCAGTGACTAAAGCCATATCATTTTTCTACCCTTGAGCTGTGTGAAATAAGCAGTAAAGGACGAATATCTGCGTCAAGTTTTGGGTGTAAGAACTATAGAACCTGTTCCTTATGGTACCAGTTTATTTTGAATGCCGGTACGATACTATTCTAAGTGACTGATACCTCTACACAATACTAAAAAAGTTAAAAGTTTCATAAGAAAATATGGAAACTGAATAATCAAATTAAATCGTTTGGGAAGAGGTTACCACCGGTAGGCCTACACTCTTTTCACCTGAACCTAGCACAGATTCTCGTCCTTTTCAGCTTATTTTAAATAGTTCCGTGGCAGAATACGAGAATGCTACGCACTGCAACGGGTCTTCATCCTTTCCACAGCACCCCTCCTAGACAACACTCTTTTCACTTTAACTAGGTGTATAATTCCCATCTTCCCACCTTGATTACAGAGCTGTAATAACAGATTAACAGTAGAAAATGATGCCAGTCATGGGGAAATGCTATGGAAAAGATGCTGAGCTGCTATACTGCCTTAATCAGCACATGGGCTACGGGAAATAAGTTGCAAAAAGACGAAATTCTTCTCCGAGTTAAAGAGAATGAACTATACTACCGTATTCTAGTTTTGGTCTCTTGTTACTGCTCAGAATCCGTGACGGAAAGAGGGTAAATTAGTGAAGACAGTATGGGAATCCCTGCAATCTAACGGGAATACGAAGCCTTGTTATACACCCGAGTCACTATCTTGGCTCCCTCTGCCTTAACAACTCCCTCACCCGGACAACTAATGCATTCACGCCGCCACTTCTTTCTCATTCCCTTCCTCACTTTCTGCTGCCGGAGCTTCCCCTCCATTCTCCTCCTTTGTATCTCCTCTCCCACCTTCCTTTCCTTTCTCCTTTTCTCGGTCACACCCTCCATTCCTTCTCGTCTTCTCTCTCTCTCTCTCTCTCTCTCTCTCTCTCTCTCTTCCATCTTCCTTTCCTTACTCTTGTTCTCGTTCGGCGCTCTCAATTGCCTTTCCACTTTATGCTACCTGGTTCCTCCCATTCATTTTCCTCTCTTCACCCCTCCGGTCTACCATTCCTACCTTCTCCCTTTTCTCCCTTTGCCTCTACAAAAACTACCCTTCACTCCCTCCCCTTACTTCCCCAACACATACAAAAGCTTCCTTTCATTCCCTCCCCTTCCACCTCCTTCATTTCCCCATCACTTTGATATCTTTCCCTTTTCTCCTTATAACACTAACACTGTCTTGGTTCAACCTTCCTTCGCCTCTCCATCTCTCCTACTCCTTCTGTCTTTCCCAAACCTTCTCCCTTCCACTCCCCAACCTAACTATCCCTCCTTTCCTCCCTGTAACAAACTCTCTCCCATTCACCAACTTGTAATATCAACACCAACTTCGTTCTTTCTGCCATCACTTCCCCTTCTTCCACCACCTATCAATCACAGCCTCCTTTCCTCTCTCCTCACTAATTTGCACTTACCTCCCACTTTCCCTGCTGCAAGGCCCCTCCCTCTCACATATATACCCCCTTCAGTTTAGGCTTCCTTCCTTCAACCTCCACAACCTAACCTTCTCTCTCGCGTGCCTCTCTCCTCTCCCTCCTTCCCTCAACCTCATTTCCATTGCCTCACTACCCCGTCCCTCTACCCCCTCCTCCGCATCATTGTTTAGTTTTTTACCATCTTGGCTCACTCGGTGTTCATGTCCCCTTCTGCCTTTACCCCTCCAATCACCTTCCTCTCCTTTTCTCTCCTCACTTGCCTAACAGAAAAGTTCCTCATTTCCTCCCAGTCCCTCCTTTCATTTCCCCCACTCCTACTTTACCCATACTTTCCTCCCTCCAATTTCTCAGCCACTACCTATCTTCCCATCCTTTTTCCTTTCGCTATGGGACCCTTTACTTCCCTTCCTTGTAACCCCAGCAGTATAAGGACTGACTGCATTTATCTCTTGTTTTCCCTCACCTCTTTGGTTTCCTTTCCTATATTCTTCCCACAGTACAATAAGCAACATCCCCTCCTTCTTGCCGCTATCGGACTCCCTCCCCTTTCATTCTTTGTAATAGCAGCACTATCTTATCTCACACTGCCTTCACATCCCCTTCCCATCATCCCCTTCTGTCTCTTTCTCTAACCTCCCACCCTCTATATACCTACACAAGCCCTACGCCCCAACAGAACTATCCCTCACTTCCTCCCTTTACCAGACTCTTCCTTCATTTTCCCTTGCTCCTTCTGCCTGTTTCCCATATACCTTCTTCTTACTCCCCGGTAGAATTTTCCTTCATTCCTAATTCACTATGTTGGTTCACGATTCCCTCACCTTTCCTCCTCCTCTCATATCGTCGATATTCTTCCCCTACCTTTCTCCCTCCATTTCTCCATTCTCGTACGGAACACTTCTGTGGTACAGTGGTAAAGTGTGCGTTTTCGTACACTGAAGAACGAGGGTTCGCGCCCCGCCAGGGTAATAAACTTTGGGAGCATTCTTCTGGCCACGTACTGCACTGGTGGACACAAGGGGTGTTGCTGTTGAACCAGTGTCGCATATTGTAAAGTATGCTTGCACCCAGTCGGCTTGCGTGGGCAGATTACACTTGGTTCACAGACTTCACACACATCCAAAGCCACTCCAACACTACAATTACACTTACAAGCACTTCTCACCCTACGTGTACATACAATCTCTACCAGACAGCCTAAGCCACTTGGTTGAGATACATTGGCTGTATCGTCCCCACTTCGGTTGGGATAGGCCGGTCCTGCTGTGGACACTCAAACGGCTGATGAGAGTATATATATATATATATATATATATATATATATATATATATATATATATATATATATGTGTGTGTGTGTGTGTGTGTGTGTGTGTAGATAATGAGATAGACATAGATACATGCATATAGATATACACATTGATAGAAAGATATACAGATAGATACTGTACACAGTAGACTGATAGATACACTCAGATGGTACTTTAGGGAAATCCTGTACAGTCTAACTTATGTACAATCTGACTCCACATTCCAAGTCTTCTGCGATCTATCTGATGCTTTTTATTTTCCAACTCTGCCATATTATACTGTAGCTACTGTACACATTAATTTCTCAGTTCTCTTCCTTCTCAGTATCCTAATTCCTCCACATGCTTACGCTCCCACCTTCTATATGCTCTGTATTCAAGTTGCTTCCCCACTCTTTGTCACACCTACTCTACGGTAATCCACCCTACTTCACATTAATTTACAGACCATACACCTCCTCCTTAATAATCAACTATCTCTTCTTTTGTCGCTCTTGTATTTTCACCCTTCCTTTTTAATCGTGTTTTTGTTTTTATTCTAAATTTTCTTTTTGCCCCTTCCATGTAGTGACCCATTCTTTCTTGGTTTTCATTTTCTCATGTCTTTCTACCAATCTTCTGTACTAACCTCTTTTGTGTTAATTCTCTCTTCTTTCCATCAGTCCCCCTTCACAACCTTCTTGCGTTTTTCGTTCTCTATTTTCTTTCTAAAACTCAATCGTTTTGACCGTCTACTGTTTTCATTTTCTCTTTTCTCTCTATCTCTCCTTTTTTATAGACAGTCTCTGTTGTTTTCAGTCTCGCTTTCTATCTCTCCTTTGTACGAATCATCTCTTGTTTTCATGGTCTTTTTTCTTTCTATTTTTCCTTTGTTCATATCGTCTGTTGTTTTCATTCTTTATCTCACCTTTGTACGGAGCGTTTCACAAAGTTTCCATATTCACTTCTCTTTCTGTCACTTCTTTGTACCGATCGTCTCTTGTTTTTACTCTATTTTTCCCATTTCTTCACTGAGCTAATCACTTTTCTTCTGAATCATCCTTGCTTTTCTTCCCCATCCATGTTTTAACTGATCTTTTCTTCATCTCCCTTTTTCTTTTCATTTATCCTAGTAACCTTACCTATTACCTTATTCATCTCCCTTTTAACTGAACATCTTTGTTACTGAATACTTATTGTCCTTGTACTGTCCGTAAGTTTCTAGTCATTTTCAACCTACTTCTTCTACTTTTATCCCTCCAGCTAAGTAACCTTTGTATTCTTCCAACCTCCATTACGTTCAGCTTATGCACTTACCTTCTCACCCCTGCCCCTTTCACTGTACTTGACCTCTATACTCTTCCTGCCTCCCAGGCATTCAAACACTGAACTTACTTGACATTCACTGCACTCTACCATCTCCATTGCAATCACCTTTTGAACTCCTTCCAACTCCACTACACTCAGTCTCTGAACTCATTACACCTCCACTGCACTAAGCCTCTGTACTCATTCCACTTCCACTCCACTCAGCCCCTGAACCCTTTCCAGTTCCACTGCACTCAACCTCTGAATTCATTCCAACTTCACTGCACTCTACTTTCATACTAATTCCCCCTCCATTGCACTGCACTAAATTTCTACACACATTCCACCTCCCTTGTACTCAACTTCTTTACTTATTCTCCCTCCACTGCACTCAGCCTCAGAACTCATTACATCTCCATTGCCCTCATCTGTCATAAAAGACTTTGTAGTTACTTGTAGTGGAGTTTTCCATATATTAGACTTGTGGGCGAGCGGTTGTTATATTTGAGTGGCTTGTAAGTAGATAATCTTCTTTCCCATTTGTCATGTAGTGACAGGAGAGGTAAAGAATAGTATGGGACTATTTCTATTTGTCTTGGAAATATTAACAAGTCTCTCACACAGAGCGGAGTATAGAGTCCCGCTAGCTATCTCTCTGTCTCGCTCTCTCTGTCTCTCTCTCAAGTTGCCAAGCCCTTCTCCCTGCGACCTGTCTGTTGTAAGGCTAGCTTCTTTCTGAGCTCTCTTTCCTAAATTCTGGTGTAACAGGAGACGTATCACGTGTGTTCCTTGTGGGTGGAAAGTTCTACAAGCCTGTGTGTGAGTATGTGTGTATGTGCGTGTATGGTCACTAAGGCTTTGTTCACCGGTGGATTGCTGACAACTAACTGCATCATCTCCTTACTGGCCACTGTCGTCAGCTTTCCTCAGTGTAATTTGCAAGCTCATTTCCCATTCCCAGGCTCGCATAGAACTGTCTATCTATCTATTTATCTGTCTATCTATTATGATTTGTAACTACAATATGGAGTCCCAATACATTGCTCGGTCACGCGAAAATGGCGTACCATCGACAGTTAATAGTTCTAACATATTAATACATATTATATACACATTATAATGAACTTATAAGCTAATTAAGTGAAATACATAATATTGTAAAAGTAACATAATTGTATGAATATTGTATACATATAATATTTATAGTAAATAGTGATTATTCAGTAATATTACATTTTAAACAAGTTGTATACATATTAGAATAAACGCATTAGAGTAAATTATTTAACTGTAATACAGTATGTACTTGGGTTATTATAGTGAAATGCATAATTGTGTTGGCCTTATAACTGTAGTTACATTTTGTTAATGCAACTGTTACATAAGTGTCTTGGCCTTATAATTGTAGTTAAAGTTACATAAAAGTTACATCTTGTTAATGCAACTGTTAATTGGCAAAGTGTAACATAATGCAATCGTTTGTCGTTACATAATTGTTACATATCGTTTGTAGTTACATAATTGTAATAAGTGTAACATAATGCAATCGTTTGTCTTTACATAATTGTTACATATCGTTTGTAGTTACATAATTGTAATAAGTGTAACATAATGCAATCGTTTGTCGTTACATAATTGTTACATATCGTTTGTAGTTACATAATTGTAGTTAAAGTTACATAAAAGTTACATCTTGTTAATGCAACTGTTACATAAATGGTACATATTGTTTGTAGTTACATAATTGTAGCAAGTGTAACATAATGCAATCGTTTGTTGTTGCATAATTGTTACATATCGTTTGTAGTTACATAATTGTAGTTAAAGTTACATAAAAGTTACATCTTGTTAATGCAACTGTTACATAAATGGTACACATCATCTGAACTCATTGCACCTCAGCTGACTCGACCTCTATCTTATTTCACCTCCAACATTTCTCACCTTATTCAACCTACACTGTACTCTACTTCCTTAGAAAAACTACCTCCCTATACTTGCCCTACTGTCGTTGTACTGAATTACCCGTCCTCCCCCCCCCCCCCGAGAGGGCTCGGGAACGAGTATCGTTTTCATTCGGTCTGTCTTTCTGTTTGTTTGTTTGTGTCAGTCCGTCTTTTTGTTTGTTTGTTTGTGTGTCTGTCTCTCTGTCTGTCCGTCTGTCTGTTAACAACTTTACGCGAAAACTACTGGTGCGATTTTAACTAAAATTACAGAAATGATGGGCTATGACATTCTAATCACCTGATTAAATTTTGGGACAGACTGGGCCAACGCCCAGGCTGTAGGCCCAAGAAATGTATAAAAAAAAAAAAAGCAATTGCTTTTTCGCGTTAACTCCTCTCAAATTCGTCATATCGACATGAAACCAAATACTAAAGGTGCATCTTTCAAATCTGCATCCTATAACATGCCTCATTACATCTGGGGGGTCATTCCCCAGTTTGCAGTAGTGGAGGGGGGGTCAATGTTAGGTGGGTCGGGCCTAAAATTTCAAATGGGCATAAAATTGTTAGTTTTCACCCGATTTACTCCAAATCTGATGTATGACATCTCTAACTAGATATCCTGTTGTGTTATACGTCAGCATTAAAGTGACTGCCACGGACAGGTTTACTGTGCATTGGCACCACTTCCTGTTACTCAACTGTATCTACGAGTACATTTTCTGTTATCTCCAGCTCCCTCAGACGGCATGGGAGCCATTGCACTGCACTAAATTTCTACACACATTCCACCTCCCTTGTACTCAACTTCTTTACTTATTCCCCCTCCACTGCACTCAGCCTCAGAACTCATTACATCTCCATTGCCCTCATCTGTCATAAAAGACTTTGTAGTTACTTGTAGTGGAGTTTTCCATATATTAGACTTGTGGGCGAGCGGTTGTTATATTTGAGTGGCTTGTAAGTAGATAATCTTCTTTCCCATTTGTCATGTAGTGACAGGAGAGGTAAAGAATAGTATGGGACTATTTTTATTTGTCTTGGAAATATTAACAAGTCTGTCACACAGAGCGGAGTATAAAGTAGAGTCCCGCTAGCTATCTCTCTATCTCGCTCTCTCTGTCTCTCTCTCAAGTTGCCAAGCCCTTCTCCCTGCGACCTGTCTGTTGTAAGGCTAGCTTCTTTCTGAGCTCTCTTTCCTAAATTCTGGTGTAACAGGAGACGTATCACGTGTGTTCCTTGTGGGTGGAAAGTTCTACAAGCCTGTGTGTGAGTATGTGTGTATGTGTGTGTATGGTCACTAAGGCTTTGTTCACCAGTGGATTGCTGACAACTAACTGCATCATCTCCTTACTGGCCACTGTCGTCAGCTTTCCTCAGTGTAATTTGCAAGCTCATTTCCCATTCCCAGGCTCGCATAGAGCTGTCTATCTATCTATTTATCTATCTATCTATTATGATTTGTAACTACAATATGGAGTCCCAGTACATTGCTCGGTCACGCGAAAATGGCGTACCATCGACAGTTAATAGTTCTAACATATTAATACATATTATATACACATTATAATGAACTTATAAGCTAATTAAGTGAAAATATAATATTGTAAAAGTAACATAATTGTATGAATATTGTATACATATAATATTTATAGTAAATAGTGATTATTCAGTAATATTACATTTTAAACAAGTTGTATACATATTTGAATAAATGCATTAGAGTAAATTATTTAACTGTAATACAGTATGTACTTGGGTTATTGTAGTGAAATGCATAATTGTGTTGGCCTTATAACTGTAGTTACATTTTGTTAATGCAACTGTTACATAAGTGTCTTGGCCTTATAATTGTAGTTAAAGTTACATAAAAGTTACATCTTGTTAATGCAACTGTTAATTGGCAAAGTGTAACATAATGCAATCGTTTGTCGTTACATAATTGTTACATATCGTTTGTAGTTACATAATTGTAATAAGTGTAACATAATGCAATCGTTTGTCTTTACATAATTGTTACATATCGTTTGTAGTTACATAATTGTAGTTAAAGTTACATAAAAGTTACATCTTGTTAATGCAACTGTTACATAAATGGTACATATTGTTTGTAGTTACATAATTGTAGCAAGTGTAACATAATGCAATCGTTTGTTGTTACATAATTGTTACATATCGTTTGTAGTTACATAATTGTAGTTAAAGTTACATAAAAGTTACATCTTGTTAATGCAACTGTTACATAAATGGTACATATTGTTTGTAGTTACATAATTGTAGCAAGTGTAACATAATGCAATCGTTTGTTGTTACATAATTGTTACATATTGTTTGTAGTTACATAATTGTAGTTAAAGTTACATAAAAGTTACATCTTGTTAATGCAACTGTTACATAAATGGTACACATCTTCTGAACTCACTGCACCTCAGCTGACTCGACCTCTATCTTATTTCACCTCCAACATTTCTCACCTTATTCAACCTACATTGTACTCTACTTCCTTAGAAAAACTACCTCCCTATACTTGCCCTACCTTCGTTGTTCTGAATTACCCGTCCCCCCCCCCGCCCGAGGGGGCTTGGGAACAAGTATCGTTTTTATTCGGTGTGTCTGTCTGTTTGTTTGTCTGTCTGTCTGTCTGTTAACAACTTTACGCGAAAACTACTGGTGAGATTTTTACTAAAATAACGGGGATGATGGACTATGACACTCTAATCACCTGATTAAATTTTGGGCCAGATTGGGCCAAGGCCCAGGCTGTAGGCCCAAGAAATGTATTAAAAAAAAAAAAAAATACTTTTTCGCATTAACTTCTTTCAAATTCGTCATATCGACATGAAACCAAAAACTGAAGGTGCATCTTTCAAATCTGCATCCTATAACATGCCTCATTACATCTGGGGGGTCACCCCCAGTTTGCAGTAGGGAGGGGTCAATGTTATGTGGGTCGGGGCTCAAATTTCAAATCTTCATAAAATTGTTAGTTTTCATCCGATTTACTCCAAATCTGATGTATGACATCTTTGACTAGATATCCTGTTGTGTTATACGTCAGCACTAAAGTGACTGCCGCGGACGGGTTTACTGTGCATTAGCATCACTTCCTGTTACTACTTTACTCCAACTGTATCTACGAGTACATTTTCTGTTATCTCCAGCTCCCTCAGACGGCATGGGAGACAAGTGGTATTGCTCAAGAAATGACATAGAGAGGTGTGTGGTGCCATATGGTGCGCAAATGAAAGACTTCAGAGGTGTGTGATGCCATATGATGCGCGTATGAAAGACTTCAGAGGTGTGTGGTGTGTGGTGCCATGTGATGCGAGTATGAAAGACTTCAGAGGTGTGTGGTGCCATGTGATGCAGTATAAAAGACTTCAGAGTGTGTGGTGCCATGTGATGCGAGTATGAAAGATTTCAGAGTGTGTGGTGCCATGTGATGTAGTATGAAAGACTTCAGAGTGTGTGGTGCCATGTGATACGAGTATGAAAGACTTCATAGCATAAGGGAAATGGTTGCCTAGTCTATACTCAGAATCGGAAACAGACTAAACAACAAAAAATCATACCTTCACCCATCCTCTCTACTTTTCGTACTTCATTCATTTTCCATTCTTAACCTTCTCATGATCAGAATAAGTCTATCATTCTATTCCAGATAAGGTCGGGCAGTCTTTTTCCAACTAAGAGTGAGTCATAGAATCACGAGTATACTGCCATCAACAACCCTCCAACAGTCGGGTCGGGACTGCTCTAGTGTTATATTCCATTTAACGACAGACCATAGTTTTTAGCTGAGAGTATCGACAAACTCCTCATGGTCGCGACATCTCCAATATGGTTACAGGGCAAACGCCAGACGATTTTCTTCAGTTAAGAGTGTCATAACAACCTACGAGTGTTTAACTAATCTATCTCCCCCGCCCATCCCATCCCCAGAACCGCCTGTACGCTGTTGGGCGAACGTAACGAAGAGACAAGAGTGAAAAGCGATGACTGATTATGTACTCGAACTTCGTACCAATCCAGTCTCCATGCTCTCTCTCTCTCTCTCTCTCTCTCTCTCTCTCTCTCATGCTCGTACACGTCACGTCAATGACCTCTGTTGTTGCACTGCCATGATTTTTTTAAAATGTAATCAATCAAAGTCCTATCTCAGTTGTATTCAGCCTAGCGCTAGTGAATTCACCTTATCTATAATGTATTCAGCATCTGTACTAATCAACTTCCTCTTCTCTCCCTTTTTATTCCACCCAACTACTCTACCCCCCACCCTCCCCACAACACCCTGCGTCGGACGTGAGTGACGAGAAGGCATGAATGAGAAGCGGGGAAAGAGCCAAATTAACCTCTCCATACCGTTTACAGAGCAATCCACCTCCATACCTCATTTGCCTCCACCGTGTGCATTCATCTTTCACTATTCTCAACCCCTGTGGTATCTTCCTTCCAGTGTACTGCAGATCCACATTCACCTTATTTCCAATGAGTTTTCAGTGACCTTACCTCTACTGAACGTCTCCTACCTCCATCAAACTCATTGTCCGTACTCATACTACTTCCGTTATATTTATGCTATCAACATTGTACTTAATTGCTGTATTAAACTACTTCCTCTGCCCCACTCCCGTCCTTCCAAAACAACTCTACTAATTTACCTAAGCTCCCCCACCCCTCTCCCCCAGAACTACCTACACTGATCTGACTCTTCCCATTGAAACACCTGTACTAATCTACCTCCTCTCCCCAAAGAATCATCTGTACTAACCTTCCTCCTCTGCCCTACCTCTCTCCCCCAGAACCACCTGTACTAATTCTCCTCTTCTCCCAGAACCACTTGGTCTAATAAACCTCCCCTGTTCTACTCCTCTCCGGGAAAGCCACCTGTACTAATTTACTTCCTCAGCCCTACCCCCCGTTCCCCAGAACCACCTGTACAAATTTACCTCCTCTCACCGAGAAACACCTGTCCTAATTTTCCTCTTCTCCCCTAGAACCACATGCACTTAGTTACCACATCTCTTCCTAAACCACCTGTACTAATATACCTCTCTTCCCCCAGAACCACCTGTACTAATTTACCTCCTCTCCCCCAGAACCACCTGTACTAATTTACCTCTTCTCTCCCAGAACCACCTGTGCTAATCCACCTTCTCTCTCCCAGAACCACCTGTACTAATTTATCTCCTCTCTCCCAGAACCACCTATGCTAATCTACTTTCTCTCCCCCAGAACCCCCAGTATTAATCGATCTCATATGCCCTACCCTTCTCCCCTAGAGCCACCTGCACTATTCTACTTCCTCACCCCCAGAACCACCTGTACTGATATACCTCCTCTCCTCCATCCCTCTCCCCCAGAACCACCTGTGTTGGACGGTGGTGACGAGGAGGTGCGAGTGAGGAGTGGAGAGTCGACCAACCTGACGTGTCGTGCCCACGGCACCCCCACGCCGACCATCAGGTGGATACGGGAGGACTACAGGACCATCAGGCTCTCCAGTCAGATCCTAGGTAACTCACTGGCCCGAATTCTTGTTGATCTGGCAGGATTTCTACCACCTCTTCCTTATCGGTTTATTTCTGCTTCTGGTATATCAATATTTTAGTCTTTTTTATACCATGTCACTGTTAAAAGGAAAGAAGAGGCACGTAAAATAACACTAGGGTAAAACAGGCAAAAAAATAAAAATAAAGAGGTGTCTGAAACCTCCTAATGTGACAAAAATACTGTCCTGTAACTCTCACTGCTGTACCTCATACTAGGGACTTGAGTATACTGATTTTATGAATTGGCACCCTCGTCCCTACCTCGATAATAAATATAGTTATTGATTCCGAGTGTAACCACATTATCATCACTGTCTTGAAACTGAACTATTATTTTCCTGATCATCTGTACCTATCCAGCACACCCACTAGAAAATTATATACACGGATTCTATGCATAGCTACATTTTCTTTCTTGTCTTGATACCAGCGAATTACTTACACTGATGGTAACAAGAACCATATTCTCTCATTCTTGCTCTGAAACATCTCATTCCCACCTTGCTCTGCTTGACGATAGAAAGTTATTTTCTTATTCTTATACTAAGTACACACAGTCTGTCATTCTTGCACTAGGGCACCTAAATTGATTAAACAAGTGGTGCCAGGCGTAACAAACTTCGCCCAACAGCAGTTACTTAATTGCTGTTAAATACTGACTCGTTTCTGCCATTCAGTGTCAGTGCACAATTAAAGTCTATGGTAATGGCGCAAATGTTTTCAAGTTACGCCCTCAGATAATCCCTGATCTTGCATTTGACCTTTCAAGGTCTCTCAGGGTCAAAGGTCATGCAACCAAATGAAAGCCCTTATGAGACTTCCTATATCTTGGTAATAGTAAATATATCTATCTTCAACGAGTTTCGAGTTATATCCCCCTGAATATCCGTGACCTTGAGTTTGATCTTTCAAGGTTACTTATGGTCAGAGGTCAAGGTACCAATTAAAAATCCATATGGGATTAGTAAATCCCATATGTGGATAATAATAAATATCTATATCTTCAACCAGTTTCGAGTTATAGCTCCCTGAATATCCGTGACCTTGAGTTTGACCTTTCAAGGCCATTCAAGGTCAAAGGTCTTGGTGCGAAATGAAAGCCCATATTACAAGTTCCTGTATGTTCATAACAGTAAATATCTCTATCTTCAACCGTTTCCAAGTTATGGCCCTCTGAAAATCCATGACCTTGATTCTGACATTTCAAGGTCACTCGATTATCTCCAAAATTTAATAACTTTCTTTGGGGACCTGTGCCCACATAAAAGTTTCATGTAATTTTATTTAGCCGTTTTTCTGTAATGTTGCTAACAAACAAACAAACAAACTTGACCAAACACAATACCTCGTCGGACTAAGTCCGAGCGAGGTACCTAGTCTTAGGCATCTCTTCATGACACATTGCTCGGCCTTAAACTATAGAATGACTTACGATGATTTATAGCACGGCTAGTCTCAATCCTGAATTGTCACTAAAATTATAGCAATGCTAAAAAGCCACATCCTTCTTACCATGGAACTAGACAGAAAATCAGTATGACTCTGCCACACAGCATTCCTTGAGACTATGAGTGCTTAAGCCATTCTAAATACCGCCACACACTCTTGCCATCCTACTCTTCTACAGAATTTTGCAAACACAAAGAGTGTAACAGAGATATGTTGCTAGTGTTCTTGACGCCAGAGAAATTTTTAGATGATAGCAGAAGCACTAACTGCAGTAGACATACTTTGCTTAAAAGTATTGACGAAATTACTTTACATACATCCGAGGACCCAGTACGTCTTACTTGTCGTGAGTATGGTAAATTATTCAGGTTTTTGTTATTAGGGTTACAGTAGTATGCATGAAAAATTAATTACTTAAGGCATCACTTCAAGGCCCCTACCTCAAAATGGTATAATTATTCCCCTGTACAAAGGAAACGAGGGAAAAGAAGTGTGTGGTAATCATATGGGAATACAGGTTCTTAGTGTAACAAGAAAAGTATATGGTAGGATACTTTTTGACAGAGTTAGGGAAATAACAGAGAATTTTTTGGAGAAGAACCAGGGTGTTTTTGGATGGGAAAAGGTTGTGTAGATCAGACAGTCATCCTAAGGTGTTTAGTGGAGAAGTTTCTAGAGAAGGGAAAGAAGTTCTGTGCGGCCTTCATGGATTTGGAGAAAACATATGACAGAGTGGATAGACGTGGAATGTGGAAAATGTTAAGAATATATGGAGTAAATGGGAAGCTGTTGAATGCCGTGAAGAGTATGTATGAGGCCGCTAGGGATGCAATGTGTGTGTGGATGGTGAGCTGAGAGAATTTTTGTCTGAATGTTGGATTGAAACAGGGATGTGTCATGTCTCCATGACTGTTCAACCTGTATATGGATGGAGTTATAAAAGGGATGCAAGGTAGGGCAGTGGATGCTGGAGCGGCTCTAATGAGAGAGGGCAGTGTTTGGAAACTTCCTGTTTTGCTGTTTTCAGATGATACTGTATTGTTCAGTGATGATAAAGGGGAACTGCAAGGCGCGGATGAAATGGTGGGATGGCATGGAGAGGTATATGAGAGAGGGGTGTGAACTGGGAGGAGGGCTGCGTAATGGCAGCGGACACGGCGACGTGGAGGCGATTTGTTTGTGGCCACCTCTTACGGGATTAAGGCGTTTGGCTATAGATAAATATATAGACAGACCTCAAAATGGTGTTTAAATTACTCAGGTCGTTGCAGAAGTGGTGCTGGAGGCTTTCCTGTAGGTAAATAAAATCGTCTGGGGCTTGTCCAAATATGATGACAAAATACAAGTGCATCAGAAATGGATATGGACAATCATTTCTCAAAAATCCTTGGAGACTGAACTTCGAGGAGAGTGCTTAAAGACATACTACCTCTTCCTCTAAATTGGCAAAGTATGTATGCCGAGCTGAGAGTAAGAGAGTGGATCTACGTAAGGACCTTCATCCGTCTGTGTGATACGGCGGTGTGGCTTTAGTCTCGCCAGCATAACCTTGTGGAGGCGCATTACACACAGTCTTTATGGTTACTGGAGCTGAGTGCACTGCTGGAGTTAGGATAGTTACGCACACAGGGGTTGTCAGAAAGCAAGAATGCAAGCGAGCAAGCCAGGGATGAAATTTCACCAAACTGACACCCAGTTCCTTTGAGAACAATCACGAGGAAAAGTTCGACGAAAATTCCCTATCGGCTTTGTATCTTGACTTCAATACATCTCATTCTTCCTCGAACGACAAAGAGTAACCCTCCTTTTCATATTCTTTTACTTTGTTCTTCATATTGACTCCTTCCCTCCTTCCTACATTATAACTGTGGGCCTCACAATGCCTCCTTCCTTCTCGTACTCTTTGTTGTGGGTTTCATATTGCTATCTCGGAAGAAAAAAAGTGACACCTTCCATCGCCACAGCTGGTAGGAAAGTGAGGCCAACTTTTGATTGTGATGGCACTTATGATCTGTTTTGAAGCAAGAACAAAATGTATACGAGAGGGGAACGAAATACTCCAGGAACTGATAACAAAAATTTTATTACAAAACTTACAGCAAATCTATTTTAGTTCCCTTCAGAGTATTCCCCTTTGGACATTATACACCTGTCCCAGCACTCTTCCCATTCCTGGAAACACTTTCTGTAGATGTCTTATGTCACCCTGTCCAGAGACTCCTGCTTTTTTTTTTTTCCCCTGTATTTCTTCTGTGCTGTCATATCTTCTGCCTGTGAGCTCTAACACAATCTTGGGGAATAAGAAAAATCACATGGAGCCAGATCTGGCCGGGAGGTGCGGAGCAACAACGATGTTGTTTTTGGCGAAAGAATGCTTAACTTGACAACGCGGTGAGTGATGGGGCGTTGTCGTGATGCACGAACTATTTCTGGGTGCGTCACTTCTCTGGACGCTTGGCCTAATGTTCTCTCGTAGATGTCTAAGCAAGAAACGTCTGTGGCCTCCACTTTGTAGTTCGTCAATAGTGCCACGACGATCTTCCAGGATTGCCTGTCGAATTTTCTCGATGCTCGCATCTGTTCCAGAGGTCGAAGAACAACCAAGACGTGGAGAGTCTTGGACTGACATGTTGCCTTCTTATAATACGCGTACCATTGGTAGACTTTTTTTTTTTTTTTTTTCATAGTTTGCTCCTGGAAAGCTTGGTAATACATTGTTACTGCCTCAGCCGCGGTTTTTCGGAGGAAAGAAAATAATGCACACTCATTGCTCATTCAAATCTGCCATAGTGGAGTGATGACGAAAATAGTAAAGTCACATGCATCAACAAAGAAAAAACACCAGAAATACGGACTCGACCCTCTCAGTGCGAAGTCATTTGATAGGATGATTCACTCGACTGAAAGCTAGTGGCGCTTACCGGCGCAACGGGAACCATTTCTTTTTCCCACGCAATCGCTCTATTCCGGGAATTTTCGGGTTCTACCTTGCATACTTGTGCTGAAAGAGTCTTATTCCCAAAGGCAATTGGTATGCAAGAAAGCAAGAGTTGAAATTTACAAACACATTTACGATCAGTTCCCATTCATAACTATGAATTAATACTGTAGTTGGAACGCGAAAAATGACTTGCACCTAAGCTGGAACAAAGCAATGAAGCCAGGATTCAGATTCACTAATAAAACTTTGATACGTTGCGGTAGGAAGAGCAAGAGACAGGAATATTCTGTATTCTCTCATTCTTGTTTTTCCTACAAATAGTGGTTGGGACAGTGAAAAGATCGTATTTTTTATTATCTTAACCCAGGCCTTAGCCTCCACACTTTCATTACTGTCACGCCAGTCAGATATTCAAGAGACTGAAAGAATGCTATATAATGATGTTTGTGGATATGCTGCGTGCAGACTGTACAGTATGCCATTATTTAAACCAAGGACAACATCCATGTGTAGCAGAGGTGTAGAAGTTCAATTTGTACACCCAACAATCTTGCAATAATAATGCCAACAACATTAATGAATGATGTCACTAGTTATTAGCTGAAACAGCAGAGTTATTGCCATGCATGAATGTACGAAGTAGATGGAAGGTGTTACTTTTCTTTTTTTTTTTTTTCTGAGGAAGCAATTTGAAACTCACGACAAAAGAGAACGAGATGGAAGAAGGCACTACAACGCTTCACAACAATCTGTCTCAAGTTTATATGTGGCATACCGTAGGTAGAGCTATAAACAAATACTCGCTAACACTTCCTTGCAGGCTTTGGGGACTGAAGTGTTATATGACATGATTCATGGATAGCAATACATATCACAGAATATGTGAGCATGGGAAGGGAGGACACCCTCTGACATTCATTGAGGAATGAGAAATATGGAGGTAGGACGCAATGCTGATACGGGATTGTCTGTTAACTTTTGCTCGTGTCAGTCCGTACATACGGATACCAAGACTAATAGCCTGGGTGTGTGTTTAGTTGTGTTGATCAGTATTACGTCACTGACTCGAAAAGTGGAAGTTTCCTTAAGTACAAGATGAAAAGAAAGGATGAAAACAATGTAAACGTAAGTGACCATTGCGAAGAACATTATATAAATGTGGTGTAGTGGATTATGAGATAATATTATTGAAAGATACAACCCACCCCACTTCCTGATCTCGAATGAAATGTTAAAAAAAAAGAAAAAAGAAAATGTGGCCGTGTGAGAAGCTCGTAAAATGTCTACACCCACATCTTGCCAGAGGTCGTATACTGTATATAATCGGTCATTAACAATTTTCATGGAAAGAAATATTTCATAAAAGTTAACTAGTAGCCCAGATATATATATATATATATATATATATATATATATATATATATATATATATATATGTGTGTGGGTGTGTGTGTGTGTGTGTGTGTGTGTGTGTGTGTGTTCAATTCAGTATTTTAGCCCTTTTGCGCCCCGTGTCCCCACTATGGGACGGAACTGGGCATTTTCAAAATCAAATAAAGAAGGGAACCCCGGGGTAGGGACTATGAGCTTCGCGACTAAGAGCCGACAGGCGGAGGACGGTACGCCTAGCACCCTTCCAACAAAATCCCTCACACAGGAACTCTGGGAGTTAAGAGGTTAAACAGTGACAAATCTAGTAGTTTCTTTAACCCCTTTGCGCCTCGTGTCCCCAGTATGGGACGGAGCTGGGTATTTTCAAAATTTAATAAAGTAGGGAACCCCGGGGTAGGGACCCATGAGCTTTGCGATTACGAGCCGAGGGGGAAGGGTGGTACCCCCAGCACCCTTCCAACAATATCCCTCGCACAGGAACTCTGGGAGTTAAGGGGTTAATTTGACTGTGAACTGTTGGCAGCTGCATGACTGAAGGGAAGAGTATACACAAGCAATCTTACTTGAAAGTTAGGCTTATAAGTTTATAACTACGGGTGCAGATTTAACTACCTTTGTTTAGAAAAACGGCGGGCGAAGTGTTTACTTCTTTTCTTCCCTTTTAATAACGTCTTTATTTTTGCTGCCTCCAGACAGTTATAAGCAACTTGAGAAAGAGTGATCGTACTGACAGGATAAACATCTTTCCGCAACAAATTCAGTCGTTAGATTACAAGAATGCAATAAAAGACACATCCTTGGGCTAGAAAGGCTAATAACCACACATCAGTAACGTATTAAATATTTCATTCTTGCTTCCTTCAGATGATTACATGGAACCAAGGAGTGGCTTTTCATACTAGGAGGGTTAAATACAGCCTTATTAAATACCTCAGTACGAGGAAGATTTCTACGCTGAATTAACTACTCATAATGGTCGTTTCTCTCTCTCTCTCTCTCTCTCTCTCTCTCTCTCTATCTATCTATCTATCTATCTATCTATCTTTATTATTTTTTCTTTCTGACAGACGATTTTATTCAGCTTAGTGAGGCTCTCTGGTAAAGAATGGGTTAACTGCAGGTGCGTCTTTAACCCAGGCATTAGGTAGCTTCTGGCCTCATAATGTCGCAGTGTTTGTTGTTTACAGCTTCTCTCGCTCTCTTGCTAAAAATCCACCCGGACTAAAATTCCCGGGGCATGCATTTTCAGTTTTTTGTTCTTTTTCTTTTTTTCCCTGGCTGATTAGAGGGGAAATAATACAGATCGTTCTTTTTTTTTCTCCCTTTCCGTTAACCAAGGATAGTACGAGGATAATTGTATCGCTTCTGTTATCATCATCATCATCATCATCATCATCATTATTATAATTATTATTATTATTATTAATTATTATTATTATCATCATTATTATAATTATTATTATTATCATTTATTATTATTATTATTATTATTATTATTAGTGTTAGCAGTAGTATTAATAGTAGTAGTGACAATAGCAATAGTATTACTGGAAGTAGGTAGCAGTTGTAGTAGTAGTAGTAGTAACAACAACAATAATAAAAAAATATTCACTATTTTTTTTTTGGGGGGGGAGGGAGGGATTTACGCCGTGTCCCCTTTCATCGATAAGAACTAAGGCATTGCCACTGGGTAGGGAACTTTGGTTTTTGGTGCGTGTAACACTTTATGACCGAATGCCCTTCCTGATGTCTACCAATGACCCTTGGGTGGACTCGAACCTCCGACCCTTCGGTCAGAGCGCTCTAAACCACTGAGCCACGGCTGCTACAACCAGCTAGGTGACAGGAGAGTACTACCTCTCCCGGCATGGCAGCTTACCCGGGAGCGGCGCAAACTCACGACTCTGCAGTCATGAGTCAGACGCTCTACCACTGAGCCACCATTCCCCTAATAATAATAATAGTAATAATAATAATAATAATAATAATAAAAATATGGTAATGATTCCAAGTATTCAATGGGTCTTTAAAGAGAATTTTCTATACTAGGAAGATATACTGACAGTGTCATTCATGCATTGTAAACACTAACTGAAAGGCTGGAAAAATCGTGCGGTAATAACGCATAACCGTACTCCGGGCATCGACTCTGAAAAGCTCAAAAGTCCCAGCAGTTTGCCTCCGTGCCACTCGCTTTTACATGCCACCACTTCGGTACTAACATCAACCGTGCGTGCTGAATACATGCAATACATGCAAGGGCTGTCTCATTCATGACAAATGTAATAATATTAACGGAAGGTGTTTAATACAAGTCAGAGAGTTTGAGAAAAATCATTAAAGCGTGCTTTAAAGAAATTCCCACCGTGAATGCAATATACGAGTACCTTGCCTCAACCCGGGATTGAACGCCCTTCATTTAAGACACTAACCCACTTCTCACACAACCTGACCACCACCTCCCCCGTTTGCTTTTCAGTACCTCAGGTGGTGGGTGATATCCTACGACTGCGTGAGGTGAGCCCAGCCAGCGCCGGTGGGTACCTGTGCATCGCCAGCAACGGTCACCCGCCCTCCGTCAGTAAACGGGTCAAGGTCAAAGTGGACTTTCCCCCAGAAGTTAAAGGACCTAAGTCAACCATGTGGGCGTTACCTGGGACCACCATCAGCCTCACCTGCCTGTACGCCGCACACCCGCCCCCAAGAGTCATCTGGCGGAGGGATAACTCATTAGGCTCACAAATCCTCAGTCAAGATTACTTCACTATTACTCCTCAGGACGGCCATCCACCGTACACGTGAGTCACAAAGCTGATCATCGCATAATTAGATGCTTAATATATTTCGCTATTATATTTCAATGCCATCACACAAAAGTGCTAGCCTACTTATTATTTAAATATCAAGTGTTCCATATTTAATGAAATAATATTATAATGTTTACTTACGATACAGAACAAATTAATCGTCCATCACACTAGTCAGATACACACAATTCTTATCGACTCTCTAATCTCTAAGCGTCACACAAAATTGTAACTCATATATAAAGAACATCACTTTTTAAATGGTTTCAGAAATATAATTTTTAATCATGATAGCGAACTACTAATGGTAGTTTGTTAATCAATGTTGACAATGTTAGCTTACCAGCATCAACAAACCACAACAAAACTGTGGACTGTACCACCACTACTATTCAAGTACAAATTCATACACACAAAAATTTCTGGACCACTATATCTCGTTGCGTATCAGGAACAAAACCACCACATAAAACTTTTTACTGTACCGTCACTCCTCCTTGTGTTTCAGGCACAATATGACACTTCACATGAGAAACCTGGTGTCGTCAGACTTCGGGCTTTATACCTGCCACGTTAAAAATTCTATGGGTGAAGCTGAGGCCAACACCATCCTAAAAGGTGAGCCATTGTATACATGAGAAAAAAATGCTGTTCACTGCTAAGACGATGAATGATAGTAGCTGCGTATTACAGGCATTTTTCAGATGCGTATAGATAAAAACCTGCCTTAGTTGGGGCAATTTTAGTAAATTTTCGCTACGCCAGACGATTTCATTCAGCAATGAGTAAGACACAAGAACCTGAGAAAGTTAATACTGTCATCAATATCCCTCTAATGGTCGGAACAACTTTAGAATTCTATTCTAGGTAAAGGCAGACGATTTCATTCGGGAGAAAGTAAGTAATGGAAGTCTAAGTTAAATTACCAGCTTATGAGAATTTCAAACCTGGGCAGCAGTGGCTAATCATGAATCCAAGGACCTCACAGCTTTCCTTGGTATCAATCAGAAGTGTGAGGATTTTGAATGTAAAAAAAAAAAAAATCCTCAAAATCATGTATAGTTAAGGTTACTATTAACATTACACTATCTTGAATCTGTTTAAAGGTTGTACAGTATAGTATGTGGCAATGGAAATTTTGTAACACCTCGTCCTCAGCGATTTATACATCAGGCACATAGCATCTCAATATCATGTCGTATGTTACTAATGCAAACTAAGCTGATATGAAGACACAGCATACAAGAATACAGTATGTCAAGATGAAATATGAAACGCAACTGGCTAAGGAAGAAGTACTACGAGGGCTTCTGTGACGCTTGGAACACGGTTGGTAGTCTTGTTGCCTAACCAACACCTAACAAGAGAGCAGGCTGGAGACAAGCTAGGTTAGTTCGGACCGCAAAAGCAATGCAACAGTCAACAGACTCTTTACGCAATGCTGAATTCTTGTGAAATATTTGTAATTAGCAATTAGCAGGAATTGTCCTTCGTCATTTCTGAACCTCAGACGTGTAAAGGAATAATTCATATAGACTTTGCACGCAATTTCCAACAGCCAAACAAATGAAACGGGGACAAAATTTTGCCTACTATTTCATTGACTCTACATCGCAAACAGGGCATGTCAGTCACTCTCCTCACTTAAATATGGCAAAAGAGTAGTCTGTGGAATGAGAAACATACCAACCCTCTCCCAGCTAAGGAACATTAACCAGCAGATAAAAGTGAGAGGGAAAAGAAATGACAAATGTATCGCACCCCTGACAGCACAGTAACACCAAGCAACACTATCTCTGGATAAGTAGTAACCACCACAATAACAAATATATACAGCTATAACGACGTTGAATTTGAGCCCCACTGAACGTGGAGAGTCCACGGTCAGGCTATGAACACGTAGCATACTTTATCTCCCTCACTATCTCCTGAAAGGAGGATGGTGGGCTGTAGGAATAGGGCAGTTTCAGCCTGCAGTCCACCGAGTTAACGCCCGGATCAGCCTGGGGCCACAACCATCACCACCACCACCACCACCACACAACAACAACAACAATAGCAACAATCTCTTCATTGTGATTACATTTTTTCTGCATGGTGACTTTCAGGAGCAGTCTCGCCCATCTTTTTCTCACTAACGACTATCGGATACAAAACGTTTCACTCCCGTAGAGTTAAGCGACTTCAGTATAACCACTTTACGCCACACCACAACCTATACCACCGTCTCGTAACATACTACATAAAATAACCTTCCCACACCGTACCATACCAAGGTCATTAACCAAAGAAACCTGAAATTTCTCAGTCCAGTACTTCTGTACTTGTTCATTTTGCTGAGGCTCTCACCGGATGTTTTTTGTCAGAAATTTCGAGGGTATTCTTCTATTAAGAAACCAGAGGTTAAAAGTAAAGTAATGGGAGTCTCTTTGAATGAGTGGGGTATAAACTGACACCTTAATTCACCTATTATTATCTCCTTTATCCAAGCTAGCTCCCCTTCATTTGGCCAAATCTTGAAGGATACTTAGCAAAGTAAGTCGGATTGACTGATATTGACGGGTTTGTGGTCTTGGTTGGGTTGGTGGCTGAATCGGTAGAGAGGCGGCTTGCAGTCCTAATGGACCCAGGATCGAATCCCGGCTGGGGCAGGGAACAGTTTCAGGATATGAATTTCCTAAAAAGCAGACTTGCCTGATCTACCAGATGACCCGCCGACATGTCGTAAAAGTACCCCAGCTAATACTAGTACACCAGTCCTGTATGAGACAGCCCTAGCATGTATTCAATATGGACGGTGAGTGTTAGCGCCGAAGTGGTGACATGTGGAGGTGTAGGAGGACTACTGGGCCTTGGGATAAGCCACTGCCCCCAAGAAATAGGCCCTGAGCCTTTGCCCAAAGTCGGACACGTAGAAAAAAAAAAATGTGGGTCAACTCCAAACGTCCTTAAGTGCGGTATATACAATACTCTCCCGTTAGCTGGCTGACTTAAACTGAATTAAAAATGGTGTATCTCTGTTTCCTTCATTGGATTCAGAGATGCCAAACATTCTTTGATTACAATTACTTAAATACAATGAATTACTTCATGAAATATACAAGGAAGGTCTAATTTAACAAGTTAATCTTAGTTTTACATAAAAACTAAGGCCATATATTCATTTAGCTACGTTAAGATATATAAGACCCCCTTCCATTTTCCATATCACCATACCCTACCACGCATGTGCAGTCATTTACATGGAATATTTCTGTAATTATAGGAAATTAATACACGTATTTACATTATAATTGTCCATAAAAGGCTAAACACAGTAGCATTTAATTAATCAAAAATAATGACTATTAGCCAGAACACTAGAGCAAATCCCTGGGTTATTAAACCACACTGAACCTGCACTATACGTTCCCTGGTAAATTCCTCTGCTTTTTAACAAAGACAACTATATTAAAAAGTGCCCATATACCGCTACACATAGGACATCTCCTTCTGGGGAAGTAGTTTCCACAGATTGGGGGCTGGGCGAAAAATGATATGCTGTATCATGTAATATGACCCCTAGAAAGAAGATGTCTCCACAAGTCTCGAAAACCCTGTGTTGAGACCCTTCTAGGTCGCGCATCTTGACCCAACGGGTTGTCACCATTCACTATCTCAGGACTATTCGTTAACTCAAGGGATACCAATTTGTCGATGCATTTTTATGCTGACATGTCCTCTACATTAATTTTATCTTGACATGTCTCAGCACCCATTCCGAACCTGGATGTGTGGAAACAACCATAGCTAGTGGCCACTGGGATCTAGGTTAGTCAGTTTTCACTAAGACCATATCTTCTATATTTATTAAGGACTAATTACTGGCAGCTTGAACATCATAATATCCTTCTCTTATGTTTAATAGACAATCCACGTTCCCGTGCCTATTCCATGTGTCCAGGACCTTTTCAAAATATTGATTTCCTTTATGCAGATGTTGCCATAGTTCACCCCCCTCTATGCAATGGCGGGATCATCTACTTCCTCCTGGATATCAACACAAGGCACTGGATAAAGCCTTCTGCCATACAACATATGAGCTGGTGTCAAGGCGTCAACTGAGACACTAGTATCAGCCAGATAGGTTAAAGGTCTACCATTCATTCTAGCCTCGATTTCTGTTATTACAGTCCTTACCGCTTCTGTAGTGACCTTGATTCTATGTAAAGTTTTCTTTAGGCTGTTCTTCACAGTATCAATCATTCGTTCAGTGAACCCGTTTTGCCATGGGGCACTAGGAGCTATGAACTGAATGTACAGTTGCAGATTCCCAGGGTCGACTTAGCAATTGGGTCATTTATACTTAAAATTAAAGGTGATGCTCTAAAGAACTTGGTTCCATTGTAGCTTATTAATTTACCAGGATAAGACTGTCTTGCAGCAAATCTTCTGAATACGTCCAGGAATGTCTCTGAACTCGAACCTTCTGCCATTTCTAGATGGACCGCCCTTGTGTAAGTGCAAGTACACAAACATATATACACCTTACGGGGAGTTCCCTCACCCGTAACAGTTATTGCCCCTGCCTAGTCAATTCCGGTTACTCTGAAGGACCGACTTATATTTACATTATCCTTTGGTAAAGAAGGTGGTCCTGGACAGTCATATGGTCGTTGTTCATACCTCCTACATATAATGGAATTCTTGAGATACTTCTTTTCAACGTGTCTACTCCTAGAAATCCAATACCTTTCTCGGACTCGGGGCAATGAAGTCTACGGCAAACCTCCATTAAGAGTTAACTCATGGACTTCCTGAACAAGTAATTGTACAAAATAAGCATTCTTTGGTAACAATATAGAATGTCTAGTTTGGAAAGGCAAATCAGTCTCTGCTATTCTGCCACAGCATCTATTTTGATCCTTTCTGTCTAAGAATTAATCTAAATCTCGTATCAGCTTATTATCGCTGCTAGTACTTTGGCGTAAAAGGCCAAAAATCTCTCCGCAGTATTTTCTTTGCAACTTTTAACCCAATATTCCATGGGTTCACACTCCTCCAACTCCACTGGCTTATTTAAAAATCATACAGCTAATTTAATAGTGCTGAGTTGTCATATTGATGAAAATCTACTGATGTCGTATCACATTTTTTGGATCAGGTACTACAGAATCCAGGTTTGCAACACTAACCTCAACAATATTATACTGTTTCTGCTCAGGCCATTCTTTAGTAATAACCAAAGTAACCATTTAGGACTTTTAAACCACAATTCAAGAGGATCAACCTCTTTACTGTCGAGCCTTTCTAGAGAGGATCGGCTTGGTTTTGTTTGGTGAATACATGCATAAATTTAAATCTGGGTGACAATTCTTTTATAGTCATCAGTATTGAGGACGAAAGGAATTTTACTGTCTTCCTTTCCCATCCATTAAAGACAAATCTCACTGTCAGTCCATATTTAAATATCCTCAAAATGAGTGTCATGAGTGGTGGTTAATGCCTGGCCAATTTGGTTCGTGCTTCAGTGGAAGCCAATTCCATTTGAGGTAGGATTCTTCCTTTAACTGGTGCAACTCTGGCTTTGGATATAATATTTTTACTATAACCTCCTGTTGCACAGTAAGCTACTGCCCCATATGTCTTTGGAGAAGCACCACAAAATATATGCAAATGTGACTTCGTTACCGATTATTTGCCTGGGAATACATATGCCTGATGATCTTTCAAATTTCTTTCTAATCTGTTCCCATTGTTTAACATACTATCTCTATCTCTATCTCTATCTCTATCTATCTATATACGTCTCACCTAATTCAGTGTCCAAGTCCAACGTTTCTCAACATGTTTCTTGTACTCAACACTTGCCCCTTAAAACTATGGGGCTGACCAATCCTAATGGGTCAAATAACATGAAGACCTGACATAATAAGAATCTCTTGGTGAGTGTTACGTCAGAGAACTTAACTGGTTTTAAATTTATTTCATCAACCCCCGTATCTTAGTTATGACCCAACACATTTTGAGTTTTGGGAATGTCAGTATTAGGTTGGTCCTCTTGTATTCTATTCCTTAAAAGTGGTAAATTTATAATCTGTATTCCAGCGTTTTAACAGCAAATTTGCCTATCCACATTCGGAATTGGCTGCTTCATAAGCCTTCAATGCTTCCGTCTCTGTATCAGCAACACCTTGTAATATGGAAGGCCTGCTCTATTTATGGGAATTTGGCATTCTCAAAATGTTGCTTCAAAGTGTTGCATGGTAGGAAAGGACTAGCACAAAAAACAAAGAGCACTGATTGGAAACAGCACGTTTTCAAAGAACTATCCATATTTTGAGGGTCCTGAGGCCAGAGGAATTTTGTATATCTCCTATCCCCTTCTCTCAATCCTATTCTGAGAAAAGCCTTATTAATGACTGCTGTATAAGCATAAGGTTTCTCTATAAATCTTAATAATATATTCCTCAACTTCTCTGTTAGTGTAGGTCCACAGTTTAGGCTGTCGTTCAAGCTTGCTAGTCATTTGGACGCTCCACAACTACTATTAAAAACTATCCTTATGGGAACTGTTACCGAGTCCTTGCATACAGCATGACGTGGTAAATAATGTCTATCTTTATGATTAAGAGGAATTTCAACCTCTTCAGTATATTTCTTTGTCTATTGATCCTTTATAATATTATCATATATTGTCAGATGTTCTGGTTTGTCTCAAACTTTCGTAGAAGAGAATTTATCTGAGCCTTAGCTGCTTGGTAATTTGTTGGTAACTCCGAATGGTTTAGCTTCCATGGTAGTCCAATCCAGTACTGTCAACCTTTAAATTACAGACTGATCATACAAGTCCACAGTTATATTTTCTTCAGGGTTTGGTTCTTCAGGATGAATTCCCACACTATCCAAGTCCCGTAATTAGTGCACAGGTTTAATTTTCTCATCCAATAACTCATTACTTGGGTAGGTTCTAAGTCTGCACCTATTCTAGCTACCATCAATGACTGTGTGGGGGTAACAAAGACTGAGTCTACCAATTTGGCCTGTCCTCTGGCTTGCTTTGGAAAAGGCAACTGACCCACAATAAGTTTACCTCCTGGACTCTTGAACATCTGTACTTTATCCTTCTTGAAAGTCCTATGTAGGAATCTTCCACAGTAATCTGACCCAACTATCATTCTTGGGGACCCACAGTATCTGATTTCATATTTTGTTTAGTAAACATTATCCCGAGGCTCTGTACACAATCAGAGGTTCTTTCAGTCCTTTGATAAATACGCTTGTTTCCATCTTATCCAGTACAGCTGCTGTTATACGGCATTTATACCGGCCAAGCTGTATTAAGAGTCTAACTAAGTCAAAGGATTGTGCTTCTTAAGTAGTTAAAAACCCTGTAATAGCTAGATTTACTTTGCCTATAACGGGTAACTTTAATTTTTCTATAGTATCAGCAAAAATGAAGGTTTTCTGTGCACTAGTATAAAAAAAAGTGCATGGTGATACACTCCTATTTTCTATCATTACCTTCACATCTGCAATGGAGCTGCAGCTTGCATTGTTACATGACTATCTGATTTTGCAACAGTCATACTGACACTTGCAGGTTTAGGAACCTCATGCTTGACCATTTTTGGACACAAAGCACTATGATGATTTCCCTTTTTTTACACTTGAACAAAAGATTTCATCTACTTTTACAAACTGTAGATGTGTTTTCTGAATTCAGACAAATCATACAACACCCCAATTCATTCAGCCTCACTATTCTAGAGGCATAATCAGGATCATTCTGACAAATTACAGTGTAATGTCGTTCACTACAAAATATACAAACTTTCCTGTCCTTTACCAGGGAAGTCTTTGCTTCTTTATTATCATCTGATTGTCCATTCTTTCTCCTTGGTAATTTCTCTTCATATTATAAGGAACTAATAAAAGTGACAACATCCTCTTTAATTAAAGGCCTACCTGAGACTGACTTAGGTTTCACAGCCAGTTGGTTAGAGGTCCTTTTCTTTACTTCAACCTTCGGTTAGCTTTCAGCAGGCTTCGCTGTTCCTTGCAAATACAGCAAGCTCGCCCCGAACACGTTCTCACCGAACGCGCTCGCAGTTATATGCGGTTAGTGCTGGGATACGTATAAGACAACGTAAGATTAAAGAACCATTACGAAAACTATAAATTTACGCAAGAGAGGCGGCCTTTGAAAGGCCATATCTTCGAACATCAGCGTAGCACAACGCACGTGTTGTTTTGATCATATGATCGTGTCCTGCTTTTCCATAGTACTGTATCTGTAAGTTAAATATTTACATTACTGTTCTGGTAAGTTTATGTACAAGTTAAAGTACTATTAAATAACGTTAAAGCAAGAAATAAAGTCTTATAACCAGTTTACCTGATAGGGATCGGAATATTGCCGTTTTTATTTGTTCGTTAAAGATTTGCCTTACCGATTTTCCACGGTACTGTATTTGTAAGTTAAATATTTACTCTTCTGGTATGTAAGTTAAAGCACTTAAATAAAGTTAAAGTGTTACATAAAGCCTTGTAACCAGTTAACCTGATTTATATGATTACCCATGATTGGCGGGTTCCGAGACAATTCTCCGTCGTCAATTCGCCGTCAGACAAATCCCCGTCAAAACATGGACGATTCATCGTCAGGACAGTTCGCACCCTGAACGATTCCCCGTCATTCTATAAATATACTTATTTCGCCTTTGAATTATATTTTAGCGTAACCCACAGCCGTCTTCATTAATGACGGCGAATTGTCTTGTTATTGTTGTGATGGCGAACTGACTTGACGACGAATTGTCCCGAAACCAATCGGCATCGGAATGTTGCCTTGTGTTTACGTATTTGTGTGTTAAAAGTTTTGCTGTGCTGTACTGTATTTGTAAGTTATAACTTTAAATAAATATTCTAACCACTTAAAGTGCTTCATATTGATTACCAATGGCAGATAACAGCAAAACACCACATTTAGGGAGTCTAGGGAGCAAAACAAATAGTAGTTAAAACTTATGCAGTTTTGCGTCGAAAGCGCCAAGGTTGGAACGAAACCCTCGCGTTAGGGGCGAGCTAGCTTTTGCAAAGTTGCATTGATACATCCTTAATCTCCTTACAGGAGAACTGATCTTTCTGATACCTACCATGCAATGCATCCCTGGTTCTAGATATTAACTTTAAGGATACAATTCTAGAAAACACCCAATCTGCTGCTTTTACATCTTTGTAAGTACCTACAGCTTTTAAATTACAACTCACTGCATTCCGGAATTTCTGCAAAGAATCAAAATCACGTTTAGAGTCTTCAGTAACAGGGTAATGACCTGCTCCCTATCTTCATAATTATGTCTACGGATAGTCAAAACCGCCTCATAATTATCCACTTCAACAGGCAATTCACTTAACAACTTATAAGGCATGCCCTTGACCTGTCCTAACAGACAGGAGAATTTACTAACCTAGGAGAGGTCTGTTCTGTCATGGACTAAGTATCTGAATTCATCCCAACAGGATTACTAATTCTGCTCCCTATCAGACTCAGGAAGCGTAATCTTTGGTAGTGTGGTTTTTCAACACGGGTCTACACCTCACGTTTCTGCACAAGAATGAGCTAATTCTGTTTCAAGCAACTCTACGATATTGATGCTCATCTTGGTTATTTTCAAACTTCGTACTTTCCATTCACACAGATCTTTATCATCTTCCTTCACAATAGCTGCTTCTAAACTGCTATAAATTTCATCATACTTAGTCCATGTGTCCTTTAAGATGTTCAAAAGACTTTATAATTTCTTTTTTGACAGTGGTATTTCCTCTATTGATTCCTTACTGTCGTTTATAGCTCTGGTTACCCATCCTGCCTTACCACTCATTAATTTCTTTAACAAAGAAAGGGACATTTTGGTTGATTACCTTAGGTGATTATCACAACCTTCAAAATTTCAATATTTTCAATTTAAATTTTGTTGATTGTGGGTAAAGTTTTAACCTTGTTCCCTGGGCTGTTAAACCGCTTGAGTTGTACTGTTCTCCGCATAAGCATAATCCCACAAAATTAACAACTTAATTTGTTACCCTGAGCCCAGATGCAGGTGGTTCTTCAATATTCCATTGGACCACCCATTAGCTTCTACCGTGTAGGCGTCCCTCTTACGTTCTATGTAATTTATGAATCACCCTTTACCTTGACGGTTCCAATAAATACCGTTAGCTTTAAGGGTTACCTGGAATGACTGGGCATTAAAATGAATATAATCCCTTTTAGCTGCATATTCTCAGCAACTTGCTATTTACGGCCCTGCTGACTAATTTTTGTGTCATAGCTAATTGGTGCATCATATGGTAGATTTCTAGGCTCGAGGAGACCTATGGCTACAGAAGAGCTGCACAACCCTTCAATAGCCCCAATCACAGCAATAATATTCTCCACAACGTCATTAACTTCCACATCCTCATAAATATCATTATCTCCCAGAAAATGGATGGTATGGTGGTGTTCCCAATCCAATGCTGTATTTAGCCATTCATCACTTGAAAGGGACCTAGCTTTTCCTCCCAGAGCCAGGTATTTACATTTTTCTGTGTCTGGCAACTCTACCATGCGCAGGGTCAGACTATGCTCCACAAATGCAACCTTAAACCCGCTTAAAGCGTCTGCACACATCTGTATTCCTCACTTGGGGCACCATATTGTCAGAAATTTTGAAGGTATTCTTCTATCAAGGGGTCTCTTGGAATGAGTGGGGTATAAACTGACACCCTAACTCACCTAATATTATCTCCTTTATCCTAGTTAGCTCCCCTTCATTTGGCCAAACCTTAAAGGATACATAGCTAGATAAGTTGGACTGACAGATAATGATGGGCTTGCATCTTGGTTGGGTTATGTGAGTCAAATCTATGCGTTCTTAATGCAGTATATACAGTGTTCTCCCGTTAGCTAGCTGACTTGAACTGAACCAAAAATGGCGTATCTCCTCCTTCATTGGATTCAGAGATGCCTAATATTATTTAATTACAATTACTAAAACTCAATTAATTTCTTCAAGAAATTTACACGGATGTTCTAACTTAACAAGTTAATCGTAGTTTTAAATAAAAATTAAAGCCAAATATTCGTTTTATTTACGTTTAGATGTATAAGACTCTCTTCCATTTTCCACGTTACCATACCACGCATACGCAGTCATGTACTATTGCGGCCAGGAGTTCTTAGCCACCCTCGTCCAGCCAACCCGTGTGTGTGGCAGCGTCGCATTCACGAGCACAGAAGTTGCCTTCGATGCATTTCTGTCGAAAAATATTCCTTCGGCATTGGGCTTGTACTAATGGCTAAAGCAATAGTAATATATACTTTGAAGGTTTGACTCTGATAACACGAATATATCATACTGATTATTTAATAATTTGTTTCTCGTATAGAGCCAACCAAGTGACAAATATGTATATTTGGTTCCACTCCACGACTTCCTGGAGGTTTGAACCGGCTAACACAGAGTGAACAAGTTCGAAGCATTCGTTTGTTAACAGGAGAGAGAGAAAGAGAGAGAGAGAGAGAGAGAGAGAGAGAGAGAGAGAGAGAGAGAGCGTGTATGGAGGGCGCCTGTGATTTCTGGAATAGTGAGGTGGAGGCAGACTGGCGCAGGGAAATGCAAGGGATGAGAAACCCTGGATTCCTGTGATCCATTAAAAGCAGGCCACAGTGTGAATATTTCTTCCATCAGTCACTATCACTTGCCTTGCTTTGAGATTATATATATATATATATATATATATATATATATATATATATATATATATATATATTAGGATTGCTTTCGTTGGAATAATGAATTAGGAGATAATTGCTGTTGATTTAACAAAAAGCTGTGCTAAAGAAAGTAATTTGCCTCTCTGTCCAGAGAGAGATATCCAGTTAATGAGAAAAAAACTCATGAGTTTACCAAAAATCTCCAGGCGCCAACCACCAGAGAGAAAAGAAATGCGAACATAAGGCATTTAACAGAATTTACGCAGCCTGCCAAATTATTTGACAAAGTCAACTAGCGTTACCCAGAATATAAACCATCTTTCATTGTCCGACGAGACGTTATCCAGGGATAAATAAACTCCTTCATCAGCCAAAGGAAAAATTCCCTGTTTAGCTCGAGCACCTTATTTACTCATATCGCATAAAATTGTATCTGTAGCCGGAACGAAGCCCCTTATCCATGGCCTGGCAAACTCCCTGTAAAAAGTACCCGGTACTATTTTCTACCGACAGACTGAGTTAAGCAGTGAGACTCATCTTTCGTGTAAGGGAATCCACCCCGCCTCTGTGTGTGTGTGTGTGTGTGTGTGTGTGTGTGTGTGTGTGTGTGTGTGTGTGTGTGTGTGTGCGCGTGCGTGCGTGCGTGCGTGCGTGTGTGTGTGTGTGTGTGTGTGTGTGTGTGTGTGTGTGTGTGTGTGTGTGTGTGTGTGTGTGTGTTGAATTGAGTCATCTGACTTGTGGAGCATGGTATGCGGGTTGGTAGGTTGGTGACTGGGTGGGTGGATTGGTTAGTATAGGCTGGTTGTTTCACCGGCGGATTAGGTGCAGTGAGTGGGCGAGAGAGAGGGAAAGGGTTGTTGGGCTGGTTAAGTGGGGTGCAGTGGGGTTCGTGCATTGTTCAAGTTGGGTGGGTGGTAGGGCTACCTGTAGGACAAGGCAAGAGACGGGTTTCTGTCGTCCTACTTTTGAGACATACTGTATTGAGTGAGGTTGTGGGTATGTGCGTTGATGGGTGGCTGTGCAGATGGATGGACGGGTTGTGGGAAAACAGGCCACTGGGGTTAGGTGATCTGAGTTAATGTCCGAGTTGGGAAAATCGATGCACATGGGATATTATTCTGGAATCATGCTTAAGTAGGTATATATGGCCAGTGGGTTACAACAGGTCCATCGTGCAATACGTCTGTTGGTTAAGAGGTCTGTGTTTCAACTGCACGCATCAGTAGGTGATATAACCACGTCGGATAACAGGTTTATGGGGAAAATAGGTTCATTATGAAAAATACATCCATGGGTATACGTCCATGTAGGAAACCTGCATCCATAGAGAGATTCAAGGTCGACGGAGAAATTGGTCAGTGAGGACAAAAAAACATCAATGGGGAAATTTAGTTCGTGGGGAAATAGGTTACGTAGAAAAGTAGGCGTTTTTGAAAAAATAAGTCATTAAGGAAAATAGGTCCATGGGGGATTGTGCTCCGCGTGGTGAAAATGTCCACTGATGAAAATATTCATGGGCTGAAAATAGGTCCATAGGGGCATACACGTACTGTAAACATACATGGAGATATTTACAATAAATGGGACCTAAAATATCCAACTTTTAACAGCGATCGTTGCCTGGAATTAGGCTTACCACTGCACACCTTGGACCAAACAACCATTAGCAAGACCCTATTACCACTTCGTCATCCAGTCATTATATTTCATAATTTACTTTCATTTAGTCATTTAGGCACAGAAAGCCAACCGAAACAAAAGGAAAAATCCCTGTTTAACTGTGTTGAGCACCTCATTTCTCCACCTCATTCCTCTAAAATTTACGGGCACCCGCTTCTCTCTCTCTCTCTCTCTCTCTCTCTCTCTCTCTCTCTCTCTCTCCTGGTAACAAATGAATGCTTCGAACTTGTTCACTCTGTGTTCGCAGGTTCAACCCTACAGGAAGTTGTGGAGTGGAACCAAATATACATATTTGTCACTTGCTTGGCTCTATACGAGAAACAAGTTATTAAATAATCAGTATGATATATTCGTGTTATCAGAGTCAAACCTTCAAAGTAAATATTACAGTTGCTTTAGCCATTAGTACAAGCCCAAAGCTGAAGGGATAATTTTCGACAGAAATGCATCGAAGGCAACTTTCTGTGCTCGTGAATGCGACGCTGCCACATACACGGGTTGGCTGGACGAGGGTGGCTAAGAACTCCTGTCCGCAATAGTACATGGAATATTGCTATAATTATAGGAAATTTATACATGTTTTTACATGATTATTGTACATAAAAGCTTAAACACAGTAGCATTTAATTTATTAATTATAAAGAATATAAACCAGAACACTAGAGCAAATCTCTGGGTTATTAAACCTCTTTTAACCAGAACTATATGTTCTCCGGTAAATTCCTCTGCTTTTTAACAACTAACAAGGACAACTATAATAAAAAGTGCGCATATACCGCTATACAGTACACAGGATATCTCCTTCTGGGAGAAATAGTTTCCACAATTTTTTCAAACAAACAATGACTCTCAAATGCCAAAGTACAATACAGGCTGTAGTATAATCCTCCTGTTTTTAAAGGTTTATCCCAAATCTGTGCACATTAAGAACAGTCTTTTACAAATGCAGAGGTTCGAGATTGATTCGGGACCATATGGGGCACTGCTGAAGTGAACCACCATATGGGGCTGAATAGAGTGAAGCACTCTACGTACTCTGAGCCTGATATACCTTTAGGAGTTACTGTCAACGGCCATATAAGAATTTGAAAAGCTCCTTGTGTGTGAGGAAGCTGAAATGAAGAGTCATAAAGAGCTTCTCTCAATTGTCTCGCATCTAATAATATGTTAATTAACTGAAGAAGCTGAAAGTCTCCCTGAAAACGATATAAAGTAATAGTTAATAATCCATGCCTACTGTTCTGAAACTTTGTCAACACCTAGTGAGATTTTGCTATAATAATCAGCAATACTGAAATGCACTGACGCTCGGTTTTCGAGGCTCCACACCTATAAAGAAAGACCTGGCCTAAACTGTGATTTTGAAGGCAAAATTCCTGTTGTCTCTCCTGCTTCCCTCTCCATGAACTTTGTCTCATGAATCCGCAACAGCAGACGCAGATAAATCAAAGATCAGTGTAATCATTATTGGTTGGTTCCGAGTAACGAGAATTTATCAATTTCCCCATAGAGAGAGGCAGAACAGGCGACAATACTTTTGCTGCCGATAGTACATGCATTACTTCTTGTTTCTGAACAAGTGAACGACACCACACGGACAAATCCTCTCTGTGATCAGTTCTAGTGGTTCAATATTACTTTGGTCACTATCTGTTCACATTCTGGTAACACAGTTATTAGCTTATGCTTATTTAAGATTCATTTCCCGGCTTGTAGCTGCTACAGAATACGGAGGAATTTTCATGTACAAGTGTATACACAATTACTGATCCACCTCATTACGGTAAATAACGAGACCGTGAGCAATGGCTTTCGAAATCCTGTGATGCTACCTATAGAGTCCACCAGACTTTTTACAATATTACCGTATGTGTTTCAATACTTTCCAGCTAAAAAGTGGTCTTGCTATTGTCCGCTACTGTTCAATCAACACAACAAATAAAAGCACCCTTGCGACTCACGATGTGGACCTAAGCTCTGTTCCCCCAGATGCTTCAGTGTCTGGTCAGTCTGAATGACTAATAATTCAGAACTCGCTGTTCTGTGTTACAAAAGTAATGTACGTGAGGGGTGTCGATATAAATTATTATGTATTTGTTATATTCTGGTGCGTATACGTAATTATATACCGTATCGTTTATAAAGGCTGCAATAGTCTTGCATGCGTCGGCTTTGTCACCAAATGATAGCTCTCCACGCTGCTCGATCATTGGCAACCTCCCTATTGAGTCCCTTATCCCCTAATGATGCTATTATCAGAGTCCACCATGATTTAGGCAATAGGGTCTAGGTAAGAGCTTTAAAACTGTGCAACCAAATGACGGATGGATTTTTTTCGTTATCAGGAGTGCATGAATTCATTATACATCTATCTATCTATCTATCTATCTATATATACACACTGTAAATGAATAGTGTACATGCAAAAAAAATCACTTACAAACTGTATGTACATAAACACACTCTAAATACATGTATGTTTATATACAAATATACATATATACATACCTATAGTTGGCTCTATCCAGTAACACTACTCCGTTACCCTTGTCAGGTCGTAAAATAACTAAGGAGTTGTCAAATTTCAAATCCTTGCGAGCAGCATATTCTTCCTTCGAGAAAGAATTTTGTGTTTTTCACTTATAAAAACTAGAAAAAAACCAACTGCTTAAACTATTCCTAAAATAATCAAACGTTCTACCCTTGTCTAAAAAAAAGGCATGGTTTGGTAAAATTTTAAAAAGTTTCACTCTCATCTTAAATGTCGAGACCAACTGCCTAGCCCCGGGCTCCTACGCTCCTCATGAGGCAATGTAGGATTGGATGATGGATGGATGGATTCTCAAAAGGAAGGAAGTGAAATAAAAAACTATGCTTCTCGGGAGGGAATGAAAACTTGAACCCCATAGATAAAAGGAACTTCACACTGCAGAGACTTCTAGACGAAAAGTTATAAATTGCTCTGTCAGGAGACAAACCTTGGGAGTCTACAAAACATTTTTCTTTCTTTCTTTTTTTTTTTTTTGCTGATGTACAAATACAGTTCAAACAAGGGTGTTTACGTTATTGCGTTCAGTTAAGCTGGTCAGATGTACACAATCAATATAAGAAACCGCAGATTTTAACTTTACCAAAAACTTATCCAAACGAAGTTTTAATGATTTTAAGTGTTTACGATTCGTTTTAACTCCACCAGTAAGTTTACGTTGGCAATTTTTATACAGGCGGGTAGGCTGAAAGTGTTTACTATAGGTTTTAAAGTTTAAGAATGTCGGAGTTAGGTCATGAATCTGACAGGTGTTGAGAAACTGAAGATCCAGGTCAACTTTACGTAACTTTTGATCCAGGGGCTGACTGTGTCTGTAGACTTCAAGCACTGGTTCTCCATCGATTTTTGATCACCGTAGCGATACTCTCATGCTGTGGGATGCGGTATCCAATGATGGCCATCAATATAGTAGGGTAAATACTTTCAGTCTGCCCGACTATCTGTATCTATCTATGTATCTTTCTACCTATCTGTCTATCTGTCAATCAATCAGTCTCTCTCTCTCTCTCTCTCTCTCTCTCTCTCTCTCTCTATATATATATATATATATATATATATACACACACACACACACACACACACACACACACACACACACACACACACAATGACAAATGAAGGACGATACAAGAGATTCACACTACCTTGCCACTGGCTAATAACGACCGCTACAACGACGACGAAAGCATTAGTACTACTACTTAAACCAACACAAAAAACATCACAATGTCTTCCTGCAGAGCTAATAACGACCACCACGACTACCACGACGACCACGACAACCACCACCACGACCACCATGCCACCACCCCCACGACATATGTTTGGAGACTACGACGATGACGCCAAGAACATGACAGCGCCTCTTGTTTTCAACACTTCACCGGACGCAGCAAAAGGTGAGCAGGGCCGCAGCATGAGGGGACGAGGGGTGCAGGGAGAGAATGGGGGTTGATGGTAAGACAGAGGGAAGTACGGGAAGAGGAGAAGAAAGTGAGGGGAGTAGGGAATCAGGTAAAGGAGAGGAAGGGAGAGGAGTGTCTGAGTAGGGGATGGGAAGAGGGTATGAAGGGAATGGAAGGCAGGAGGGCAGTGGGGTGCAGGAAGAATAGGAAGAAATGGAATTGGGAGGCAAAGGCATGCGTAATATTGTGGAGATGGATTTAGGAGGTATTGTGGGGCAGAAGGAGCAGAGGAGCCAAACAGAGTAGAGGAGGTAAAGGGAGAAAGGTGGGAAAGGGGCAAGCAGGACACATAACACAAAAAAAAAAAGATGAAAAACGGTGACGTGGGAAACAAGGAAGAAGGGGAAGTAGGGGGATCAAAGGGAGGAGCAGCATTTGGAAAAGGGGACTGGGGATTGGGGGGAAGTCAGAGAGATATGGGGTACGGGAAGGTTCATGGAAAGAACCAAAGGGAAGGGAAGTATTTTGGAGTTAGGGATTTGGTGCGGTAGAAGGAGCGAAACTGGATGGAAGGAGAGTAGTAAGTTTGAAGGGAAGTAGTAGGAGGAAGGGACGTACTAGGAGGAAGGAATGTAGTAGTATGAAGGGAAGTAGTAAGGGTGAGGGGAAGCAATGGGATAGAATGGAAGCAGAGGAGTGGAAGGATAAAAGTAGGGGGAAGGGAAGTAGGAGGGAGATCGGAAGCAAAGGACGAGAAGTAGTAGGCGAAAGGAGAACAGTGAGGTGAAAGTGGAGTAGTGGGGTGGACGGGAGGTAGTAGGAATGAAGGATAATAGTATGGAGGTGGATAAAGTGAGTGGGGTAAAGTACGTGGAGGCAAAGTGAGTGGGGGTAAAGTGAGTGTTGGGCAAGGAGATGGAGAGGTAAAGACAAAAGCCTTCAAGCACATCCTAGTCAATCTAACCAGTTCACTACTATCATATATAAGTACTGTCTGTTGTGAATTACTTTTGAGCCTATGTATCAGTGTGTGTGTAAGGTCTTTATTTATATCGCTTATAACCCCTTCAATACGAGGAAGCCACATTTAATCTTTTCCTTGCCACCGCCACACGATTTTACCCAGCTCATAGGAGAACTCTGGCAATGAAGGAGTTAAAGGAGACTGTTCTTTTCCATTTCAAAGTAAGCCAATGCCGACGATTATAATCAACCGATAGTGAGTCGTAAGAGTTTGAGTACTAATTTACATAAAATCGTTCTGTAATAACCAAAAGAAAAAAGAAAAAACAGACATCGTGGAAGATGTGGTAACTGTAGCCATAAGTTAATATGAACGTGAACTCAATGGACTGCAGGCTGAAGTTACCCCTCTCTTGCAGTCCACCATCCTCCCTTCGGAGGATAGAAAGGGAGATAAGGGGCGCTTATATGATCAGTCAGCGGAGCTGCTCGATTATATCGGTGCCATCGCATGAAGGCATTCCTCTCCAGCACTAGCAATCGTAGTGAAGGGGCTATTCGCAGTTCTAATCCTTTCACGGATGTGTTCCCTTACCATATGAATGTTCAACCTCTTCACTGCAAGAAGTCTTCCCGAAGTTGAACATACAAATAACTTACAACAAAGACTCCATCGTACTGCAGGAAATATGGAGATTGCGCCTTACTTCCCCCACTAAGAAATGTGCTCCACAAGACAAATAAAACCCCTTGGTGGTAGACAGAAAAAAAAAAAAAAAATCCATCAGCGCTGAAGTAGATTAATGGCATCACTAAACCATTTCATCGAGACAAAAAAAAAATGCTGAAAAACACATAACAAGGGAAGGTAAAACTGTGAGGTTGCAGATATAAGTAAAACAAAGATTTCATTGTACTGAAGAGTTAAACACAAATCCTAAGTCAGAGAGAGAGAGAGAGAGAGAGAGAGAGAGAGAGAGAGAGAGAGAGAGCAAACAAATAGAGCTATTAAAAAGTAAGTAAAACTAGGTCACTGTCTTGAAGACGATACAACAATTTATACTGTATTTAACCTGAACTTTGATTGTCATCTTTTAAGGTGACTGCTGAATTGTAAAAAACAGATTATCACTAAAATATCAGGTTTGTCGTGAAGAAGTGCTATGGAAAAGATGCAAAACCATAGTATTGTCTTTTGCCCCCACTGAGCTACGTGAAATAAGAAGCAAAGCGATGAAAGTCTGGGTCTGGATAAGGTAAAATGGGTATATTAAATCTTTCCGAAAAGAAAAAATTAACATGGTCATATGAACATTTCTAGGAGGGTATATGAACATCAGTGCCTGGTGGCAGAAATGGCAAAATGATGTCATCGTCTTAGGGAAGTTAAATTCCATTACCAAGCCTTTCCGCGAGAGAAGGAAAATAAGAAAAAAAAAATGGTAGTGCTCCGAATTAACATAAGTTGTATTCTGCGGTTCGCCTGATGTCTAAGTTAATTTCTCAAGGGAGCGAGGCTCTTAAGTTTTATCCTCTTCGACCAAAGGAAAATTTTAAAAGTCGGTCTTTGCTGTCACCCAAAGATTTTATTTTGCCACTTCAGATAAAAATGTCTGAACTGAAGAGGTTGTCTATAGTCTTAATTACCCGTCCCCGCCTAGAAAGGGCTCGCGGACGGGTATTGTGATCACTCGGTTTATCTGTTTTGTTATCTGTTTGTGTCTGTCTGTCTGTCTGTTAACAATTTTACGCGAAAACTACTGGCGCGATTTTGACTAAAATTAGAGGGATGATGGGCCATGACCTTCTGATCATCTGATTAAATTTTGGGCCAAATTTGGCCAACGCCAAGGCTGTAGGCCCCAAAAATGAAAAAAAAAAAACAATCGTTTCTTCGCCATAACTCGTTTCAAATTCGTCATATCGATATGAAACCAACACCTAAAAGTGCATCTTTCAAATCTGCATCCTATAATATGTCTCATTGCCTCAGGGGGTCATCCTCCAGTTAATGGTTGGGAGGTTAATGTCAGGTGGGTCGGGCCCAAAATTTCAAATGGGCAAAAAACCGTCAATTTTCATCCGATATACTCAAAATTTGATGTGTGACATCTTTGACCTGATATCCTGTTGTGCCTATACGTCGGCACTAAAATGACTGCCGGGGACGGGTTTATTGAGCCTAGGCTCCGCTTCTTGTTGGTTCTTTCATCCCCAGGCGCTCTCTTATCTTGAATTAAAACGTCGGGTAACTAGATAACTGAAATAAATTATACATCACTCATATGAAAACATATTTCCATTTAAATCTTGCTATCACCCGACGATTACATTTGTCTTAGGTAATACATTTCGAACTGGAGTGGTTACATACAGTCTTCATTGCCGGTTTCATCACCAGTTATCTTATCCTGAATAAAAACAAGTGGGTACCTATATGAATAAAATTAATCATACATCAGTTGTTCCAGGTGCTGTTCATCTTGACACCAATGATTTACTTTCCATTCTCTTCCTACTAATTTCAGAAGATTTTATTCGGCGTAGTGGAGACTTCTTTCAACTGGGGGAATGGATACAGCCTCCAATCGCCCTTCCAGTACGAAAACTTTTTCTAAACAGTATAAACAAGAATAAACTGTAAAAAAGATGTCGCTGCACTGAAGGGGTTGAACTTACAAAATAATATGGCAGTGAAGGAGAGAAGGAGATCCATACTACTACTAAATTTTTTCCAAGAGATTAAAAAAAGAAAAAGGCTGATAAAACATGATGAGCAGAAATGACTTCCCAACGCTCGAAATTAAGTAAATGTGTTCCTTTCCCCGGACTTACCAGGTGTCTCTCCAAGTTAATTTCTCACGGGACGAGGACCCCCAAACTTTTAAGAGTTGACGACAGGTCTTTCCCCGCCTCGCAAGACACCCAAAGTTAAACTGTTTCTTGACGCTTTCGATACGATGGCGTGTTTTGTGTTTTAATTACATTCCTGCATGACGATTTTATTGAATGATCTTGTCTGGAAAGTTAATCAAGAATATATATTACCTCTATAGTTCAAAGTCTCTCCTCCGCTGAACAGAACTGTCTGGAAATTACTATAATTATGTTGAAAGATTTGTTCTCTGATTGAAGGACTGATGCAATGATGAAGCAAATAATGGTAATAATAATAATAATAATAATAATATTATAATAATAATAATAATAATAATAATAATAATACACAAAGACAACGAGACCTGAATTTATTCTTGCTAGATTACCTCCTGACAATTGACATTTTTATTCATGCAAAAGGAAGGGACCAAAGGCTGGAAACTTCGAAAAGTTGTCCATTTCACAGAAGAAGAACAGGAGCAGAGCCAAGATTAACATCTGTTCACAAGATCTCTTCTGTCGAAATGAATATTGAAGACCAAGGGGCGTGTCCAGGTGGCATATTAGATACTGTAACGCCTCAGTGATTTGTATTACGTATTATACTTTAACATTTTTGTATTTTATTTATATCGCTTTAATATCAACACAGTTCGCAGCAATAACATACAGGTCGATACTGAGTCGTACTGTGCAGGATAAATCGTAAAGGAAGAGATATTACGAAATCTCCAAAACCACTTACAATACGGTCCTACATCTGATCGCTACGGTTCGAGAAAATCCCCACCTAACTCAGATGTGGTTTATCTCTTGAACTATCGTGGTCTTTTGTAATTTCAACTCGATCGTCTGGGAAAGAGAAAGAGTACGGAAAAAACATAATGTCATGCTACAGAATTAAATAATGGAGATTTTTTCTAACTTATTCAGTGAGAGAGACTATTAGTAAGCTGACTAAAATCGTTGTAGGTGGCAAGGATAATATGAACAAGTCATCATCGAGGTCAGTGGATGGTTACTTCATTGATTCTAACTTGGCCCATATTCTTTATCTTTTACAGCTTGCTTCACGCAGCTTGGTGCTAGAAAAAGACAACAGTACGGCTCTGCATCCTTTACACTGCACTTCTTTGTGACTGGCACCATATTCTTGCGTTAATTGTCCGTTACAACTCAGCATTCAAGATGGAGAGAATTTAGGCTAAGCAAGAGTGAAATGCGTATAGTAACACTCAATATAATCCTCCTTACCATAGCTAGCAAAAGTTATCCCCTTCAATACGAAGAGGTATCTTCTATATTGAATAAAATCGAATGCCGGCAGTAGGAGAAACACACAGTGTTCACCGTCGCACAAAAAGGTCATATAACTGTAGACTGATACAAAGCTTCACAGCGAGGGACACTATTAAACCACACATTAGCGGCAACCAGAGGAAATTACAGGCTGGCTCGTAAAAGAACAGCACTCCACTAGAAACTTACATGCCAGTATCTTATGTGTTACGGGGACGGTTCAGTCGGCATCTTATGTTTTGCGGGGACGGTTCAGTCGGCATCTTATGTGTTGCGGGGACGGTTCAGTCGGCATCTTATGTGTTGCAGGGACGGTTCACTCAGCACCTTATGTGTTGCAGGTAAGGCTCAGTCGGCATCTTATGTGTTGCGGGGACGGATCAGTTGGCTAGTGTGGGAGTGGATGCATCAGTGGTATTAGAAAATAAAAGACGCAGGGTAGATATTGATACTACTGACTGAGCCGTCCCCACAACACACAAGAAATTGCCCGGCGGAGTGGAAGTGGAATGTCATAGGCCACGCTGTACATCATAAACGTATTGCACAAAGGTCGGAAGCCATAGGGATGCTGTTTCCAATATTTTTACGCTCTTGTAAAATCCGACACATCATATTTCATATCGGTAGTGGAAGTTAGGGCTAGGAGGCTGATGGTGGTGGTGGTGGTGGGGATGGTGATGAAGATTAATGGGAGGATAGATGGTTGATCATGATCATGTAACATGTTTAGGAGGCTGAGTGTGATGAAGATTAATAGATGGATAGATCGATGAATGGGTGGATAGGTAGATAGATAGGTGGATGATGATGATGATGATATGTTGCTCGGCTACCCTGATCGAACGCAAGGTTTCATGACAAAACCACGACTAGTAGGCTACCACCGCCACCAATTTATTCATTTACTACGGACTAGTAAAGACCTCCGAAGCTGAACATTTGCTTCACAATGTGTATGGAATAGGACGAGCCAAGAACTAATTATTATTCAGGTAAAGACGAAGATTCATTGACAGGTTACCATTAACTCACTCACTCTCTCTCTCTCTCTCTCTCTCTCTGCGCAAAAATGAAAATCACGGTAAAGAAAGGGAATTGATCTGAAGTTTCTTGTGAACCCGGACGTTCATTCACAAATAAAATTACAATCAGTTTACTATCATAAATTAGACTTACTTTCGCAGGGAGGACGAAAATAGGACAGCACGATTTTTTTTTTTTTCTTTACCTGGCTCTTGTTCTTTCTGCATAATTATATCCGAGGAACAACGAGGAAGTGACTGAAGGTTTAATTGTGAATCCGAAGCCGAGGTCGTGTTGTTGTAGGTCATGGTGTGTGTGTGTGTGTGTGTGTGTGTGTGTGTGTGTGTGTGTGTGTGTGTGTGTGTGTGTGTGTGTGTGTGTGTGTGTGTGCGTGCGTGTGTGTGTGTGCGCGCGCGCGCGTGCATCAAAATTTATGTAATGCCATTAAACAGTTATGCTATTGTTGTTAGATGCATACAGATAAACAGAAAAAAAATTAATAAAAAATATTACCACCTTGGCGATGGTACAGTACCAATGGCTTCACAATGATTTTCGAACGACCGAGTAAAGCATTATATTCGTCACTCTCGATACTTCCTTCGCGCTAACTTGACGCTAATCTTTATCCTCTTTCAGCTCATTTCACGTACCCCAGTTACAGAAAAAGACAACACTACAGCTCAGTACCATTTTCATAACGCTTCTCGGTGACTAGCATCACATCCTAGTGTTAATCTCTTGTTACAATTCAGCATTCAAGATGCAGAGATGGAAATTTTAAGAAAAGTTAGAGATAAAAGAGTAAAGTTATTTGCTCCCCTGTTCCTCCTGCTGGAGCTATCTCACCCCATAAATAAGTGCAAAGCAGGCTTAGGATTATGGTGACGATGATGAACGATTTTATTATTCTAGTCTAGTCGAAAACAATGTAATTGGAGCGGAAATAACTCAAAAAAAAATTCCCCAAGATACACGCAACCGTCGATTACAAAGCAAGGTGCCTATTTCTGTTCGAAGTACAATTTAATATGCTGGAGTAACGAGACAAAATCCAAAGATTTCGTGATTGAACCACGATGTCAAGCCAGGGCCTTGTCGATATAAAATAATATACTCTTTTCACCTTAATCTATCCTAGATTTTTCTCATTTTGCAGCTTATTTCAGGCAGCTTAGTGGCAGCAAATGTCATTACTGTGACTCTATATCCTTTCTATAGCATTTCTTCATGATTTGCAACATAATGATGGCGTTAATCTATTGCTACAGCTCAGCATTTAAAAAATGTCATTTTTAGGCCAAGTTAAGGTGAAAGGGGTGTAGCTGCACATGAATCAGCATAAGACGCAAAGTAAATCGCAAAGCAGGGCATGCTACGGCTCTCAGACACAACCAGCACCGCGAACTGCAGCAACATCTCCTGCTGTGATTGTCCTGTACTAATATGCCCGAGTCTGACGCTGGCTCTTTATAGCCCATTACGAAATATTAAGGAGCGCACACTGAGACTGCACCCACCAGAACAATGACCAGGTGTAAACAGCCGTCTGACAGAGAGAGCATATTCCGTTGTCTGGTTTTGTGTGTGTGTGTGTGTGTGTGTGTGTGTGTGTGTGTGTGTGTATGTGTGTGTGTGTGTGTGTGTGAATCAGGAGGTGTTTGTACAGGTGGTAATATTGTGGTGGGTGTAATGGTGTTGTACTATTCTAATTCCTGTCATAACCTGCTAAGCACAAATTTCCTCTAGCACTAATGTGAACCTTCTCTCATTTATAACTCTTAGTGGTGGACGTTCATTTTCACTTGGTTAAATATTCTATGTTACATTCAGAAAAATTCTAATTATACTCAACTTCCTTATTTTCTATAGTCTTTTTTTCATCATAGGAGTGACAAGTCCTCAGAAAGGTTAAAATGATTATAGTTCGCTAAGTTTTTTGGCAAAGGTACCCCGCCCCCCTTGCATCTACTCAACTGACGTATAGGCCAAATGAATGATCCGTAAACTGCGCTTCTCTAGAAATTCACGTGGCAGTATCATGTGTGTTGCGGGAACGGGTCATTCGGCTAGTGTGGGCCTGGTTGTGGCATCTGGAGCAGGAAACTAATAAATGACGGAAGAATGATACTGATAATGCTTATTGAGCCATACCCACAACACACCAGAAATCGTCCAGCGGAGTGCAATTGGAGAGTTACATATTGGCCACCTTGTATATGTGAGTAAGGTACAGCATCAGCTCTTCCTAATACCAGTTTCATTTCGCTAAATGTACATTATTTAGCTTAATGTGTCACCATCACCCACACATCATATCTATGTAATAATCATATCTGTGTAACAATATATCTCTTTAAGTTTAGCCAGCTACTCCTAGACGCACGGACTGATTTTGATGAAACTATGCTGGAACACTCCCTACGATCCTAGACTTTGCAAAAACATTTATGGTTCAAAATAAATAATTTATCTGCGAAATTCTTATCGTTAACCCCTCAATGGTCTCTTTTCTCTAACGGAGCCAAGTCCATTTTCTTCGGGCTTTACCATATATTAGGTTATTCATACACATGTTGTTTATTTTAAAGTTCAGGAAAATAAACAAATGGTGACTGACCAAAAAAGCCTTGATGGCGGTCTTACGAGAGTAATATTAATTTATAATTGTTTTCTAATTAAAAAGAAAAAAATAAATGGTGCTACCGTATATGTTGATAGTGATATAACACATTTACTTGTATAATGAGAATTTGCAAACTTTTTCGCTCGTGCTCCTTCAAGATTCACCCAGTCACGGCTCAGCATTCAAAGTTAGGGGCGTGGTCCAGCTTGGCCAAGGTTAAATAATGGACGATAATCTGGCACTCTCTAATACTGCCATCCATTCCTTGACTGTGTTCTGACCGGTTTTTGATCGTGGATATGGCAACATGGTAATGAAGTAGAATCCTTATCTTATCAATGAGTGGATCATAAACATGTGTACGGACATTATATAACTGATTATACCTTACTGGATAAACGGCTTGGAGGATCACTACTGAATAATGATAAATTCATTCTAAGGTATATGTTTAGTATTACTGTCATGATTTAATCGGTTCACTACCAAAAATCTCTTAAAAGCAGAATAAAATTGTCTGGCTGTTGGAATGGGGATAAATGTGGATTACCTCAAACACCTTCACCACACAGGGTCTCTCATAAGCTGAATAAAATCGTGTGGTTGAAGCGAGTGTAAACCCTAAATTTACACGTCATGGTTCTGTAGGGTTAAGTGTTAGTTGGGGCAATGCTTAGGAAGCCTTCTTAGCTGTCATTTTCTTATCATCTTAGACTCACGGTGGGTTCCCAATTGTCCATTCATTTATTTTGGGTTGTATTCTAGGTGTATCTGGAGATTTTGTAACACTTCCACCTTTCCGATTTATGATTTATTCTTCATCTTACATGTCACTGTCATCTTGTATATTATTTATACAAACTATGACTATAATCATGAGGATAATATATATATATATATATATATATATATATATATATATATATATATATATATATATATATATATATATCATGTAAAATATTAGTGAAAAATACAAAAAAAAAAAATCGCTATGAAATAGGTGCTACAAAGTTTCCCACGCTACCTAGAATATAGCCTTAATCATTCAATCCACTGCAGTCTGTTGGTCTAGTTTAAAATATCGCTGTAGCTCCTTCGCTATGAGGGGTCTCTCCTAACTAGAATAAAATCGTCCAGCGGTGGCAAGAACATATAAGATGGTTGGTAAACAGCGTTCCATTTCCAACTCACTTGGCGATATGTAGCATGCAGCGGAGACGGCTCAGTCTGCTGATGTGAGCGTGGGTGTGCTAGCAGGAGTAGGAAATTAATTAACGTTGCCTGATAACGCAGACTCAGCCGCCCCCGCAACACACGAGAAATTACGCGGCGGAGTGGAAGAGGAGTGTTATATATGAACCATCCTGTATATATAAACAAGAAATCGTATTGAAAGGATTTATGAAGACTGCCTCTAACCTTTTCAGTACAGGAGTTCTGCCCTAACCTGACTAAAATCGTGTGTTGGTAACACAGATTAAAAAGGACATCCATCGTACTGAAGGGGTTATTAATAAGTTGCTCCACCTAGGTAGCCAGAGTGTACTGGCTACATATGCATTCCTTCATTGTGCAGACTAAATTGGATAAGTGCAGCATTCCTGCCTATATAACAATGGTTAGTGTTGTATCTGTCCCTTACTATATAATATAAAGCATTATTGGACAAATATGAATGCCATACTCACCCAGTTTAGTCTGCTCAGTGAAGGAATGCATAACTAGCCAATACAAAGAATCATGTCGCTAGACCAAGGGCCGTATTCTCATGCGTTTAGGAGGCTTTCTTATATCTTTTCCTTGGCAGTATGTTTCTCATGTTACACTTCGGCAGTACAGTGGCTGAGTGATGGTCGCAGGGAACCGGACGATAACGGGCCACGGTTCGAATTAACATGTTATGCTGGAGGCTTTCCTGTCGTGTAAAATCAGGTCAAGGACGTTGGCTGGTCTCCCACGGGTTAAATGACCAGGCCCACGGTAGCCTATTATTGGCTCTCCCACGTCCGTCGCCCTCCGGGATGTCGAAAATATTAGTGTGCCAACTGATAAGCAAGAGGTATCAAGAGAGCCTCCATGCTGACGAGAATTCTGGCCCAGCACATGCACCACACATTTCTCCTCCTAAATTAAGACAACATAGTAACTCCCTCTCTCCTTCACTTCTGGCTGCGTGCTGCCTGGCGGCGTCCTGTCACCATCCATCCCCCTGCCCTGTTTGCCGCTGTCTGCTGTCTCTGCCACTGGTGCTCTCTGCTCTGTCCTGACGCGCCCAGACCCAGGGGTGCAGTCAGCGCCCTCCAGGGACCAACACTATGGCACCAGAAAGTCCAAAAACATAGCTAGGATAAATATTTTAGACACCAAAGCAAGTAAGATATTCTGCCTCCTATTGGTTTTAGTGCTTTCCGTTTAATGTCAACCCCTTCAGTCCGAGGATGTATTTTTTTATTCTTGCAAGCATCAGACGATTTTATTCTGCTTACAACAGCACTCTAGCAGCGAAGGGGTTAATGCAAGCTATATATAACTTTACCAGATGGAGAGTCTCTCCAAAGCAGAGTAAAATCGTCTGGTATTAGCAATAATGTAATATGCGTCATCCGAGTGAAGTGGTTCACTCTTTTGACATGGTGACGTCTTTTATATTCATTCTTTTCATCACCAGACGATTTTTTCCGCTTTGGTTCAATACTGCCATCATTAACCCCTACTTTAACAGGGCTCTCCCCAAAGCTGCATATATTCGTCTGGTAGTTGCAAGAGTAAACTAGACAAAATACGTCATCGGACTGAAGGAATAACTCTTTGGCTGCGGTGAATATAAGTAAATAAAAACGTTTGAACTCAGCTTGAATTAAATTAATGAGTTTTCAGTTCTTGCTCCAAAAGTTTATCCAGATGATTCTTTTAACTTTTTGCCACTATGGGCTTCTCTGGGCTTAATGATCATAAAATCGCATAAAGTTGGCGTGTACAAAATACACAAGAGGAATATCGCAGTCGAAGGGTTAGGGTACTATTCTTATACTGAGCCGTGTTCTCTTTGGCACGGAAGACATAGTGTACTTCTTCATTTAAAGTTGAGGACAAACGCCGTGAGGTGCTTAGCTGGTGTTATCTCCATAACTTAGGTATTCGGGTCTATGGCAAGTTAAGTCACCAACTACCCTGGGATAGAGGGCCACTGCATCATCCAAGGACATAAAGTGATCTTACCACAGTTATCTCCCCTATGTGCTGCCCTCGGTACTCACACAAAGGCTGGATGGACAACCGAGTCGAGTGGCACCAACAGTCTGCATCCAGGATTTGAGCCTGGCGTTATCAGGCCGACAGCTTAGTACCTGGAAATGCTAATCGTATGGGAACCGTGTCTTGTTACATCTTAATATTTTCTGGTATGTTATTTATATCCATTTAATAACGGCATAACTGCATCTCCAGCAAAAGGATATCAACCCTCCCAGTCATTTAAGACTTGCTCAGCTGAATAAATCTTCCGGCGTTAGCAGTAATAACATACCAAAGTTGTCACGACCATGGAGTTAATGGTGACAGTATTAACACTAAAGTTCCTATGACCCTCTCGGGTGATCAAAAAGATCACCCGACTTTAGTTGGGATACACTACAAGGTTAGCTCTCACCATGGGGGTTAATGTGCATGAGACAAAACAAATGGCTGAGAAAAATGTTAAAGTCTTCTAAGCCAACGAGAATACGAGCCTTTTAGATCAAGGGCAAAACTGTAATCAGCTTTAAGTAAACCTGTAGATCAACTAGCTCCAGTAACTTTCTAACGTCACCGAGGTTAACCACTTCACTACGATTAAGCATTTTTCATAATCCTTTTTGTTGTCTTCAGACGCTTTTTTGTCAACTTTGAAGAGACTCGTGGAACTCGGGGGATTTTAATGAGATCAATGAAAGTCGTCCAGAGGCAACAAAAACCTACTGCAAAAAGATATCGTCGTACAGAAGGGGTTAACAAACTAACCTCATCAACCCCTTCAACCCAATTCCGCGTTTTCTCTCTCTCTCTCTCTCTCTCTCTCTCTCTCTCTCTCTCTCTCTCTCTCTCTCTCTCTCTCTCTCTCTCTCTCTCTCTCTTTTATGCTATTTACAGGCGAGTTTACAATTAAGATCTCTAGTGTTAAGGTAATTAATGAAGGATAAACCTAAGCCGATGACGTGTTGTTCCAGTCTGTCCCTCCTATTTACAGACTGACTGACTGGTTGATTGATTAAATTAGTTTATTAAAAAGATCATGGCAGGGTAACAACAGAGGACATCGCCGCCTTTAACAACAGGATAAAAAGCAGAGTAATGAGTACACACACACACACACACACACACACACACACACATACATACATATATCATCGGCTATTGGAAGTCCATTGCTGTACAAAGGCCTCCCCCACTTTATTCCACGAATTTCTTCACTGAGCCAATCTCTGCCAAGTTTTGCGTGCAAACTTCTCTATCTCGTCTCTCCACCTCCAGACTGGTGTTTTTCTGCTACGCTTACAATCTCTTGGGGTCCAATCAGTCAGCCTCTTGCTCCATTAGTTATCCCTTATTCTTGCTACATGACCTGCTCACTTCCATTTCTGTTCGTTTATAACTTCTATAATGTCTTTTACTTTAATCTGCTCTTTTGCCCAAGTCGATTTTTTCCTGTTTCTTAAAGATATTCCCAACATAGGCCTCTCCACTGCTCTCTGAGAACGGATTAGTTGTTTTTCCATCGATTTTGTCAGTTTCCAGGTCTCACGCCCGTACGTATAATATATATAATCATATATATACATATATCTATATATACATCTATCGATCTACCTCTCTCTCTCTCTCTCTCTCTCTCTCTCTCTCTCTCTCTATATATATATATATATATATATATATATATATATATAGATAGATAGATAGATAGATAGATATGCTAAGAAAAGAACCTTGTGACGGGTCGCTCAGCACTTGTACAATACAAATAAGAGCCGGTTCAGAACAGCGCTTCGCTCTGAAACAAGTGCTTTGTGTAGCACATATTCAAAATAAGTCGTTTACGAACAGCTGCCGCCGCCACCACCACCACATATCCCACCACAACCACCACAGCTAACACCCCACCGCCACCACAGCTAACACCACCACCGCCACCACAGCTAACACCACCACCGCCACCACAGCTAACACCACCACCACCATCACTGCTGCTACCACCATCACAGCTACCACCACCACCAACACCATCATCACAGCGAATTCCTTTTTCTGCTGAATAAAATCGTCTTCTTAGCATCAATGAAGTAACAGACATCGAAATGTATATATGCAACCCCCTCTTCTCTCTCTCTCTCTCTCTCTCTCTCTCTCTCTCACTCTCGATACATGAAACTAAATGGATGTGACCTGCCACATTTTTCCGCAAACGCAATGTGTAACATCAACTGGGACAATTGTTAGGGGTAAAAACACCGTCAGAAAATTCCAGTCGACATGAAAATGAACCCTGCACACCTGGGACCCAATGCCAATCATCCTGCCAAGTTTCATTTTTTTTTTTTTTCAGTTTTGGCTGCGCTACACCCGCATACACACGTACATACACAGACTCTTAGAATTATACTGCACATAAGTATGTATGTATGTATATATATATATATATATATATATATATATATATATATATATATATATATATATATATATATACATAAATGTATGTATATATACATATACACACACACACACACACACACACACACATATATATATATATATATATATATATATATATATATATATATATATATATATATATATATATATATATATATATATATATATATATATATATATATATATATATTGTGTGATACGTGTGGGCGCTCACCATCCACTCATTCGATGTAGTGCTGCTCTCGGGTGTCTGCCCTTTCCTCTCCCTCCTTCTGTCCTTCCCTTCTCTTGTGTCTTTCTTTTCCTTCATTCTTTCCTTGTCCTTCTGCCTACGGATGACTTTACACTCCCTCTTCTGTCTTTCTTTCCTTCATTCTTTCCACTACCTTCAGCCTGTGGGTGACTCTACACTGAGTGACAAGCCAAATGGTTTCCTGTGCACCAGGAAACCATTTACTACGCTGGGTGGTAACCATATAACCAAATTTTGGGGCCTGATGGTTTAGTGGGTAATTACTGCTCTCCAATCAGATTGAGCCGGTGAAGGTTTATATCCAAGGGATGGTTGAGGTTGATTGCTCATGTAATGCCACTCAGGGATGAGTGAGGCTGGTCACTCTCATCTTAAATGTCGGGACCAACTGCCTAGCCCCGGGCTCCTACGCTCCTCATGGGGCAATGTAGGATTGGATGATGGATGGATGAATGGATATATGCATATACGTATACATATATATATATATATATATATATATATATATATATATATATATATATATATATATATATATATATATATATATATATATATATATACTGAATAAAATTGCCTACAAAGCAGAATATTAAAGTCGCCGAGGTTCAGTTGTTAATGAAAGTTATGACTAATCCCACCAGTTTGAAAAACATCCCCTGAACTGGGTGGAATCGTCGGCAGATGGCAAGAACACATGAAACATTCGTGACATGGACGCCACTTCGTGCGGCCGGCAGTATTAACATCAGCAGGTTGCGAGACCTGAAAATGTCACTTTACTGGAGTTAATCATTCCATTGAAAAGGTATATAAAAAAATAAGCTTCGGATCTGAGAGGTAATGGCTTGTTTCAGTGTAATGCGAAGGTAGTTAGAGACATAACAACGTCGTCCACAGCTCATGAGGACAGTTCCTGCCTAAGCACTGCGGGAGGGAGGCATCATGCCAAGCACTGAAGGTGGCACGCTCAAATCCAGAGATGATCACTGCCACAGTAATAACAAAAATGAGCCAACTAAAGCTGCTGATAATCATTAAAACTTGACGTTAATACATGTGTGATTTGATGGTGGCAAAACACAGTTGGTATGACTTTCCTTTTGTCACACTCTTGGCAAGATGATGCCATGTTAATCGTACCCACGGGTCAGCTCTAATGCTTCCTCAAGGATACGAGTACCCAAGGTTGAAACCCCCTATCTTGAGCATATTAAAAGTTGCACACCATTCTCGACGAATTTTGAAAGTTGTGAACCACTTACTCAACGCGTTCATACAGTAAGTAACAACATATCGTTTATGAACGATATATTAATCTTTGACTATAATGTATTTGAGTAAATTAAGACTCGCAGAAAGAAGAGGCTGCTACAGACACTAACTGGTATTCATTAACATATTTAAACGCCTCTTAAGTGTTTTACTGTGACTAAAGAACAATGATATGGACCTCGGGAAAGACCTGTATTTGTGATAGTTGGTGTGGTTTCTTGTTACTTTTGCCAATTCATGGTCAAAAACTGAATATGATCGCCTAGATACAGCAGCACTATACTATGTAGTATCCTTCACTCTTAACTGAACCATACATTACGTAATATTACCAATATTTTACTATTAATAACATGAGTTACAAGGGGTACACATAAGGACTCTTTACATCAGTTATAAATAATTTAACAACGATTAAGTAATACAGTTTAGGAACTGTTAATCCAGTCAAGCAGGGATCCCTCCTAAGGTGAATAGCATCGTCTGTGATACCTGGTATATGTGTCGACATGACACTGAAGGGAATTTTAAAGATTATTTCAAAGAAGGATGCATTATACTTTTGACTTCAATTCTCTGATGACAAAAACTAAACTAGCAGCCAGAACAGTTTCGATTTTTCTCAAAGAAATGGCTAAATTATTTTCATAGCGCTCCATCTGCAGCATTACCATGTGTTTGTGACACTGACCAAAAACTATAATGTTCAACAAATTCTGAGTATTCCATTTTACCTCCCGTATCATAGCATTCCAATATTTTCCAACGACCAGCATTGTTTCAACTTTTTCCCGAAATATACTGAAGCTCATAATCATTTACTATTAATCCTCTACATATGATACTAGAGATCAATCACCTCAGCTTCAAGATTTTTCATACTTTTTGCAGCTTATTTTCCATGTCTCGGTAGTAAAAAGCAGTATGTGGCTCCAACGCCTTTCCACAGCAATTCTTTGTGCTAGCACCATATTCTAGTGTTAATCTAATGTTACAGCTCAGCATTCACCATGAAAAGATGGCAATTTAAGACCAAGTTAGAGTAGATGGGGTATACAGTAGTTGTCTGATTATTTTTCTCCTTCAATAGGTTTCCCACTGTAATTTTAAGGCTGTCCAGAAATATTTCTTAACCTCTTCAGCGCGATGACGCCTTTTTTCATTTTATTTCACTACCACCAGACGATTTTATTCGGCTATCTTATTGATGCAGAAAATATTAATTATGACTACATATAACCTCTCTGACTCGGAGGGTCCATCCTACAGGTAAATAAAATGCATATTGAAGACAAGAGCAAAACAGAAAATATGTCGTCGACTTTCCTTCATTCATACTTTCCTCCATTATTATTTCCCACATAACTGGTAATTCCAGTCACTGACTAAAATATTGAAGTGGTAAATTACTCTTCGCACCTGCTATACAATTCTCTTAATAGATTCCTTTGATTTGATCTCTGAGACTGATTAACTGAACATGGATCAAATAATTACATCCATGACTTAACGAGACTGGCTTAATGAATTTATAAGACCATTGCTTCATTGGCTGTATTTCTATGATTAGTATGGCAACTTCAGGACGAGCTGTATTAACTCACTGTGTTGGGGTTACTGGTCTTCATAAATTTAGCGTAGTCTCAACTATCATAAGCGCAAGACAGAATATGCTGGCATGGTGTAATGTAGACGAACGCTGAGAATTGATTATGCATGTGATATTGATATGACATATGCAGGACAGAGTTGTGTGGCTAGAAGTCTTATTTTAACACGAGTTCTCTGCTGACTATTTCGTGACAGATATAGCAGACTTCAGAGAAAGTTGTTGTCAGTATGATCGGTGCTTTGAGTTGAGCGCGAACGTCCACCAGTTAATTTCCCCCTCCCCCTCTCTCATATGTAAATACATTATATATATATATTATATATATATATATATATATATATATATATATATATATATATATATATATATATATTATATAAAGAAGGGGGAGAGAGAGAGAGAGAGAGAGAGAGAGAGAGAGAGAGTATACTGTATATATAGGAACTTGCTTGTATTGCCTTGAACAGATTAAAACTGCAATGTATGTCGCTTGCCGAGTTGCGTGGCGCTAAGCAAAAAATCCAGATAACTCTAAAATACGCCATCATCATACGAGTTGCAAAATATTCTCCCATAATGGATTTAGCTGGTTCGTCACAGAAATCGGGTGATTTAGCTTATATCACGCCGTTGTACAGCAACAGCGTCTGGCTCCTATCTAGGAGTTCCCGTTCGATTCCTGGCTTGAGTATCAAGAGCTCCACATATGCGTGTTATGTGTGTTTCTCCACAGTTTATATAATATTATATATATATATATATATATATATATATATATATATATATATACATTGGTCCTTTTTTTCTGATTATCTACTTGAGAACATTTCGAAGCCTTGAATGAAAAGTAATAATAAATAAACGAATTAATGGATATATGAATGTATGGAATGTATGAATAAATGAATGCATTGAAACATGCATGAATGAATGAATAGATGTGTTGCATATCTCACTGGGTGGAGCAATCTGGTGACAGCCCATGTTTTTCATTTTTTCTCTGCCAGATTCAAAATCATACCAGCCTCTCTGAAATAACAAGAAACTGAAGAGAGAAACCCGTTTTGTACACAGGAAAAATCATCCAATATATTACTTGCCCAAGTGCCAGGGGATTATCTCATCCTCTTCATGCCCACAGTGGGGGTGGAGGGACATTGGTTACAAGACTGTGACAAAGTGAGATAACTTTGACCTGGTCGTGGTGTAGTGATATGTTGCCTGGCTCTCACCTGAGAGTCCCGGGTTCGATTCCTGGCATATTGGTAATATACTGGAGGAACAGGAAACTGAATTAGGACGATGACGACGAAGACGCTGATGAAAGTCATAATGTAGAGACATTATGACAAGTGTCGGAAGGAGGTGGAAGGAAACACGGGTGAAACAGAGGTGAGTTTTATTCCCGACTAGTTTCGCCTGTGGCTTCTTCAGGGCATAGCCTGACAGCCGGCAGAGGGCGAGTCCCCATCACCTGCATATAAGCTCGGCCAGTCCGTGAGTTTTTCAGCACCCCTGAAGAAGCTACAGGCGAAAATGGTCGGGAAAATAATAATGACAGTGATGACAATAATGACGATGATGGTGAGAATGAATATAAATGAAGATGACGACGACAACAACGACGACGATGATGGTGGTGATGATACTGTCCTGTTGAAGGAAATTTACAATTTAATGACTGTGCCAGCGAAAGCAATTGAAATATATAGGTTTTCACTTTGATTTCGAGCATCTCATTTTCACTCATTTTCATCCTTCCTTCCCGACCCTGACTTCTAATATCGAATTCATTATGCTAGTATGAATGGTATTAACCCCTTCATTACGAAGGGTTTCGCCTGTGCGAATAAAACCCTCAGGCATCACCTTTATTTTGCACGTTAACTAAAAGAAAGACGTCCTCTTATTGAAGGGTTCCTTAAAGAATTGAGTATAATATAAAGAGACGTCCGTACTAAAACACGTCCTTGTATTCATGTGGCTGTGAGTAAATGCGTTCAGCACTGTGATAAGGAAACTGCTAAAAGGTTTAAGTGTTGTTAAAATTAAATGACGTCCTCGCACTCACGTAAATTAGTGTAAAATACGAAACTGACGCCCTTCTGGTACTGATGGGGTAAACTGTATTTAACACAAAATATCTGTTCTCTCCCTAGCCGACAGAGGACGTTGACAGAGTTACGGAGGTGGTGGTGGTGGAATGGCTATATCGAATGGTGGTAGAGTTACGGAGGTGGTGGTGGAATGGCTATATCGAGTGGTGGTAGAGTTACGGAGGTGGTGGTGGAATGGCTATATCGAATGGTGGTAGAGTTACGGAGGTGGTGGTGGAATGGCTATATCGAATGGTGGTAGAGTTACGGAGGTGGTGGTGGAATGGCTATATCGAATGGTGGTAGAGTTACGGGGGTGGTGGTGGAATGGCTATATCGAGTGGTGGTTTGACTTTCGTGGAAGCAGGATCAGTATATTCATTGCAGTGCTTTTCCCTCCTCTACTCTACAGATAACAGCGGCTGAATGATGGAGGTGGTGGTGGAATGGCTATAGCAGTGTAGTGGTTTCATTCTAGGGAAAGGAAAATCAATATATTCCCCCAAGTACTCTTCTCTTCCCTCTTTTCACAGACAGCAGGGGCTGAGAGAAAATGGAGGTGGTGGTGTAGTAGCTGTAGTCACGTAAGAAAAATTTATACTCATATTCCTCTTCTCTCCCTTACAGATAGCGGGGGCCGGGAAAGTGATGGAGGTGGTGATGGAGTGGGTATAGCCGCGGTGGTGGCGTGGACGTGCTGGTGGTGGCTGGCTGGCTTGCTCTAGTAGTGACCCTGCCTCGACTCCCCTAGCCCATCACACGCAGTTGTCTTAATAATAACTCACTTTCACTCACCTTCATCGTACCTCCATCAGTGTTTTCTCGCTCACTTTCATTTACAACGACTCAATCTCCATCATACTCCATCTCATTTCCCCTCATCTTCAGCTGTAACTATTAATTCCTCCCCCCCCCCTTCATCTTCATGCCAGCTCTCTCATTCATATCCATTCACATTCCCCGATCGACTCATCGTTCTTTGATCATAAAGAATGCTCACTCATGTTCCCACACATCATGACTCACTATCTCCATTTTTCACGTTCAACTCTTGTATACCGACTCATTTGTGATTCACTTTCATGTATGCTCAGTCACTTTCTACCACAACTGCTCATTCATTTTTTCCTTCATCTTCATCTCTACCAACTAAATCTTCTCCATGCCTCACTCCATTTTCATTCACTTTCACTGTACTGACGAACTCATTTTCCCTCACCTTCATCTGTACCATCTCATTTTCCCTCATCTTCATCTGCGCCATATCATTTTCCTCCTCCTCACTTTCATAGTACGTCACTCATTTTCATTCACTTTCATCTGCACCGCCTCATTTTTGTTCACTTTCATGTACGGCCACTCATTTTCTCGTCTCTTCATATGCCCTTACTCATTCATAAGCGTCATTCATCAATCCTCGCATACTTTGACTCATCTTCATATTCACTCACTTTCATATACATCTGACTCATCTCAAACCGCGTCCATTCATTTACCCATTGTTTCATAATCATACTCTCACTCCTTCTGTCTCCCCATTCACTGATTCTCACACTTTGACTCATCTTCATATTCACTCATCTTCGTTCACTTTCATCAGTAACGACTCACCTTCCCTCCTCATTCTCAAGTAGCCAACGATCGCTTTCACAAATATTTCATTTGTCCTCATTCGCTCTTTCATTTTCACGGAAACATTCATCTTCACTTTCTTCCATTTCCGTTTGTACGAACACATTTCCCCTTCACTTTCATGTACCTTACGCTCAGGCATTTTCACTCACCCTTCATCAGTCCTTATGCAATCATTTTTTCTACCATTCTTACTCCTTTCATTACCTTTATATTCAATCATTTCTTTTACATTCACATACTCATTTTCATTCGCACTATATCTCTCCTTATGTATGCTCACTTCCAATAATTTCGTTCATATTCACTTCTACCCAGTCATTTTTCTCATCTTCATACAGGTTCAATGCTTTTTCACTCATTTTCATCCATCCTCACTCACTGCAGTATCACCTCTCATTTTCATTTACTTTCATGCAGCTCATATTCCTCTCATGTATGTACGTTCGCTGGGTATTATTATTATTATTATTATTATTATTATTATTATTATTATTACTCGCTTAAAGACAGCCTTCGGCGGCCTTTCCGATCGATGTCAAAAGGCCAGAAATGGGTCATAACCGGAAAGCGGTGGCCCGATTGGACTGGAAATTGTTTTCATTCTTCATCTTTGAGCATTTTAACATTACCTTCCTATAACAAAAATTGCACTACGATCTGTACTTTCGGCTGTATTACGGTAACTTCAGTGCCACAAAGAAAGTGATCCGCCTAAAGGCCGCCGAGTAAAAGGCCAGATATGAGTTATGACTCGGGAACCGGTGGCCCGATTAGACTGGAAATTGTTTTACTCTTCAAGAACATACTAACGGTACCTTGAGCTAATAAAAATTGCGTTACAACGCCCCGTTTTTGCTGTGTTACGGTCATAAACGGACAAACCAACAAACATACAGAAAGCGGATCATTATAATGTAGATATACCCATCCTTACCTGCTTACTTTTTCTCACCTTCTTGTACATACTCATTTTCTCCTACTTACAGTAGATGTACAAGAAAAAACTGAACTTCATATTCATTTACACTTTCACCCATATTTCTTAATTTCTTACATACTGTTCTTCATTTTAATACGTAAGCACATTACTGCTTACTTCCATCTCATTTTTCCCTCACTTTCATGTACGCTCATTCATTTTTTTTTTTACTAGCATCGCCCATATATCGATCCACATATTCATTCACTTGTTCCATTACTTACACATTCACTTTCACTTTCATTCAGTTTCATCTCATTTTCCCCCACATTCATTTCTGGCCACCAACTTTCTTTCACTTTCTTATAATTCATTTATAAAAGCCTTCACTTTCGGGCCCTCATTTTCATTCATTTTCTAACTACCCATCAACCTTGCCTTCGGTCATTCAGTTTCTATCTATCTATCTATCTATTGCCAGACGCCTAAATCCCGTTTGGGGTGGCCACAAACAAATCGCCTCCAAGTCGCCCTGTCCCCCGCCATTTCACTTCCCTGCTCCCAACTCACACCCCCCTCTCTCATATACCTCTCCACCCCATCCCTCCATCTCATCCTCGGCCTCCCCCTCCCTCTTCCCCCCTCCACCTCACTCACATACACTCTCTTCGTCAGTCTTTCGCCCTCCATCCTCTCCACATGGCCAAACCACCTCAGTGTGTTCCTCATAACGCTTCCTATCACATCCACATCCACACCACAACGCTCCTTTATATCCTCATTCGTCAGCCTGTCTCTCCACGTGACTCCACAGGCTCCTCTTAAATAACTCATTTCCACTGCTCTCACTCTTGACTTGTGTCCTTCCAACAATGTCCAAGCTTCACTTCCGTACGTTAGAGTTGGTATCACAATACTGTCATGTAGTAACTTTTTCACTTCCATGCTCACTTCCCTGTTTTCTTATCACTGCTTTCAAGGAACCAGCAACCTTTCTTCCCTGCTGTACCCTTTCAAGCACTTCACACTCCAAACCTCCATCCTTACTCATCACACTACCCAAATACTTAAACGTACTCACATTTTCCAATTCCTCACCATCTAACCTTGCTGTACATTCACTAACTTCACCTCTCTCAAAGACCATCACTTTACTCTTCCCTACATTCACCTTTAGGTTCCGTTTCTTACACACTCTCTCAAACTCATCCACCAAGCCTTGCAGCTCCCCTTCGTCTTCACTCAACAACACAGTATCATCTGCAAACAACAGTACAGGGAGTTTCCAAACACTATCCTCTCTCACCAGGGCCACTCCAACATCCACTACCCTACCTTGTACCTCTTTTATTACCCCATCCATGTACAGATTGAACAACCATGGAGACATGACACATCCTTGTTTCAAACCAACTTTCAAAGAGAAAAATTCACTTAGTTCACCATCCACACGCACTGCAGCCTTCGCACCATCGTACATACTCTTCACAGCATTCAACAACTTCCCATCTACTCCATATATTCTTAACACTTTCCACAATCCTTGTCTATCCACCCTGTCATATGCTTTCTCCAAATCCATGAAAGCCGCATACAATTTCTTTCCCTTCTCTAGAAACTTTTCCACTAAAGATCTAAGAATGAATATCTGATCTACACAACCTCTTCCCTTCCTAAAGCCTCCCTGTTCTTCTCCAACTAATTTCTCTGTTCTTTCTCTAACTCTGTCTATAAGTATCCTACCATACACTTTTCCTATTATACTAAGAAGACAAATGCCCCTATGATTACCACACACTTCTTTTTCCCTTTTCCTTTGTACAAGGGAATAATTATACCTGACTTCCAATCCTCCGGGACTCTACCTTCCTCCCAGGCCAATCTGCACATCTTCCACATCCATTCTACTACTATCTCTCCCCCATGCTTCAGCATTTCACCACACACTCCATCAATTCCTGGGGCTTTCCCCGATTTAACTTTCTTCATTGCTTCCACAACTTCTATCCTACTGATTTCTTCCTGTCTTCTCACCTCCCTCCTTCTCCCAGCCATTCCCCAGCCACTTATACTTGCATTACTTCCATCCTCTACGTTCAACAATTCCTTAAAGTGTTCTCTCCATCTGCTCACTTTTTCTCCCTTCTCCACTAGTAATCCACCATTTTTATCTTTCACTCCCCTGCTAACTTCACTCCCACCCTGTCTTACTCTTTTCACTTCTCTCCAGAACATTTTCTTACAGTCCCTCCACTTTACACTCAAATTCCTTCCAAATTCCTCATCCACTCTCTTCTTACTCTCTCTTACTAATCTTTTCACTTCTCTCTTCCTTTCCACATATAACTCTCTCTTTCGCCTCTCAACTTCTTCCACGCCCCTATTTCTCACCCATTCATTGTATGCTTTCTTCTTTTGTGCCACAGCCTGTTTCACCTCTTCAGTCCACCACGCTGTTCCTTGTACCCCCTCCGCCTTCTCTTCCTTCCACACACCACATCACATGCTGCACATATTTCTTCTGTAAATATCTTACACACACCTTCCACGTCTCCCATCTGCTCCAATTCATATTTGCCCGATCGTTCCTCCACTTCTCTCTTATACTCTGCCTTTTTCTCATCCTCTTGTAACCTTTCCACTCTCCTTGCAACTACTCCTTCCTCTCGTCTTTCCCTTCTTCTATTCCTCCATCTCACTTGCATCCTAATTCTGGCCACCACCAAGTAGTGGTCAGAAAGTCCACTCCCCCACCTCTATACACTCTTGCATCCTTTACACATCTTCGCATCCTTTCATCCACACACACATAATCAATCATTGCCTTCCTTTCATTCAGTTCACCACCCACCCTTCTCATCACTCGCCATGTATACCTGTGGATCATTTTATGCCTGAAGAGGGTATTGGCTATCACCAACCCCCTCCCAGCACAAATGTCCACTAACGCACTCCCATTCTCATCTATCTCGGCAGGCACACCCCACTCACCAACTATTCCATCCACCTTCACAATCCCAACTTTACCATTCATATCACCAATCAAAAACACTCTCTCATTCCTTCCAAACTTTTCCATGCACATTTCCACATTTGTCCAGAACTCTTCTCTCACTCTTCTAGCACGATCTTGCGTTGGCGCATACACACACACAATCGCCCACATTTGTATTCCAACTTTCAACTTTACCCACACAATCCTTGACCCAACTGATCCATACTGTCTTATGCTCTTCTTCCATCTTTTACTCACAACTATACACACTCCTTCCTTTGCCCTCTCCTTCTCATCTACTCCTGCACATATACCCCATCCATACTCCCATTCTCTCACACTTTCTCCTCTCCATTTTGTTTCAGTTATTCCACATACATCCACTTTCGCACCCTCAAGCACCTGGACAATCTCTCTCTCTTTCACCTCATCATTCGCTCCTCTTACATTCCATGTACTCATTACCAAGTCCTTTGTCCGGTCCTGGGTCGTCATCGTTTGGTCAGTCCTTGTCCGAGGCTTCTTGTTTGTTTTTTTAGTTAGTTGTTTTCCGGGGAGGGGCACTAACCCTCCGCCAACCCTTTTAGTCGCCTTTTACGACAAGCAGGGATACTGGGGGAGTATTCTTGAAAACCCCCCTACCCCCAGGGGGGGTATCTTTAATCTCTGCACGTGTTCAATCATATATGTGAACGCCGTGACTTTCATCCATTATCACCAAGCTCATTTTCCAGCATCTTCATGTACGGTTGCATTCAATTTTACTCAGTTATTTCACAATTACCTTTCATCATGTTTCCTCTCATTTTTATTATTTACTAAGCACTTAATCACCTTCCCTCATCTTCCTGTATGCTCACTCATTTCCAGTCACGTTCATCTTGCATATTTAGTCTAATCTTCGCCTCTGGTACGTTCAAGTCAAGCTTACTCACCTTTTGTTTTTTCTCTTCTACATCTATTCACATTTTCACAGACATTTTTGGACGCTCATTCATTTTTAGTCACTTTTATACAGCATATACTGTCTGATCTTTATGTGCCATCAGTCTTTCTAATTCATCATTGTCATCATTCATATGCTATTAACATCACTATTCATGCCTGATCCAGATTTTTTCCTTCATTATATTCAGTGACACTAACTCATAATCAGGAGTTTCATTTTTCCAGCCTTCTAATTTCATATCTTTTTCATGGTCTTGACTTATATTACACACCTGCCTCACTTTCACCGCAAAATCGGGTCTTCAAATCGAATTCTGCTTCACATTCACCAACACATCACACTTACACCATTACTTATACTTCACTTACGGGTAGATACTCTTTGTCATCATCCATATCCCATCCTCATTTCCACTCACACATTGCCTTTCCTCTCAGTCACATCCCACCTTCCTCTCTTACCTCATTTATAAACACCAATCATTCAGTTCAAAGCACGCGCGTTCACACACACACACACACACACACACACACACACACACACACACACACACACACACACACACACATTCCATTCCTACATCATCATCATCATTCTCATCTTCCTTCTTTCTTATCCTTAGTCGACTTTACTCCATCTGTATCTACTTTCGACCCTTCCTCACTATCCTCACTGTCACCTTCACTACTACCCACACATCCTTACCCCTCATTACTTACTTTCACTTCATCTTCACATCTCATACCAATACTTCACTCTCACTGACATTATCACCTCATTACCCTCATCTTCACATCGTAATCACCCCCCTCCCCCACACACCTCACCACAATTTACACCTTTACCCCTCAAACTTCCTTATATCATCATATTCACTCTCACCTTCACCATCAACTTCACCCGTAAACAAGGACCAACACCTTCCTTCACACAAACATCTTCACCTTCATCCTCACTCATACCCACATACTATCTATCTATCTATATACCTAGGCTGCTTCCCCCAAGGAAAGGGAGGTAGCCGAGACAGGACGACACACTCCCCATTTACTCATCCATTCAAACACATGCATTCGCATCTTAGCCCCAAAGGGGAGAACGGACAGATCCTCACCGCACCACACCGCACAAGGGTCAACTGCGCAATGCAATCAGTGACATCCGCAGCAGGGCCCGACAACAGAACTGGTTTACCCCTTACACTATCAATTTCAATCACACCTCACTTTAAACCTCAACCAAAGCTCACCTTCACACACATTCCATCTGCGCTTCACTATCACATATCATTACCATCAACATCCACATTCTCACCTTCGCTTACACCTCACTTTCATCCACTTCCACATCCTCACATTCAGTCACACCTCATCTTCATCCACTTCCACATCATTATCTTCAATCACACCACCTTCACCTACAGCTCACGTGCCCTTCACTTTCACCTTACCTTCACTACACCTGGCCTGGCCGCAGTCACCTGAGGACCGAGGGATGACAGGATGACCAAGGCGGCAGCTTCTTGGACAGGTAAGGAAAAAAATATAATACAGTATACATATATATATATATATATATATATATATATATATATATATATATATATATATATATATATATATATATATATTTCTCTCTCTCTCTCTCTCTCACCTATCTTTTTCCTCTATTCGCTGTTTGTGTTCTTCAGTCTATCTTCCTGTTCGCTCATTCCTCTGTTTGTTGCTCTGCCCACTGCTGTCTTCCATCACAGTTCCTACGTTTTTTCTGCCGTATTGGTATGGGTAACAAATTACATAGCCCCTTTACTATGATGGACTCTGGTAGCTCCACACATATTTATTCATTTTTGGTTAAGACTCATTGAAAATGGATTTAAGATTATGCCCAGCCACTCTAATTCGTATCATTTGTCCTCAACAAAATAAAATCTGGTTGTTGTAAGACCCAGCTGAATTCAAAATTCTCTCTTTAGCTGAATGAATTATGCTGGTTTTACTCCAACCTGACCTAAAATTGCCATTTCTCCATCTTGGATGCTGAGCAATAAATTAACGTCAAAACGTGATTTTAGTCATGAAGATTTAGTATGGAAAGTATGAAGAGCCCTAGTATTGTCTCTTTCCTCCACTGACCTACGTGAAATATGCTGTGGATGGACGAGAATCTAGGCCAGGTTGGAGTGAAAATTGACTAGTTGGGATTAGAATAAAAGTCATCCTTGGCGTGATGGGTTATATTAAAGGCACTAAATCCCTAAGCCACGGGTAACTGCAACTTTAAATCCGGGTACTCTGAAGCTCTGAATATGTACGATGTTATCTTTTTGCAGTAATCAGGCAAGCTAAGGTTCCCCAGGCAGCGTTCCGTCTTAGTAATGGAGTAATCAAAGGGGCTTTTAGAAAGATGGGAGAGGGATGTACTGAGGATAAACAGAGGAAGATTGAAAAACAGAGAGGTGGTAAACAATGAGGAGAGACAGATAAAGAAAAAAATAACAAACGGAGGGACAAGTTCGCCAAGAACATGATGCTAACAGAAGCTGATGATGAGACATAATATTCGAGGAGCAGGATCAGACCAAGAATGAGAAATACTCGTATGTTAATTCCAAGAGGGGCAATGGGAACAGGACCAGATTATAAGACAGATAACAGGCAAAGGGGAAAGAGTAATCAAGAATACGGTACGGGTGACTAAGAATGAGGATGTTAAACTGCGAACAGAATTACATTATGGGAGCGATAGTAAATGAGGAGGTGAAGCAGATCATGCACGAGAGCACAGAAAACCAAGAATGATGATAGTTACAGAAGGGATAATGAAACAGCTAACAAGAAGGCGCAATCAAAGAGTGCAATACCCACGCCCTAATAATGGTCTAAGGGCCAGACATCTGACTTCGCCCCGTGACATTGACCTTCGACCAATTGCTCTCAAATCGAATTATTTCATTATTTTCCTGACCGTTGACCGTTCCACCAGCTATCGTCCAAATCGGATTACAAGTGTTATAGAATACCACATCATGTGACTGACCGTTCCTTGTGCCCTTGGCCGTTCAATTATGTTCTCAAAGCTGAATCCCTTTATTCTTGTCTCACCCTGAACCTTTCTTCATAATTTGGTCCATATCGAAAAAAATGTAAGTTGACTGTCATGTGACCTTGAATTTTAATCGATTGCTCTCAGAACTGAAGTAATTCGTTCCTGACTTCAGCCCTTTCACCAAGTTTTGTCTTAATCACGAAAAAATAGGTGCAGCTGACATTCCGAGGTCAAATTTTGACCTAGCTCTGTGACGCTGACCTTTAACTTTTTATTCTTAAAAGCAATAGGTCAGCTTCAGTGACGACTGTCAGCCTTTCCACCAAGACTGGTTTTAAGCGGATAAAAACTGTATGGGTTACTTTCTTCACACACACACACACACACACGCACACGCACACGCACACACACACGCGCACACACACACACACACACACACACACACACACACACACACCATACCAAAAAAGAAACCGAACTTTTTTTTAAAAGGCACCAATTAGCCGACATAGCGTGATCTTGAAGGAAGCGCTGTGCAGCGGCGACTTTGAGCTTCAGCCTAACACTATGTTCACGCCAAGTCACTTAGCCAACGAGGTACACGTGCTTTTGAGTGAACGTGCGTTTAGTGCACTTGGGAATTTGTTGCATCCTGAAAAATGAAAGATCTTGAAGAGCAACGTGTTTGCGTGAAATTCTGTTTCAAACTGGGAAAAAACTTTAACAAAGAATTTTCAAATGTTGTAACAGCCTTATGGGGAGGATTGTTTGAACCACACGCAATGTCACAAGTGGTTCCAGTGTTCAAATTGAGAAGAGCATCCACCGAAGATGATCCCAAATCTGGACAGCCTTCCACATCAAAAGACGGACAGCCTTCCACATCAAGAGACGACAATCACGTTGAGGAAGTGCATGATGTGATCGATGAAAATCGTCGCCTGACTCTCCGTGAAGTTTCTGAAGCAATAGGCATCCGTAAAATTACATGCCAAACGATTTTAACCGGAAAGCTTTAGATGCAACGTGTTGCCGAGAAATTTGTGCTGCGTCTGTTGACAGAAGAGCAAAACGAGAACCGAGTCACTGTCAGTCAAGAGTTATTTGATTGTTCGAATGCTGATGAAAACTTTCTGAAAAATATTATTAAAGATGATGAAACGTTAATGTACGGCTATGATATCGAAACAAAATGGCAGTCATGGCAATGGGTTGGAACATCGTCACTGCGACCAAAAAAAAGCGCATCAGAGTCGTCCAAATGTGAAGGTGATGTTGATCGCCTTTTTTGACTGGAAGAGTGTCGCTCATCTTGAGTTTGTTCTGCGTGGTCAGACAGTCAGTAAAGAGTTTTACTTGGACGTCCTGAAGCGTTTGTGGGAGGCAGTCCGAAGAAAGAAACCTAAGGCGTGGAAAAACAAAATCTGGTCGCATCTGCTCATGCGTTGCTCCTTATCCATGACTTTTGACGAAGCACGAGACGACTATCGTCCCACAGCCGCCCTACTCGCCGGGTTTGGCCCATGTGGCCCCTTTTTGTTCCCAGAGTTGATATCCAACCTGAAAGGTCGCCGATTTCAGACGACAGAAGTGACAGAAGAAAATTCGCCAAGTGCACTAAACACACGTTCACGCAAGCACATGAGCCTCGTCGACTAAGTCGTGGTGTGTTGCTGCTACTAAAGCTCAAAGTCGCCGCTGCACAGCGCTCCCGTCGAGATCACGCTATGTCGGCTAGTTGGGGAGCTATTTGAAAATTTGGGTTTCTTTTTGGACATTTCTCGTGTGTGTGTGTGTGTGTGTGTGTGTGTGTGTGTGTGTGTGTGTGTGTGTGTATAGAAAGATAGATAGATAGATATAGATAGATAGACAGATAGATAAATAGATAGATAGATAGATATACAATATATATATATATATATATATATATATATATATATATAATATATATATATATATATATATATATATATATATATATATATATATATATATATATATATATATATATATATGCACGTATACTGTACATGCATACATGCATATACACACAGGTGCGTGTGCGTGTGAACAATAATAATAATCCACCCATCCATCATCCAATCCTACGTTGCCCCATGAGGAGCGTAGGAGCCCAGGGCTAAGCAGTTGGTCCTGACATTTAAGATGAGAGTGACCAGCCTCACTCATCCCTGAGTGGCATTACGTGAGCAATAAACCCCAATCACCCCTTGGATATAAACCTTCACCGGCTCGATCCGATTGGAGCACAATAATTACACACTAAACCACCAGGCGCGAAAACTGGGTTATATGGTTACCACCCAGCGTAGTAAATGGTTTCCTGGTGTACAGGAAACCATTTGGCTTGTCACTCAGTGTAGAGTCACCCACAGGCAGAAGGAAGAGGAAAGAATGAAGGAATGAAAGACAGAAGACGGAGTGTAAACTCGCCCGCAGGCAGAAAGACGAGGAAAGAATGAAGGAAAGAAGGATGGAGAAGAGGACAGGACAGACACCCGAGAGCAGCACTACATATGAGTGAGTGGATGGTGAGCGCCCCCACCTACCACAAGATAATAATAATAATAATAATAATAATACATCATCATAATAACAATAATAATAATAATAATAATAAATAATAATAATAATAATAATAATAATAATAATAATAACAATGTACTGAGATGATATGGTCATGTGGAGAGAATGGCTAACAACAGAGTGGTGAAAAAGGTATATCTAAGCGACTTTGAAGGAGGAAGGAGGCGAGGTAGGCCAAAGAGAAGATGGAGGGATACGGTGGATGAGTGTGTGGGGAAGAGAGGTTTGGATGTCGGTGAGGCTAGGAACTGACAAGAGATCGAGCTGGCTGGATAAATGTTGTGAGAAGTGCATGACTAGGGATTTTGGCACCCTTTTTTTAACGTGGCAGCGTCCGGATTGACTCTATTGGATACGTTTATTTGAAGCTACAGAACGTGGTGAATGTTGTTGGCGTATCCGATACAGCCAGGATTCCGAGGGGTTGAATGATGAGTGAATGGATGCATGACCCATTGGACTGGGCAAAACTGGGCTGTCTGGACATTGCTACCCCTCACCCTGTCCTTGGATGGGAAAGGAGGTCCGGATGATGATGATGATGATGATGATGATAATAATAATAAATAATAATAATAACAGTAATAATAATAATGATAATAACAGTAGTAGTAGTAATAATAATAATAATAATAATAATAATAATAATAATAATAATAATAACAATAATATTAATAATAATAATAATAATAATAACAACAACAATAATAATAATAATAATAATAATAATAATAATAATAATAATGGCTTAATGGTAAATACAAGTAGCCAAATGTTAAGTATATACATAGAAATGCAAAAGATATAACTGACTGTGAAAAAGTAATGTGAAGAGAAGAAAAAGTTAGTGAATGTTGAAACTAGTTACAAAACTAAATAAAAGTTAAAAAGCTAGGGCGTGATCTGTTGGTAAATCATTATAAAGGTACAAAAGCTAGGAGCTGAGTGTTAAAGTTAACAGTTGTTGAGATGGTGCTGTGTTTGCAACTGTCCATTCTAGCTCTGATGGAAGCCTGTGCGTGTGCGTATGAATGTGCGCATGCGTGTGTGTCTGTACGTGCTTGCGCGAGCATGTCTGTATGTGCAGGCGAGAGCACTTAGTATCTGCCCATGCATCAGACAGAGGATCTGCTAACTCACAGTCTTTTTTCTGTCCTTTCTCCAGGTCCCAGTCATGACGTATCCAGGCATCAACACTCACCCCCTTAATTATTGTACCTATAATATTTAAAGAGTACTAATCTCATTAGGAAACAATATATTTTATTCACCAAATTCAGTAATTAACCACTTTTTTTTTCTTCCCTTTGCCAGTGTTCCAGTTACGGCCCATCCAACCATCAACGACCCAGCACCCACCACCACAATCTCACTCTCAGTCATCCGGCAGCCAGGTTACTTCAACGGCTCCGCTCCGTCACACTCCAGTCACCCTCGAAGATATGCTACAAACAGACTTTTTTTTTGTGACCACCAAATCATTTGACACAGCTCAGGAGAGACCAACCCTGCCCAGTCTGGAATCGAATTCGTGTCCTTTCGAGCAGCAGACTACCTCTCGATGCACCTGATTACCACCACCCCCTTCACTACGATAGGCCTTAAACGTAAATAAAACCGTCTCACGGTGATTTCTTTAGTTTATTCTGGAACTGAGACGTGATTCAAGATTAAGATAAATAAGATGGTTTGATAGTAGCAAGAAGGAAGAAAGTGTTGAGGAACTATACTATCTTTAACTTGGTTTAAAATTACCACCTCTACATCTTGAATGTGGAGCTGTAACAACAGACTAACACTAGAATATGGTGCTAGTCTCAAAAAAAGAAAAAAAAGTGCCATGGAAAGAATGTACAGTACAGCCGCGGTACTGTCTTCTTCTGCCACGGAGCTAGTACATTCAGTAAACTGTAACAGGACGGAAACTAGACTGGAGGAAGGGTGAAGGATCAGAAAGTTTGAGGACAAAATGAGCAGTCATCTGAGGACAGCAAGAAACAGAGTGACGGAACTGAATCCTGTGAGAAAAAAAAAAAAGTTTTTAAAATAGTCTGGTGGTGGCCAGAATGAAGACAAGGTGGAACTAAGCAATGTGAGAACAAGCTGAATAAAATCGTCTGATGGTGACAAGAACAGATAGAGGGTGGAGATAGTGGAAAGTATAATGACAAGCTGAGTAGGAGGAACTACGACTGTGAGGTCAAACTGAATTAACTATACTCTTCTTACCCTAACTTGGCCTAAAATTAACATCTCTCCATCTTGAATGGTGCGTTTGAACAAATGCGACACTCTGCAATTTGGTGCTAGTCACGAACAAGTGCTATGAAAAAAGTGTAGGGCGATAACACTTTTTCTAAAATCTAGTTATGTGAATAAGCTGCGGAAGGACGTAAAATCTATGCCAGGTTTGAGTGAAAAGGGTATAGTGGTGGCGAAAAAGTAAGAGGAGTGAGAAACGTGACTGGGAGCTTAATAATATCGTCAGGAGACGACATGAATGTTATAAAATTAAATCATCACAGTGAAGGGGTTAACTGCGAAGGAGAAGGTGATGAGGGATGCCTTCATTGTTTTGCGATAACTTATGAGGCACGCGACAAAGACAGAACATGTCTGGCCTCTTTAATCATAACTTCACTGTATAATCTGGGATGCAGGTAAATAAAATCGTATTCCTTGGGCGTTCCAATAATGCTTGTAAATAACTAAGGGCCTGCCTTCCACTCAGCAATGAAAGCTTTAATATTTTCAGTCCGCTGACGTGTTTCTTTACATCATGCTTGCTACCTCCAGAAAAATCTGTCTGTTTAAGAAAAACTTTTCGAACTGGGGGGGGGGGGAGATACTTCATCAACTACATCACTACAAAATTTCTCCCGTAAGAATAATAAAATCGTCTGGATGAAGAATGAATGAGGGGAGTTAGATACTTTCTTAATTATCTCTACTTCAGTGTAAAAGTCTCCTCTAAAAAATCGTCTGGATGTAGTATGAATAAACTATACCGTAGCTACGTTACTTTATTCAAACGGTCACAGATACGGTACTTAAAGGGGTCGTATTCTACGTCGCAGAGGATCTGTAGCACTTTTTCCTAAGCGATTTATTTTGCATATCACATCCGAACGGTCTCATCTGTGCCGTTTACCTCATTCCTATATCGGCATGCACTGCAACAATTACATACAAAAGGATTCTGAAGTGTCAGGCGCAGAACAAATCGCTCAGAAAACGATGCTACGAAATCTACAATATGGTCGTAAGTTTTCAGAGCTAACAGTACCGCAGCCTCCAAAATACGCTGATACCACTCACAATCATATTCCTCCAAAACCCATCCTCTCCAATTTGCCTTTTTCACCAAAATCATCTTCTCATTAAAGTCTTTCCTCTAAAACCATCCTCTCCAGATGTCCGCTCCTCCAAAACCGTCCCCTCCAATATGTCCTTTCCTCCAAAACTCTGTCCTTCCCTCCAACAGCATCCTTTCCAATATGCTCCTTCTTCCAAAACCATCTTCTCAGATAATTATTTTCCTCCAAAAACCATCTACTACAATAATCGTTTATCTCCAAAATTATCCTCCCCTACATACCCATTACTCTAAAGTTATCCTCTCCATAATCTTTTTCTTCTAAAACTATCCTCTCCAATTAGCCTTTTCCTACAAGACGCATTCTAGCATGTAGGGGCTTCCTAACATGGTCCAACTAGCCAACTGGAGTTATACCTTCCTCTTATATTCTTATACTCTTTCCAGTAACCCTTTTCCTCCAAAGCCTTCCTCACTAATATGCTCTTTCCTCCAAAGAAAAAGAAGTGAGGGTATCTTGCCGTGTCTCTTCTTCCTGCAATTCAAATTCTTAACTGTGAGAGGGAGTTGATTGTAAGGTTTGTTCGTGAATTCTTAGACCATATCAAATATCGCTTCAGGTCGAGTACCACACTTTCTGTTTAGCTTTTCTCTTTTTTCTTTTCTTTTCTTTTTCGCCACTAGATTTTATTCAGGAAAAGGTGAGCCACTTTGTACTGAGAGGATTATTGAAGATTGTATCTAACCCTAAAGAGGAATATAATCATCCAGAGACAGCAAGAACAAAACAAAAAAGATCTCAGAGAGTGCATCACTAGCATGGTACAATCGGTCTAAGGGCCCGTCCCCACGGTGGACACCTGTAATGCTGGATTATAATAATCACCGATCCCGTGATGAACCTCAAGGCCCAACCTCTGACGCCTCGCTGTGCACTCGGCATCTGACTGATTGCTTTCGATATATATCCATCATTTCATCCTTACTTGACTTTTTACCCATCCTCAATGACCGGCTTAAATTGGGTCAAAACTGTTTTAAGTTGATCTTATCCTATGACCTTGCTCTTTAACCTATCGTTCCGAACCTAGAATAATTTTATTCTCTGCTAATCCTGAACCCTTTTACCAAGCTTGATCCAAATCTAATAAGAGCTAATTGAGTTAAAAAGCACAAGCACTGACCTTGCCCGCTGACCTTTACCTCTAACCAAAACTGATTCACTTTGCCCTTTCCTGTCCCTCAAACCTTCCACCAGGTTGTGTCGAATATGATTCAGGCTGTTTGAGCTGACTTTGCCAGTGACCTACGACCATTTTTGGAAAAAAATAAGTACCTGTTCGTCTGATGACCCTTATTCAATATGCCAAATCTCGAGCAACTGCATCCAATAGTTTTTCATAATCTTGTTAACACACACACACACACACACACACACACACACACACACACACACACACACACACACACACACAAGAACAGACGTACAAACATGCCGGACTAAATAGGTAACGCTCTCGTGTTTTCACGCATGGGTCTACCAATCAGACCGAAGGGCTTAATGTTTTGTCTTTCGAGTTCCTAGAATCCGTTTTTGCAGTAAGGGCAAGGAAAGGAAACTGCAGAAACCTGCTACGTCTCATGGCCTTCTCACTCGAAAGCACGCTGTGAGAGGACCAAGCACGGCTAATATCCAGGACGAGGAGGAGGAGGAGGAGAGAATGCGATCAGCCTGCAACCTACATTACCTGCACAGCGTACTAAGCAATGATACTCGTACAATTGGTTAATCATACTGTCCTGATCATAATGGCCGCACTCTTCACACCCTCAGCTCCTATGCTCACTCTCAGTTCAATACAACCATCTGGGGTTAATGGGAATCAATGACCGGAGAAGCCATAGTAATGACAGATTTAATAAAAGATTATATTGTCTGCCCAGTTTGGCTAAACCTTCTATGTTTAAAAGTAACCCCTTCAGCTCGAGGGTCATTTTAAAAATTCAGTTCATGCAACATTCAAACGCCTGGTGGCCTAATGGGTTCAGGCACTCCAACTGGGACTGTTGGAGTTTATTACCTACATATTGACATTCTTGGAAGGCGACTTTACCGATTTAAATGTGTGAATGAAGAGCCTAGCCCCGGGCCCCTTTCCTCCCAATGAGGCGATATATTACTGGATGAAAAATAGATTTAGACATTCCGATTATTTGATTTAGTACTAGGGAAACCTGCCGCAGTAAAGGTGTTTAAACAATTTCTGTCATACTCCACACAAAAGGTCTCATCGGTGCTGAAAAACACTAAAGACTGTCAGGTAATGGAAAAACTCAATGAAGACGTCGCCAGACAGAGGTTAAATCACAAAGAAGAATGCAAGCCCCATTTTTAAAACCATCTCCTACACAGAGTAAAACCATAAACTAAAATGACGCCTGTTGTTTTAGTGGGTTAAGGCTCTCCAACCCGACAGATCCTGTATTAGTTCCTTCCATCTGAGGGGTAGTCAGGGTTTCTTGTTCGCGTAATGCCAGTAGCGGGTCGCTTAGGTTGGTCACTGATGCCTTGTATGTCGGGAGTTAGTAGCCTAGCCCCCGACCCCAATGCTCCTGTTTAAATGGGTCAAACTGGGATTGCATGATGATGAATTCTGAAGCAGGTGCCAAGGACAGAATGTGTTGGCCTTGTATCACTGCGACTGCACTTTGAAATGTGGAATTCAGGCTGGTCGCATCCACTAATTATAACTGTTGCACACTATCCGTCAAATACCAGGGCACTGCATTCCCCTTCCCCATTTAAGTTTTAACTCCTTCAGTCCCTGGGCGTCTTTGTATATCTAACTCTTGTTATCTCCAGACAAATAAATTTCTTTAACGAACGCTCGTTCCAATGGAGTGATTAGTTTAATCAAATCATCTGGAGGTGGCAAAAATAACCTAAAACTTCATCGTGCTGAAGGATTCCCGGAAAAGCACCCAATTACTCATCCAGACTATGGTACATAACCGTCGAACTTACAATCCAGGTCTCTAACCCAGTTCTCGGTGCGGACAGACCAGGAGTCAAAAGACCCTGCCCAGTGTCAGAGTCTCCCATACATCACAGCATCATCAACCCAAGCCTTTCACATCAGCGGTACCTAATCATCATAACATCGGAATTATATACATCGCATATCCCTCTACAGTATGTACAGAGTTATATATAGATGTTTATATCCATTATGAAACTGTTTGATCCCAGACAGTTCAACTCTTCAAACAAAGATCCAAAAAGCCTTATCTAGACCCGTTAACCTTAACTGATGCAGGTGCAAACAGTAGGCAATATGATATACATAAGACAACATTGGTTATTACTAATTTAAACTCAAGTTGAATGTGAGAAGGTATACATCGTCCTATCTGTGACGTCTCTATAAGCTATTGTGAGTGTGGGGTCATGTATACAGGAAGCCGTATTCTAGAAGGTTTAGTAGGCTTTACTGCATCTCTTCCTTAGTCATTTATTTTGTTCATCAAGCTTCAATCGTTTCAAGACACGTATGGTAACGATATTACTATCCCATGTTAATATGATTCAACTCAGTTCTGTGAAATAGTCTGATGTTAGCTGGACGCGACCATGAGGAAGTTAATAAACTTTTGTATGATGTCAGTCTTTTTTTTATTTCCAGGCAGACTGCATGAAAAGAAAGTATTAACGTGTCATAAAATATAGAGGAAAAAGTGATAAGGAAGAGGTGCCAGGAGCCTCATTAATCTGACGAGATTACATCCCGAGGTCAGAGGAACTGTTTACCTCTGACTCACATTTGTCGTTATAACTGTGCTCTTTTGACCTTAGGCTCTTTAAACAATGTTCGACAAGATGACAGAGGTTACTTAAGCTCAACGCTGAGAAAGTATTTTGTGAAGCAGGCAATGAATGCGCTACAACATGTTTCATTCAGTGTGTCACAGGAGGGAACATTTGTGAAGCAAGCGATGAATACGCAACAAACAACCTTCAATCAATGTGCCAGAAGAGGAAACGTATTTGTGACACAGGTGATGAAAGTGACACAATCAACCTTCATTCAGTGTGCCAGAAGAGGAACCGATTTTGTGACGCAGGTGATGAAAACGCAGCAAACATCCTTCATTCAATGTGCCTCGATATTGTGTCTCAAAATGTTGCATGATCATTACCCTAACCCTCCAGGATGTATTCAAGCCGTGAATGGCCCATCTCAACTGTTGTCCACGTCTGCACAGCCTGTCTGATGCTCTAAACCAGTGCAAGCGTGAAGAAAAAAATGCCACCACGATGGCTCTATGTTTCCTTACAGTAAAGCAGCAACCAATGCTCTGACTGCCAAAACATTTATTTTTCAACCGGAGTTACTCTAGTCCAGTGATCGATGGATTTGGAATATGAAAATGACCTTGAATAAATCTACTACTATAAGATGCGTGAACTAAAAATGCGTTAGTCTGTCAATGATTGCTAGATTCAAATACATAATTGCTCAAGATGTTAACCTTCAGTGCTACAGGGTATGTTTATTCAAAACACATTAAAACTGTAAGCAAAAGTGAACTAGGGCAAAAATTCAAGATTTTAAGAACAGGTTTGTTCTCTGAATAGTTAACTAGGTACCCATATGAATCATGCTTTGACTCAGATACAGTGGTAAGCTTGAATCTTTTGTAACCCGCAAAACGCTCATTTAGAGTATACTGAACACATCAAATCACCGTATTAAGCAATAATTTAAGAAAATTAAAACTGATATATACATAAATGCTGAAATGAACTTCATGCTCAATGCTCTTACAGTAACCATATTTCTCAATTTTGATAATAAACTTTTTTTTTTTTGTTACACTTTAAGACAAAAACTTCAGAAATGGGACAAGTCTTTAGTTGTGAGATATGATGGCATATCCGGTGTAAAAGGAATCCTTAATCAAAGTCTGAGTTTAGATTTCTCAGCCACTTTGTATCTGGGCTCTGATTATTACGACCGACCGAAGCGAACGAGAGATGTTTACTCTCAGTTAAGTATGGAAATAAGTAGCCCGGCTCGACCCGACCGTCAGCTAAGCATAGGCTAATAACTTTACTATGTGAAGCAGATAGGAAATTCTTCTGCATGATACATTAATTCAATAAATTTTGTTATCAACCCAAAAACTCACCCATAAAGGCGTAGGAACTCCTTGAAATCTCGAGTTTTCCAAACGAGTGTTCGGCTCTAATCAGTGAACGCCTCAATTACGAAATAAAATTTAAAAAGATTTTCCGTCGTAACACTGTTTTTTGGCTTCAGCTCTAGCAATTAAGTATCGGTGATTCAGCCTATAATTTTATATCAAAGGGAAACTATGATAACTTGTCGCTAGCTCGCTCGTCATAAGTTCACAAAGCACACTTCACTGGTCTAAAATTAACTCCTACAGTCCAGTGACGTATTGTACATTTAATTCTTCTAATCACCAGACGCCTTTATTTAGCCTAGGAGATATTTTTAGAAAGAGATGCGTCTGATTTAGCTTTGAATTACCCCTTCAGTGCTACAGATCCCTCTTACAGGTGAATAAAGATTGTCTGGGACGGATTACTTAAATGAAAAAAATACGTCATCGGATTCAAGAGGTAAAAGATTTCAGTTCCGAGCCAAGTATAAAGTGTGTTAAATCTCAGTTCAGGCAGAGAAGCTGTCCAGGTTCGAGTTGGACCCAGAATATGGGTCGTGTTCTTGTTGATACGAAAAAAGGTGTACAGACAAAGTAATAAAGACATGTAGTAAGTAGTAGGCTGAGAATGGAAGTGTCGTTCAGCCTTCATCTGTTCATATTATTATTATTATTATTATTATTATTATTGGCCTTGAACTAATTATTAAAGTTGAGGTATGGAACTTAAGCGCAAAATGAAGCTAAATGAAACTTGAATACAGGAGAGCACCAAGACTGAACAAGATGCGACTGGTGAGCCTTTAGTTACAGCATATTTAGGTGATTAATAAGGCAGACTTATGACAGTTTAGAAAGGAATATAGTGAACACAGCATTAATACGAATAACCAGCCTGAGTAGAGTTTTTAAGATGGTACTGTAAGGAAAACAATTACAGCGGACACTACCTTCACATTCATTGGTTATGTTGTTCTACTGATGTATCAGCATGTACAATTATAGTGAAAAAGAGACTATTTTGCTATGAATGTTTATATATTATAATAAAGTGCTTTTCGTGTGCCGTTTGTATGCTTAAACCTACTGAAGATACGTTTATTATTTTTTGTCCCAAGTGGTTAGTTATTAGTCATGTTTTATTTATAGATATTTTCAGACATACATATTTCTTCCATATTATTATATACAGGTATATTAGATATGGGATCACTGCAGTAACTATCCCGGCATATTACTTAACGAGTTATTATTATTAATCTTATCCTTACACATTATGGTGTAAAACAGTCATCTCTCTTTTGATCTTGTTTGCTCAACTGTAAACACACTATAGTCGCGGCGCACGACTCTGAGGTTGTTATTATCGTACCCTGGCAACCTACCATTCAAAAGTGCGTCCGATTTCGTATCATATTATCCACAAATCATTATTATGCACGAATATATTATTCACGAATATTATTATACGCGAACATATCATACTGTACACGAATCACATACGTCTCATATTATACTGTACACAAAATCAGACGCACTTTTGAATGGTAGGCTGCCAGGGCACGATAATAACAACCTCAGAGTCGCGCGACGCTACTATGGATTATGATGTAATGAAAAAAAAAAAAAAAAAAGAACACCGACATACACACAATCCCATGGAAATGATGAAGAGTCTTAATCCTGGCTTACTCTACTTGTAAGCTGAGAAAATGGGTGGAACGGAACGAAAATCTCAGCCAAACTGATTTTCATTAAACAGTCAAATTACCTCCAAACAGCTAAACATTGATATCTCATTTCCACAGAAAATAGTTATTTTTATTTTTTTCTTGAGAGTTGCGGAATACTACTGGTAACCTTATTGTATGATGCGTAGCTTAAGTTTATATACACAATAAATGAAGATCACGTTTAAGAAAAATTTTACAAGTGCACAGTACTATTACCTCTACTGTGAACACCAGAACGAATATTGGTATATTCGTGTCTGTGTCACTAATCACCATCTTTTATCATTACTTGTGCTTCCCAGCAAAAATCTGCCTGACTAACTAATAGCCTTTACATCACAAAGAGTTTGCACATACCATTATTTTTGTTTCCATACCGTTACTGGGCCTGCAATAACCAATTCTGACCAAACAGTTGAAAATATGATTATCGCATATTTTTGCGTGTCCCAATTTCACACAGTTTCGCGTCGCGCGAGACCGCCAATTTTTTTGTTTTTTTTTTTTTTTTTTTTTTTTTTTTTTTTCTGACACTTCTCGAACTTGACTTAATGCAAGAGGAATTAGGTAGATATATGTAAGTGTTCTCATGAAAGAAACAAGCAAACGTACAGACTGACACACACACAACTTGACTTTATTATTTAGATTCTGACCTACTTTCCTATCTAAGGACAGGGTGATGTAGGGTCCGGAAAGCAAGGAAACAGAAAGTAAGAGCGTGTTTAAACCATGAACAGCATACACAATGAAATTTCACACAGAAAATTACAGGAAATATTTTTTTACCCAATAATACTATGTGTTTTGCTGTCATGGAGACGGAGATCCCACAAAAAAACTAATAAAACAATTTTACGAAAAGCCTGTGGGCCAGTTAAGCTAGACCGTACGCCATATTTATAATCTATTATAAGCATAAGTTGTCCATATGGTCGTTTGTCTACACCTGTGTCTTCACTCATGCAGCTAACAAACATTTAAAAACGAAACTTCAGTGAATATCAATGTGAAAAAAATAAGTGCATAAACATAATCATTTCCGATATTAATTTACTGTTTTACTGTTAGACACTCGTTTGGCGTAAAAATGGGCTAGAATATTTTATAAAACCAAACCCTGGAGTCGGCTCTTATATCGAAAATACGCTTTTTTCAAAACCTGAGTACAGGATAATGAGCACAGTTTACGTCCACCAAATAATTATCAAGGCAGTCATGCTCAAAGTTTCAAGGATGGGTAAAGTTGAGGAATATAAGCCGGACGGTGAGCCAGGGAAAAATAGTAACTGACGAGGAATCAAAACAAGAGATGAAGAGTGAAAACATTTCGTATCGGGGAAGTGTGCAATACGGGGAAAAAAAAGTTCTTTCCATTTTTGCCTGAATATGTTATTTTAAGTTAGCAAAACATAACCAGGCTCTAAACTGGGCTAATAAGTAGCTCGGATGATTTGAGTTTTCCACATTCTTTTCCCGTTACTGTACAACAAAAACAACTAATGGGGTAGCTAATGGAGTCAGGACAATTGGGATGGGCCTAGTACAGTTAAGCCCTAATATCCGATGATGTGTATTTCATTCTATCACGAGATATCTGTAACATATTTACTTCATGAAGGCATTTATCAAACTGAAGAGATAAGACAGTTTTATAGCCTGCATGAACCCCTTCACTACAAGAAAACACCCATATGTTGAAAAGTAAAATCACCTGATTGTAGAAAAAGGAAACACCATCGGAGTTATGTGATCAACCGTGGAATACTCCTAATTACAGTTCATTGTATGGGTACACACAGACTTGGTGCACACTTGCAGAACCTCGAAGCCATACCTGAAAAAAGTAAAGCAAATTTATCTTTCAACACTTCTTCCTCACCTCTCTTTCCTCCCCTTTCTGTTCACCCCCTTTCCTATACACACATCACCAAGCCTTGGACTCCCCAGAGAGGGGGGGTGGGGGAGGGACGCGTCAAAGCCCCCACCGTCTGCCCCGCTCCCGGCGCCGACGACGAAGCGATATGCCTGGAACCACTGTTTGACTCACTTCAGTTTTCCAACATTCGCAGCCTTTCCTCCAACTTTCTTGCCAGTGAATAACCTCTCCTCCTTAACTTAGCCTCTTCCTCACTGAGACTCATCTGTCTGAGGCGACCAATAACAAACCCTTCTCTGTATCCTCCTACTTTCTCTATACTCATTTCAAAGAGAAAGGTGGCTGTTGTGTATATGTATGCAACAACACATCTAGCTTTCGTGTTCCTGAACTTGAATCTTCTGAGTTCTTTACCCTTTTGCTTCGGCTATCTTGTCATTCTCTGACTAAATATATCTGTGCTGTTTACTTATCCACTAATTCTACTGACTATGACAAATTCTTCGACTATCTTACATCCAAGATGGAACATATCGTATCAATTTCTCCTTTCCTTAAAATCTCCATCCTAAGTAATTTCAATGTTCAGCATCAACTTTGGCTCTCCTCTCCTGTCACTGACCCATCTGGTGAACAAGCCTACACCTTTTTTATCCTTAACGACCTTCAGCAGCTTGTACAGCACCCTACCTGTATCCGCAACTGCCTTGGAAAGAGTTCCAAAATACCTGACCTCTTCCTTACAACTAATCCATCTGTTTTCTGTTAATCTTTTCTCTCTGCTGTGCTCCTCCAATCACAACATTATCACCTTAACCTGAGCTATCACTCCAGTAAGGCATATAGACTAGTGGAATATCTGGCTGTATAAAAATCCTCAGGCATTTTAGAGTCAAAGTTGGCAAATAGGATTTCCTAGGGTGTTTTTTTGTGCTGAATCCATTTTTGCTGTTTGCCAAGCTGTATCTCGTGCGGTTTTGCTCCTAGCGGACAAAATCCAAGATGGCCGCCATTTTTCTAGAAAATGCATATTTTGAAGAATTCCAGCGCCTGATCACTGCCTACGAAAGTGGCCGACGTGTAAACCTGTCAGAAGTAATGATGCATGAACTTTTAACAGTCCCCCAGGCTCTAGCAGAGACAAACGGTAGACTTCGATCTGGATCAAAAGCAGACTTGGCTCAAGTACTCACTTCAGGAATACAATGTCCTCCCAGCATAGGCGCTGCAGACCTTTGGGAAACAGCCACACTCATAACTGATGGTCAAGCAATGGTTTGTTCCATTGGGAAACCACCCAAAGCAGCCACATTTGGAGACCTAGCTAACGTGTTCATTGGAGCTGTTCTTCAAGGTGGGACACTGTTCAAACGAATTGATGTAGTGTTTGACAGATACTACGAGAAATCCATCAAAGAGGGAACAAGGACACGACGTGGTTAAGCATCAGTGGCGATCCGACGTTTGATTGAAGGCAAGAATGTTCCACTCCCAGCAAAGTGGGATACTTTCATGGCACACCCTGAAAACAAGGCAGACTTGGCCAATTTCCTCTCACAACAACTGATGCTGAAGGTTTCAGCAAACAAAACTGTTGTGGTATCTGGCGGATTCGTCGATGAAGAACAGGTGGAATCATCGGATCCAGAAATGGACACAGACAAACTCAAAGCTCGGCACGAAGAGGCAGATACAAGAATGATTCTGCATCGTACAGAAATTCAAGCCTCTAGGATTGTGATAGCTGCACGTGACACAGATGTCCTGGTATTATTACTTGCACATTTCCACAATTTGCCCAGTGACAAAGTTTGGTTGAAGGCAGGAACAGCTGCAAACAGGAAGTATATTCCTATACACACCATTGTGGAACGGCTTGCATTTGATAACGATAAGATGGAATCCATTACAGGATTTCACGCCATCACTGGTAGTGACACAACTCCATACCTCTTCAGGCATAGAAAGAAAACTTGCTGGAAAGTGTTTCAAGAACACTCTCGCCTTCTTGAAGGTCTAGGTCAAGGTGAACTCGATGACGCGACAGCAAAGAACGCTGAATTATTCATCTGTAAGTTGTACAATGTCCCCAACGTCACAACAGTCAACAAGGCGCGTGAAATCCTGTTCGTGAAGTCCAGTGCTCCAGAGACTCTTCCTCCAACTGGTGATGCCCTTTCGTTTCACATCCAAAGAGCTCACTATCAAACAGCTGTGTGGCGACAGGCAAATGAACAGTATCCAGAACTACCTCAACCAGAGATAATGGGATGGAGGATGGAAGGTGCATCACTGGTGCCAACGCTGATGTCCCTACCCTCAGTCCCAGACTCATGTGTGGAACTGATCACCTGCAACTGCGCCAACCGATGTATGAGTGCACGTTGCAAATGTAAAAAGTCCCACTTGCGTTGTACAGCAGCATGCAAATGTAGAACATCCGATGACGATTGTAGCAATGTCGAAGCCCAACAATGACACTGTGTAAAACACACTGCCACTATGCCTGTTCATCAATTTGCAATCTGCAACTTGTTGTGATATAAATGTGTTGTCAGCCATCCTGGATTTATGTTTATGTTTATTACTTAATTAAGAGAAAAGTAATATCAATAAAATAATTAATGTACAATGACTTTATAGTGGGTTTTATAAGGTTTTACGGTCGTCATAATGATATTCGGACGAGGCACCACTTGTAAAAATGATGCTTTTGAGTTTAAGGCGGCCATCTCGGATTTACCCGTCTGACGGTGTCAGCTTGAGAGATACAGCTTGGCAAACAGCAAAAATGGATTCTGCACAAAAAAACACCCTAGCAAAGCTTATCTGCCAACTTTGACTCCAAAATGCCTGGAGTTGTCCAAATACCTGAAAACCAGACTAGACTAAAATGGACCCACCCAGGAAGCGTCGGTTATGGCACTTCAGAGCTGCTGATCAGGAGGCCCTCAGGCAGTACTTCTTTGATTTTTCCTGGAATGATTATTGCTTCCATGGCAGACAGCCATCTGAATGTGATTTGTGAAATAGTTACAGAGGTTATTTTCATGGGCATGGAAGCATACATTCTCATCTCTTATCCTGTGACTAATAAGTTGGTTTCATCACGCTTGTTCTGATGCTGTCGACAACAAGGAGTAGGCCTACAAAAGGTACCAGAGACAACCCATCCCTCAGTCTCATCTCTTCTGTGTTTCTGTCCGGAATCGTGCTGAGTCTGTTCTTCGCTCTGCTAAAAATAATTTCATCCATACTAACTGCTCTTAACTCTCCAACTCAAATTCTTCTCGCTCCTTCTGATACCTTGCCAAAAACCTTTTTAAAACTTTACCTCATCACCCTTCCACTCTGATGGTTCTTTATCTATCTCTTCTACTGATAAAACAGAACTCTTCACTCAGACTTTCTCCTCCGAGTCCACCTTGGACAATTCCAGTGCTGTTCCTCCAGCACTTTCCCCCTCTGACTTCCTCATGCTGGCATTAGAATTTCTTCAGTTGATGTATTTTCAGCCATCACTGGCCGCAGTGCAAACACGGCATATGGGCCTGATGGGGTTCTTCCTGTTATCCTAAAGAACTGTGCATCTGTGCTTACACCCTACCTAGGTAAACTCGCCTTCGTGAACTTGTACCTTCTTGCTGCAAGTTTGCTCTCATTCAGCCTGTCCCAATGAAGGGCGATCATTCCCAGCCCTCTAACTATCATCCAATAGCTTTAACTGCCTGTATTTCGGAAGTTTTTGAGTCTATTCATTAGAAAAAAATTAATGCACCTTTCCTATCACAACCTACTTTCTGATCGTCAGTATTGGTTCAACCAGGGATGCTCCACTGAGATCTTCTCACCTTCCTTTCGGACTCTTAGTCATCCTCCGTTCGGGACTTTGGCGAAAGCTTTGCCACTGCATTTAACATCTCAGAGGCTTTCGATCGAGTCTGGCTTTAAGTCTTTCATTTCCAAACTGCCCTCTTGCGATTTCTATTCTTCTACTTGCACCTGCATCCCCAGCTTTCTTTCTTGTTCTCTAGCTGCTGCTGTAGACGGCCACCCTTCTTCTTCTAATGTTATCAATAGTGGTGTTCCTCATAGCTCTGTTCTATCACCAACTTTCTTCCTTCTATTCATCAATGACCGTCTACGCTGTACATCTAACCCTATCGACTCACATGCTGATGACCCCACACTTCACCTTTCCATCTGCTTCCCACAGCCTCCATCTCAGCATTTACTTCAACAAATAAGGGATGAGACTAAAGCACATCTAATGTCTGACGTGGCTCATATCTCTGGGGTTAAAGTAATCTTGTTGTTTTTAATGCCTCAAAAATTCAGTTCTTACATCTTTCAACAAGACAAAATCTTCCACAGCAGTATCCTCTAATTTTTAACAATATTCAGTTCAATTGTGCATCTTTTTAAAACTTACATGAGGTTTCATTCTCTCGGAATTTTTCTTGGATAGAGCATATTACCTCTCTTGTAAAATATGCTTCCAAGAGATTAAGTGTTCTAAGCCGACTCAGTGCCTTCTTTACCTCTGCACAGTTGCAGACTTTATGCACGGATTTTATTCGTCCCTGTGTAAAGAACAACTCTCATGTGTGGGTAGGCTCCCCACGTACAGCACTTCTCAACAAGGTTGAGTCAAAGGCTTTTCATCTCATTAACTCTCCTCCTCTTGCTGGCTCCCATCAACCTCTGTCTCTTCACCGCAGTGTTGCATCTCTATCTTTTCTCTGTCGCTACTCTAATGGTCATTGTTCTTATGAACTGACTACTTGTATCCCTCCACCACTACGCTGGGCACGTAGCACCCGTCTAGCAACATTCTCTTATCCCTTTTCTGTCCAACTCTCTAATGCAAGAGTTGTTACTCCCAGCCCTTCATGTATGCAACAGGTCAACCATGGAACTGTCTTCCTCTGTCTGTATTTCCTACTTCCTATGATCTCCACTCTCTCAAATGCAGTGTGTCCAGGCATTTTGAAATTAATGGAGCTTGAATTTGGCTTTCTGTTACCTTGTTTTTGTTTCTTCTTGAAGGGAACTATTTGCATGCTCCTGGCCTTCTGTTCTTCTTTCATGCATTTAGAAAAGAAAAAGCACTATTTCCCTCTCTCTCACTCTCCCCACCCTTCTAACTACTCTGAACACTTTTCCCGTACAGCCTCCGTCACAGATTCCATAACTGCACCACGATATCGCCACTAATTCAATTATTGGCGCTGTCGTGAAGTTTGACCATGATAAACGCCGATAACTAACACTGTCACGGTGGCTGTAAGTAGGCTATGTGTCATGATGGTCATAAGATGGTCACGCTGGAGTCGTGATTGGCAGATTTTCAAAATTTTAATGGTCATTTTGTCGTCATGATGAGGCCACGATCACCATGATAGTGCCATGACAGTCACAACGGTGCCATGAATGTACCACGATAGTGTCAAGAGTTATGCCCACACGCTCCCCCCCCCCCTCCAAGCATTTGAGGTGGATCGAAGAGATGCCCTATCCAGTCCTGTCAGCCGCCAACAGTACATCCGCAAAAAGTGCATGGGTCTATTGTGACTCTATCATTACCCATAATTAGCTCTATCGTGACTCAGTCGCCGTATTCTTAGGGTTATCGTGACTCCAACTTAGGACCATCGTGAGACGTGTGTGTTAACCCCTAAATGATTGTCAGAATTATTAGCTCTATCGTGATTCATGCTTGCATCTAGTGTGAGGCATTCGGCATAGTACTGAGGCTATCGCGACTCACTCGTAACTTTTTTTTTGTTACGACAGAATCACGAAAGGACCTACGACGGCCACGACACAGTCACGTAGCTGCAACGAAGATCACGATAGGGTCACATAAGACTTACGACAGCGCTACGCTGGGTACAAAAATAAGGGAGTTTCCCGATAAATTAAACTTGCATTAATTTCTTGTGGCCTCGGCCGAGTGCGCCACGAGTGTAACGATCAATCACAATAGACCCATAATCAGGACCACGATGCCGCTACCAGCTGAATCAGTGGCGCTATCATGGTTCGATTATGGAATGTGTGACGGGGTCTTACCCCCCCCCTTCCCCTTCTCATCAGGTTTCAACACAATTTCGACCTCTGCTGTAAGAAGCATAGCACCACCTTCTTCTACCCATCCCCAATACCCTAACACTGTGATCTATAAAGCTTATCAAATTATTCACTGTCCTGGGAGGAATTCAAACCCGGTCCTATGCGATCCAAAGGCACGGCATTACCGTTGAGCCAAGAGAGTATGATATCTAATTTACTATGATTATAGTCCATTGGCTGGGAGGGTTTTCGTGTGCATAAAATGTGCCCGAATTTTCTGTTGAAATTCACAAACTAGTACGATTTATGTAGAATAAAAGTTAGGGTAGCCACTCTGCATCATGGCAATAAAGGATTAATTAGATAATATGGTTGGAATTTATAGATAAAATAGTTATGTATAAAGGGCATGAAAATCGGTCATTTTCTGTGACAAAACAAAGACATAATACAGACCGGGAACTATAATTATATGTAAAATAATAATAATCGAAATTACATAAATTTAAGTTCACCAAAGATCTTTAGGCATTATTTTTACATTGGCAATAGCCTATTAAATGCGTTTGTACGAACTCAAAACTGATAAAATATTTAAGCCTTTGAAAACATTAAACATTCTAATAACCCATTAGCCTTGTCACAAAAGCAAATATCCCAGTGAAACCTTCAAAAACTGGGATATTTTCATATATCTTGTAACTCTTGTATAAAATTTTATTTGGAGTGATCGTGAAGGAAATTGGTTCTTACACTTACAAACGGTTCAAGAACAGTTACCTGTATCTGCTGCCTTTGATTCAACAAATTACCTCTGTTGGTGTTCACTTTATGTGAAGGACATGCGGAAGCTAAGTGAATCTGCTCCACAAATTCATAAGGCCTTCGAGAAAGGAAAATTTGCAGTCAAACGTACAAATGGACATTTTAAAGCTGCTGGAGCAGACACGGCTTTGGAACAAACAGTCATCACATCCCCCAAACAAGTAGCTCTGCAATAATTGGTTGCTCTCGTTTTTTTTTTTTTTTTTGGCCAAATGGGAATTGATCTACAGTGAATTGCTGGAAATTTGTAACGAACAAAGAGAACTAAGTGGTATTAAAACAAATAGCTATGAAATCGCAGTTAACCATGATTTCAGTCATTCAGAGACAGCAATGGGAGAGAGAAATGTCCAGGCTTCTGACATTCATTGGAACACATGAGAATCCTTTTGCATCTGCTGTAGAGCCAAAGCTTCATAGTATTATTACCAAAGAAGTCATGCCAGAAGATATCCGTAATCAGCTCTTAGGAGTGACTGACACTGGCCGTGCAGCATATGTGAAGCTTTGAAAAGAGCGTCTTGTTAAGAAGTCGATCAGAATCAGTGACCCTATCCACAGAACTAATCTAAGAACATTCCAGAGTATACACAAATTAATGAAATGTGGAAAAGGTTCCGGAAAGTTATCTAAAACAAAAGATAAGTGCTGTCAGCAACGTGTCATAGAAGCTGCCGGAGCTAGGGGTATCCCAATGGAGGAGTTATTGCAGTATGACTTAACAACATCCTCTTATCTTGTTGACAGTGCGGGTATGATGAAAAAATATGAAAAAAGTTCTCGTCAATGAACTAAAAGGAAAGCTTCCTGAGAAGAATATCCAAACTCCACAAACAAAGGATTGCTTCCATACAACATATATAGTGAACATGATGGCTACTGTATAGAAGATGAAAACAAAACATTTCAGCACTTTTGGAGACTTCTGTGATGCTGCATTGAACTATGTCAAACTGTCAGCCAAGTATGCCAACAGAATTGATTTAGTCTTTGACTCATACACTGATAAGTCAATCAGACTCTGAAAGGAGAGGACGTCAGATCACTTCTCCTACTGAACTAAGATCAAAGAAGAGACGCCATTACCATTAAAAAACCGACAAATTCTTGGGCTCCAATTACAAACAAAATCTTCAAGAACAAGCTGTAACTACAACTAATGGAAAATTTTCATCTGTATGCTTGGTAATGAGTCACATTTCAGGTGAGAGGGCAGTGCTTTGCCAAGGTGTGTTTGAAGGCTCTTCTACAGTTATCCCTGAGCTAAATGTTGACACTGAAGAAGCTGATCAGCATATAATTCCTCATGTGATGCATGCTGTTCAGAAAGGAACCTCCAAATCATAGTTTTGTCCCCTGACACTGATGTTTTTGTAATGTTAATGTACTACTGGGATGAGTTTAAATCATCTGGGCTTTCGGAGCTTTGGGTAAAGAGGGGTCATGGTGACCCTAAGCTATATTCCTATACACGTTTTGTCTTTTGATGTAGGCGTAGACCTCTGTAAAAGTATTGTCGGGTGTTCACACTTTAACAGGTCGTGATTACACAAGCGGGAACTAAATGTTCAGGAATGAGAACACACCCAGACTACTACTTGAAGGGTTTTGGACTAAGCACTAATGATTCCATTCTCGAACAGATGATTGAAATGAGTGAGGAATACCTTTCACAGGTGCTGAAGAATGGGACCAAATGCAAAACAATGAATCAACTAAGAAATCATATGTGCCATCATAGTAAAGGGCTATAGAGGAACTACCTCCAACTAGCAATGCCACAAGACATCATATTTTGAGAGCATATTATGCAACTTATCAGATGGTCTCTCTTCTGTCTTGTCAACCACAGTCATTAGATCCCATTAATTTTGGATTAGAGGAGGTTGATGAACTCTTAATGCCAGTAGTAGGGCCCAGACCTATACCGAAAGAGTATGCTATGTGTTGCAATTGTCTAAAATGCGTATATATTAGGTGCATCTGTAGATGGAAAGAGAAACCATGCTGTAAGTTTGGCAAGTGTCAAAAGGAAAAGCTTGATTCTGGCACAAGCTACAGTCATCCTTTGGGGTGTATGTAAAACTTAGATCTTACTTAGACAAGTATGATGAAAGATTATATTATTTCGTTTACAAAGAGATTCGTTACTTCTGTCAATGAAGTTAGAGACTTTTGTTCATAAAACCCACATTGGTAGAGGAGAAATATATTATCCTGACAGTTTCATTGAACAATGCCACCCTCCTCATTGGTGAAGAGGTGAGAAATTAGTTATGAAAAAAATCTCTTGAAGTTTGCCTTACTTTTTTAGAGTGTATGGTTACACTATAGTTAAATATGATTAAAAAAAAAAAAATTGGTTTTACGCCAGGTATCCCCGAAGGGCTAAGGCGTTGCCCCTGGGTAGAGGACTTTGGACTGGAGCGTGTAGCATTTTATGACCGGATGCCCTTCCTGATGTCTACCAATGACCCTTGGGTGGATTCGATCCTCCGACCCTTCGGTTAGAGAGGAGCGCTCTATAGTTAAATATGATTATAAAAGGAATATTTAGTACCTGCATGTTATACTAACATGTGAACTACAGTACTTAGCTACATAAAGTCCGTCCTTCTTTGCATGTTATACTAGCATGTGAACTACATAGCTACATAAAGTCCGCCCTTTTTTTTTCTGCCAGATATTGTTATTAAAATGCCATACGTAAGTCTTCCAAGTATTCATATAATGATTATGCACTTCCAGTGGCCAAGGAAAAATGGAATGTACAAATGTCGTTGCCAAAGAAAGAAAGAAATATATATTTTTTACTTATTTTGGGTGATAGTACCTTATATACGTACATAAGTTGCGTTGCATATTAAATATGATTATATATACATGGAATATTTAGTACCTGCTGGTGATATTAGCAGGTGAACTATTCATACAATGTGCATGCTTCTTTTTTCTGATTATAGGTATTAACATGTCATATAAGTAAGTCTTCTACTTGTTTTTATCCTACAGTTGTAAGAAATTTGGCGACGCCAATGAACTCCTTGGCTGACTTATTGCCAATCTTAACGAAAGTCTACCCTCAATTTTTTGTAATGTTTAATGGTATAGTTTATTAATGTGGAGAGCAACTTGGGGCACATTTCAAGCGCACGACCATCCCTATACAGCCAAAGGACTATTATCTTGTTCTATGAGCTGAAAATGGGGGTGGCAAAGCACCCCACTTGCCATAGCTAGCAACATGGGCTTACATACACCCCATTACAACACCCTTCTCCTATCCACCAAGCCTGCCCACGCCTCTCCCCCCCTTCTCTACTCCCAATACCTTCACTTTCCTTCCCAGTCTTTCGTTCGGTTTTGGGATTTTGGACCTCAGCTGTACGAAGGAATGCGATACCATCTTCCTCCCTGTTGTCCTACCTACGACAGCTCTCCCCTACCCCCCTCCCCATCTTTACATACTGTACCTCCCCTCTTCTCCCCACCCCTAACACCTTTCTTTTACCTTCCCCACCTCTCATTGGAGATCAGACTTTGGCTCACTCACGACGTAAACTGTAAGAAACAACATCTCACTCCTACATATCTCATTACCTCTCGCCTTTCTCCCATTCTCAAACCTCTTTCCATACTCCCCAGTCCCCACTCCCAACCCCGCCCACAACTCACCTCGTCTACCCATCCACTAACATCTTTCTCCTGCCTCCACCATGTCTCCTTAGCTATTAGATTTTGATTCATTCACGACGACAACTGTATGTAACAACGCAACACGTTCAAACTTCCCATTCCCACATATCTTATTACCTCCCTCCTTTCTTCCATTCTCAAACCTCTTTCCTTACCCCCTCCCCCCCACCACCCCCTACCGCATCACCGCAGCAGGCAGGGTAGGCGTTCATTATGGCGTGAAGCTCCCGGCTCCCGCAATAAGCACCGTAATCAGCATAAAAAGTGCCATTATCACTCCGGCAACGTGTCCTCTCCTTGCCCACTGCCGCTACAACTGCTATCGATTGGTCAAACTTGGGTGATGGAAATAGGGTATTGTCGTAGGCATCACTGGAGGTATTATTGCATGTTGATGGCTGGAGATTGATGTATCATTACAGTCTGGAGGTTATGACTGGAGACATGTGTAATGAAAGGTATAAATGGAGGATGGTAGAATAACTACAGGCTCGACATAAAATTGGAGGTTGAAGCTATAATTGGAGACGAGTTTACAAATGAAGACTAAATGTTTTACTGGTGACTGGAGACTTGATAAGAAATTGGAGATATTATAAGACATTGCTAGAAAACTGGAGTTACAGACACTAGTGTTATTACTGGTGGAAAAGTTGGAGGTATATATACATTGTAAGTAATGCTAAATATACAAGGCATAGTTGGGATATAGTGACGGATGTATAGTTTATGCTATACTTTCAGATCGCGGCTATCTCCGGAGGTATGAGTTTTGGATGAAGGAAATTAGGACACAGATTCCCAGTAATACCTCAGAAGAGTTAATCCCTTCAGTTCTATTAAGTGTTTTAATTTTTTGAAACCTCCAAATGATCATATTCAATTTTAAAACTGCTTCGTGCATAGAATGGTATACTCGACAGTTCTGAAAGTCTGCCCTAACCTGAACAATACCGTCAGGATTGGCTGACTGATTATAAAGAGATCATGGCAACGAAGCCACAGAGGTCGTTTCCGCTGCCCAGCAAGACTAAAAGCTGAACAAAGATAGATAAAATATACACATACATATACTGTGTACATTAATAACAAAGAAAACAAAATGGCTCTCTCAAATTAAACAGTCCATAATAAACATCAAAGACACAAAATAAAACAACGAATTAAACAACTACAGCTATTAAACGCATCAAGGCAAAAAAAAAAAAAAAAAAAAAAAAAAAAAGGCGTCTTCGGTCCAAAAAGGTAAAGACAAGAGAGTCTGAACGTCGAAGTCAGACCGTGGACGTTTTTTACAAGTATTTTTTGTACAACAGAACAATATATTTTTTAAAGGGAGAATCCTGGAAATGGAGGAGAAAGGCAATGTCAATTAACTCTTTTCATTTTCGGCATCGTTCCAATGTTTGAGTGAAATCGGATGGCGGCAGCAAGAATGCAATAAACAAAAGGTCCTAGAGCTCAAAAGGGGCAGGAGGCCGTGCTTTAGGTATTACTGTATATGGAAAGGTACAAACTAAACAAACACAAAAATTATCAGACATTGAGGTAATAATGTCATTAAAAACTTATGTAGGACACATATATTCACTAACACAGTGACATTATGGCTTTACAAAAGTACAGAACAATATATCCTGTCTTTGTTGTTTACAGACTTTCTACGTGGGGCCTTACAAATCCTATTAATTGTACCCTTGATGCAAACCGACAGTGGAAAAAAAAAAAGCTGGATTTAGTTATGCTTATTCAGCTACAGATGACATTCCAGTTAATAAGTGACATGGACACCATGAAAATGAATTATTGATATTGACACAATATTTGACTCAACCGTTATGTTCTCAAGGAGAGAAATTCAAAGACATAATAGCAAAAGTTTGTTCAGTTTGCAGTATCGCAAAGATTAAGAGAAGACTTAGACTAGTTAAGCTAAGCTCGAGTTAAGTATGATTAGGCCAGGAATTGTTTTATTAGGTTCAGCTAAAGATAAGTAAAATACTTAGGTGGATCTATAGCACCAAATGGGTAACTACTTGTTTTATAACGTCATGCCAAGTTATGCAAAGCTAGGTTAAAATATTGCGTTATGTACAGCTAGGGTAAAATATTGTGGATTAAGTTAGGCCAGGCTTAATACGACGATGGGAAGGCAACGTTAAGGAGCAGGGGCAGGGGGCCGTTTGTGGGCTATAACCAAGTTAGGTAGGTGGGGGTAGAGATTTAGCCTCCACCCTCGGGCAAGGAGAAAGTTATTAAAGATTTATAAAGTTTAGTGGCCCGTGGAGACGGGTGGGGAGGCTGATGAAGTAGCAGGGACCTCATGTTTACTCCCTCGGTGACGCATTTGAGGTTATTTCTTGCTGCCGTCAGATGATAGTCGACAAATTTTAGGAAGGATCTCTGATGGTAAGGCAGTTAATGAAAGCTGTTTAGTAACTTCCTCCAGCTAGAAGTCTCCTACATATGCTGAATAAAATCGTTGGCAGAGAAAAAGAAAAAATATACCGGTGTGTGTGTGTGTGTGTGTGTGTGTGTGTGTGTTCTTCCATTCCCTAAAACCAACATATTTACCTGTCCCACAACGTTTTTTTTTCTCTCTCTCTAACATTTTTTCCTTACTCTTATCATCAGTCTTCACTTACGTAGCATTTTCTTCTCTCATTTCTCTTAATCGTTTGCTTTCTTCTCTTCAAGTGTGTGTTTTGCTCTTATGTTACTTTTCTCGCTTATTTTATGTTCCGTGTGCATTTTCACTTTTTTTTTTTAATTTATTTACCATATTCTCTAAATCAGTCTCTTTTAACACTTTACTATTGGAACACACCTCAATTTTATTACAGTTTCCTTCAAGCATTATTTCGTCAAACATTGCATACTTCATTCATGTTTTCATCTTAACTAAGGTATATATTTTTATCCTGCAACACATAGTTTACCGTCTTTGATTACCCCACTCGTGTGTGTGTGTGTGTGTGTGTGTGTGTGTGTGTGTGTGTGTGTGTGTGTGTGTGTGTGTGTGTGTGTGTGTGTGTGTGTGTGTGTGTGATGGGTGGTGTAGTGTGCTGTAGGACATTGTAGCATGGTATGGGGTGGTATAGTATGGAATGGTGTGGCGTCTTGTGGTGTGGTGTGGTGTGATATGTATGCGATGGTGTGATGTTATGGTGTGATGTGGTGTGGTGTGGTGTACTGAAAGAAGTTGTGTGTTGATATGAATGGTGTGGTGTGGTGTGATGCGGTGATGTGGTCTGGTGACAGGAATGGCATAATATGGTGGTGAGGTGTGGTGTGTAGGTGTGGTGTGGTGTGGCGCAGCATGATAAGGTATGGTGTGGTGTGATGGTGTGGCGAGATACACCACACTGGCTCCTCACGGCCTAGTCTTCTGGGATAAGGGAGGCGCGTGACGAGAATTTAAATTGCTGAATAAGGAGGAAGTCCCTCTGAAGAAATGGCCCCGCTGAAACAGATTTGAATATAATTTCGTGGGTAAATGAGAAAGGGTCCGGCGATGAATATGAGTGTATCTGCGCGCTGGGGAGATATTTGTTGAAGTCCTCCATGCCATCTACAATTGGTTTAAAATGTATCTATATATTTGATATAGATCTCCACGCCTTGTACATTTGTTTCATGGTGTAGCATATATTTATCTGCTGAAGACCTCCGTTTCATGTAAAATACAACTGTTCCAAAATGCATCTATCTTTTACAGTTTTCGTCTCTACATATTCAAATATTATGATGAAAAGTCTAATCATACTTTCATCTAACTTTTATCGTATGGGAATGGTGGGTGTTTTTGCAGATATGCATAAAACTTTACACAATTACGAAAGTAATTAGTTAACAGCATAAGGAACAAATTTTGCACTAAGAAACATCAGCCTACACACACACACACACACACACACACACACACACACACACACAACGCGAGCAGCAATACCGCTCATCGTAAAACAATTAATATGGTACCTTGGGTCGAGATACGCCTGACAGCTCGTAAAAAAAATTAATAAATGAATAAATAAATAAAAAGGGTAGCCTCCTTTGAAAAATATATTATTACAACACGAGGTAAAACAAGACAAAGATGCATGATTCGATACATGTAAGAAAATTTATAAATAGACTAGGAAGGTTCAGATAAAAACGAGAGGGGCGCTCAATGGAGGCATCTCTCCGACAAGGGTTATGTAATTTCCAATCCACTCTTCATAATGGGTTAGGTTTTCTCATCACTGGTTAGGGTCTCGCAAAAAGTGTTTTCTAGATGCAGAATCTATAATACGACCCGGATCGGTCCCAAAAGTTAATCGGTTGTTCCCTGGGGCATGTGCTATCTACCCATCAATTTTGGTCCAAATCTCTCTTTTTAGTTTTTGAGTAATCCTGCTAACAAACATTCAAAACAAACAAACAAACAGGAGTGAAAACATACTCTTCTTGTCGGAGAGAGAAAGAGGTGAAAGAATAACCCCACCTGTTTTTTTTTTTTTTTTTTTTTTACATGGCAGCATGACAACGAAGGTCAACGGTGCATGTAAAGCTCAAACATACGAGACAAAAGCTGAAGTAAACACCCAGAATGGCTGTGTGGTGTGGTGTGGTGTGGTGTGACAGATGATATGATGCAGTATAGTGTGGCGTAGTTCGGAGTGGAGTGGAGCGGAATGGAGTGGTGCGGTGAGGTGAGGTGAGGTGAGGTGTGAGGTGCGGTGTGGTGTGGTGTAGCGTGGTGAGGAGAGGTGAGGTGTGAGGTACGATGTGGTGCGGTGTGGTGTGGTGAGGTGTGAGGTCCGATGTGGTGTGGTGAGGTGAGGAGAGGTGAGGTGTGAGGCACGATGTGGTGCGGTGTGGTGTGGGGAGGTGTGAGGTGCGATGTGGTGCGGTGTGGTGAGGAGAGGTGAGGTGTGGGGTACGATGTGGTGCGGTGTGATGTAGTGAGGTTAGGTGAGATGTGAGGTGCGATATGGTGGGGTGAGGTGAGGTTGAGGTGTGAGGTGCACTGTGGTGTGGTGAGGTAAGGTGAGGTGAGGTGAGGTGCGATGTGGTGTGGTGAGGTGAGGTGAGGTGAGGTGAGGTAAGGTGTAAGGTGCGATGTGGTGTGGTGAGGTGAGGTCAGGTGAAGTGAGGTGCGATGAGGTGTGGTGAGGTGCGATGAGCTTTGGTGAGGTGAGGTGTGATGTGGTGTGGTGAAGTGAGGTGAGGTGAGGTGAGGTGTGAGGTACGATGTGGTGCGGTGTGGTGTGGTGAGGTGAGGTGAGGTGAGGTGAGGCGAGGTTAGGTGAGGCGAGGTGAGGTGTGATGTAGTGAGGTGCTGTGTACCGTGCTGTGGCGTGGTGTGGCATGGTGCACAGGGGAATTTATTGAACAGTGTTGCCTGATGTGGTTAAACATAAAAGAAAACAAAACTATATGTATCCAAATACCCAGATTCAAGGGTGCAGTGGAAATGAAAACAACAAACGATAAAGGGAGAAATAATGAAACAAAGCAGGGGATGATAAAACTCCGACGAACCATGTGACCAGCGGTAAGAAATAACTGAAGGGAAAACCAAAACTGATACCGCCGACGAACGATGAATTTCCAATGCAAGCGAACAGTTTTGAAAGAACAGAGCGATGGAAATTTTAATGGATACACTCTCGTGATTTTTATTTATTTTATTCTTGCTACCTTCAGACTATTTCATTCTTCAGACTATTTCATTCAGGTTTGGGCAGACCTTCCCAACTAAAAGCTTTAGATATGGTCTTGATAAATCTCTTCACTACTACCATTCCTTCCAGAGCTGATATACAGAGGAAGGATAATTAGAAAGTGCGACATCAAAACCAAACAAATGGTTTAAATGCAGAATATTTCACTTAGCCCGACAACCTTGAACATCCACCTATTGTTCTTAAAACTGAATAGCTTCATAACTGCCTAACCGTCAACATTTTTACATGTCTGGTGAAAACTGGAGCAAAATTGTACGCTTTCCTTGCCCTGTGACCCTAACCTTAGACATGTTGTTCTTAATATCGAATCACTTTCCATCGCGTTTTCTCAAAATCGAGTGGGCATATGTTTAAGTTGCAGGATTAAGTATTTGATCTTGCCCGGTGATCTTGATCTTTCGTGGATTGCTCTCAAAACTGAATTCCTGTACTTTTTCTTTTCCCCTCCCTTCCTTTTCTCTTCCACTTTTCCCTTCCTTTCCCCACCTCCCTCTTTCCAATCAGGTTCCTTCTTCCTGTTCTTCCTGCTCCCTACCTTCCTCACTCCCCCCTTCTATTTACTCACGTTCTTTCCCCTCATTCACTTATATCTCTTTCTACCTTCCCTTTATCCATTTTTCTCTCCGCCCCCGTCCTTCCATTTTCCTCTTTCAGTCTTCCCTACATTTCGTCTCACCATCAATCTCCTTTTTTTTCCCTCCCCTCCGCGCCCTTCTCCTTCGCCTAACTTCCCTTTCACCACCCTTCATTCTTCCTCTTGCCATCATTTCTTTTTTTTACCTTCTCTTTCCAATTCCCCTCCCTCCCTCGCTCCCTTCCTTCGCCTCCTCCTCCTATCTCCAGCTGCCCATTGTCTGAGGCTGCAGTGGGTAGGTTGGTATAAAAATGTCCAACCACACCAGCACGCTTACATTTTCCTTCCTCTCCCCTCGTCCTTTTCATCTATACCGCCATTCTTACTCCACATATCGCGTTTCCCTTTGTCACTTATATCTTCCCTTTTTCCTACTTCTTTGAGTTTTCCTTTACTCATTTCTGTTTATTCCATGCCTTATTCCTGGCATTAGCATCATTATAATGGCAGTGCGCTCATTTCTTTTCATGCGTTTCATTTTGTCGGCCTTTATTCCCATCTAATAAGCATTCCAGATTTGGCATTTTGTAATTTTTCTTAGGGATATTCCTCTCATCTCATCGTAGTCACTCTTAAATATTTTACAGTAATCTTACCTGCATTCTCCTACCGGTATTACTATCTATCTATCTATTGCCAGACGCCTCAATCCCGTTTGGGGTGGCCACAAACAAATCGCCTCCAAGTCGCCCTGTCCCCCGCCATTTCACTGCCCTGCTCCCAACTCATACCCCCCTCTCTCATATACCTCTCCACCCCATCCCTCCATCTCATCCTCGGCCTCCCCCTCCCTCTTCCCCCCTCCACCTCACTCACATACACTCTCTTCGTCAGTCTTTCACCCTCCATCCTCTCCACATGGCCAAACCACCTCAGTGTGTTCCTCATAACGCTTCCTATCACATCCACATCCACACCACAACGCTCCTTTATATCCTCATTCGTCAGCCTGTCTCTCCACGTGACTCCACAGGCTCCTCTTAAATAACTCATTTCCACTGCTCTCACTCTTGACTTGTGTCCTTCCAACAATGTCCAAGCTTCACTTCCGTAAGTTAGAGTTGGTATCACAATACTGTCATGTAGTAACTTTTTCATTTCCATGCTCACTTCCCTGTTTCTTATCACTGTTTTCAAAGAACCAGCAACCTTTCTTCCCTGCTGTACCCTTTCAACCACTTCACCCTCCAAACCTCCATCCTTACTCATCACACTACCCAAGTACTTAAACGTACTCACATTTTCCAATTCCTCACCATCCAACCTCGCTGTACATTCACTAACTTCACCTCTCTCAAAGACCATCACTTTACTCTTCCCTACATTCACCTTTAGATTCCGTTTCTTACACACTCTTCCAAACTCATCCACGAAGCCTTGCAGCTCCCCTTCGTCTTCACTCAACAACACAGTATCATCTGCAAACAACAGTACAGGGAGTTTCCAAACACTATCCTCTCTCACCAGGGCCACTCCAACATCCACAACCCTACCTTGTACCTCTTTTATTACCCCATCTATGTACAGATTGAACAACCATAGAGATATGACACATCCCTGTTTCAAACCAACTTTCAAAGAGAAAAATTCACTTAGTTCACCATCCACACGCACTGCAGCCTTCGCACCATCGTACATACTCTTCACAGCATTCAACAACTTCCCATCTACTCCATATATTCTTAACACTTTCCACAATCCTTGTCTATCCACCCTGTCATATGCTTTCTCCAAATCCATGAAAGCCGCATAAAACTTCTTTCCCTTCTCTAGAAACTTTTCCACTAAAGATCTAAGAATATCTGATCTACACAACCTCTTCCTTTCCTAAAGCCTCCCTGTTCTTCTCCAACTAATTTCTCTGTTCTTTCTCTAACTCTGTCTATAAGTATCCTACCATACACTTTTCCTATTCTACTAAGAAGAGAAATACCCCTATGATTACCACACACTTCTTTTTCCCTTTTTCCTTTGTACAAGGGAATAATTATACCTGACTTCCAATCCCCCGGGACTCTACCTTCCTCCCAGGCCAATCTGCACATCTTCCACATCCATTCTACTACTATCTCTCCCCCATGCTTCAGCATTTCACCACACACTCCATCAATTCCTGGGGCTTTCCTCGATTTAACTTTCTTCATTGCTTCCACAACTTCTATCCTACTGATTTCTTCCTGTCTTCTCACCTCCCTCCTTCTCCCAGCCATTCCCCAGCCACTTATACTCGCATTACTTCCATCCTCTACGTTCAACAAATCCTTAAAGTGTTCTCTCCATCTGTTCACTTTTTCTTCCTTCTCCACTAGTAATCTACCATTTTTATCTTTCACTCCCCTGCTTACTTCACTTCCACCCTGTCTTACTCTTTTCATTTCTCTCCAGAACATTTTCTTATAGTCCCTCCACTTTACACTCAAATTCCTTCCAAATTCCTCATCCACTCTCTTCTTACTCTCTCTTACTAATCTTTTCACCTCTCTCTTTCTTTCCACATATAACTCTCTCTTCCGCCTCTCAACTTCTTCCACGCCCCTATTTCTCATCCATTCATTGTATGCTTTCTTCTTTTGTGCCACAGCCTGTTTCACCTCTTCAGTCCACCACGCTGCTCCTTGCACCCCCCTCCGTCTTCTCTTCCTTCCACACACCACATCACATGCTGCACATATTTCTTCTGTAAATATCTTACACACACCTTCCACGTATCCCATCTGCTCCATTTCATATTTGCCCAATCATTCCTCCACTTCTCTCTCTTATACTCTGCCTTTTTCTCATCCTCTTGTAACCTTTCCACTCTCCTTGCAACTACTCCTGCCTCTCGTCTTTCCCTTCTTATATTCCTCCATCTTACTTGCATTCTAATTCTGGCCACCACCAAGTAGTGGTCAGAAAGTCCACTCCCCCAACCTCTATACACTCTTGCATCCTTTACACATCTTCGCATCCTTTCATCCACACACACAGTCAATCATTGCCTTCCTTTCATTCAGTCCACCACCCACCCATCTCATCACTCGCCATGTATACCTGTGGATCATTTTATGCCTGAAGAGGGTATTGGCTATCACCAAACCCCTCCCAGCACAAATGTCCACTAACGCACTCCCATTCTCATCTATCTCAGCAGGCACACCCCACTCACCAACTATTCCATCCACCTTCACATTCCCAACTTTACCATTCATATCACCAATCAAAAACACTCTCTCACTCCTTCCAAACTTTTCCATGCACACTTCCACATTTGTCCAGAACTCTTCTCTCACTATTCTAGCACTATCTTGCGTTGGCGCATACACACACACAATCGCCCACATTTGTATTCCAACTTTTAACTTTATCCACACAATCCTTGACCCAACTGATCCATACTGTCTTATGCTTCTCTTCCATCTTTTACTCACAAATATACATACTCCTTCCTTTGCCCTCTCATTCTCACCTACTCCTGCACATATACCCTCCATACTCCCATTCTCTCACACTTTCTCCTCTCCATTTTGTTTCAGTTATTCCACATACATCCACTTTTGCACCCTCAAGCACCTGGGCAATCTCTCTCTCTTTCACCTCATCATTCTCTCCTCTTACATTCCATGTACTCATTACCAAGTCCTTTGTCCGGTCCTGGGTCGTCATCGTTTGGTCAGTCCTTGTCCGAGGCTTCTTGTTTGTTTTTTTAGTTAGTTGTTTTCCGGGGAGGGGCACTAACCCTCCGCCAACCCTTTTAGTCGCCTTTTACGACAAGCAGGGATACTGGGGGAGTATTCTTGAAAACCCAAATTCACTCCCCCGTTACAGCATATGTGGCCGAGTGGTAACAGTACAAAGCTGGTAATTCTCACAACTTAGGTTCAAATTCAAGTGTAACCGCAGAGCTATAATTAGCATTTAATATGTTGTTGGCAGTTTCGGTACAGTTGAGAGAGAGAGAGAGAGAGAGAGAGAGAGAGAGAGAGAGAGAGAGAGACCATAGCTGTCTCATATTTTCTTTATTCTTCCGTTTTTAATATCTCCCTCAAGCCACCATCACCATTACTTACTCTTTCCTCTATTAAATCTTTCATCCCTTCCCCTCCGTCTATTATCATTTTTATTGTGTGTGTGTGTGTGTGTGTGTGTGTGTGTGTGTGTGTGTGTGTGTGTGTGTTAGAAGTACGTCCGAGATTATATGAGTATGCTGATGTGTGTTTTTGTATATGCTAATGTGTGTGTGTGTGTGTGTGTGTGTGTGTGTGTGTGTGTGTGTGTGTGTGTGTGTGTGTGTGTGTGTGTGTGTGTGTGTGTGTGTGTGTGTGTGTGTGTGTGTGTGTGTGTGTGTGTGTGTGTGTGTGTGTGTGTGTGTGTGTGTGTGTGTGTGTGTGTGTGTGTGTGTGTGTGTGTGTGTGTGTGTGTGTGTGTGTGTGGTGTTAGAGCTACGTCCGACATTGCATATACGTGTGTTTGTATATGCTAATTTGTATTAATGTGCATGTGTATGTATGAGCGTCACTGCAATTCTGTAATTTTAGCTTAACAAGGCTGGGAGTCTAGAGGATAAAGTGTAAGAAAGTAGTACATCAGAGGAGGAAGCTGCAGGTACGCTCGATCAAAAAAGTATTGGTGTACAATTCACGCGAAACAATCCGACATAACAAATGATGGCTACTACAAAATTCCGGTTAATTCCACACTACGTTGATACAATGGTTTGTTAACAATGGCATATCGCTTGCTTGACATTTCCTAGTCAACGCTGTCAGCAGACGTGTATTCAGATAACAAATTTATTACCTCCGATCATTAGAAGATATATTAACCAGTTTGGATAACATCGGACCCCTCCTGTGCGATACTTTTTTTTCTTATCCACTGTACATGGCAGCAATGATAAGAAACAGGGAAGTGAGCATAAAAGTTAAGAAGCTGCTACACAACAATATTATCATCTCCATTCCAACGTTGGGATGTGAAGTTTGCAGTGTGTTGCAAGAACAAACGTTTACAATGAGACAAGAGTAAATAAGTTTACTGAGAGCAACCGATAGACCTACAGACAAATGTGGAATATAAGGAGCTTTCTAGTGCCGATGTAGAACTGCTGGAGAGTATTCGGAGAAGTATACTGAGACGATTTGGCAAAGTGGCAAAATGGAGAATTCGAGATTAACGACGAGAATGTAGGCTACGTAAGTGAGATGGAGGGGGAAGGGAAGACCGAGGATAAGGTGGAAGGATGATGAGGAGAGGTATATTAATAAGGGTGACGTGAGTTGGAAGGGAAGGCAGCCTGTTGCCGGAATAAAGGATGACACGGGGGCGATTTTTTCTGTGGTCATATCCTCCGGAAGCTAATTTCCTTTCTGCGTACCATTTTTGCACTTTTTCATGCACGAAAATCTAAGTGAATTTAGGGTTAGCATTCCTGGTGTCAGGCTATGTTAGTTTATTAATCAGTATCAGCTGGGTCATTCTATCTTACGACAGTTTAAGCTAGATGAGAGAGAAAGAGAGAGAAAGAGAGAGAGAGAGAAAAAAAAAATCAAATATAGCACGTAGTGGATAAAGGATTCTGGCTATAAACAAATGTGTAATTAAGTGATGGTCTAGAGCCCTACACTGGATCCAATGAACTTTACTGATGTATACAAAACCTTAGAGATTCCTGGGCAATAAAGAAAGTACTTATCTTACAGGCATTCCTTTTATCTTCACTCGGGAACGTTAGTTGCCTTCTAATTCTGTCATACCAATTTTATCTAGTTCTGTTTTTCCTTAAGGAACATTTTTCGAAATGCGAGGTTAGATATAGCCTTCAATCAATCCTGCACCTATGAGATCTTTTCTCCTACGCTAAATAAATTTGACTGATGGTAGGCCTAACAACTATCCTCTCACTGTATCGGCATTCACTTTCTAGTTCATCTTAATCCCTCACCGCAAACGACAATATATCTTCAAAATAATATGTTTTAATTACAAGAGTGAAGCAGTGCGTGGGTGAGATTTATGCAAAAATGTGGCACAGCTAACTTCACTGTATGATAGTGTGGAAAAAATGTGAAGTAATGCGTGGGTGTGAGCTAGTATACAAAATTAAAACTCTTTGTTTACTTTCGGACATGACAAACTGTGTACGCACGCCAAAATCTGTATGAAGACACAACGTTAAAATCTAAGGCATTTGTATGAGACCTCAGGTCTACTGATGATTGATAGGCAGATATGTAACGTTAAAATCTAAGGCATTTGTATGAGACCTCAGGTCTACTGATGATTGATAGGCAGATATGTATTGTTCAAGTTTATGAGTTTTACCCGTTCAATTCGGTGGCGTACTTTAAGTGTTACACTGACTACTTCCCGGCTTTATTCAGGTTAGGGAGACACATCAGGTTGTAAAATTTTAAAACTCCTTCACTTCCAATGGTTTCTCCACAGTTAAGAAAGGCATCTGGCGGTGGCAAAGATTAACTGACAAAAAAAAATAAAAAGTCTAATTCAAGGAGCTAGAGATACCAAATGCGTTTTACTTAAATAAAGGTATTTAAAAATTTTACACCAAGCACCTTCGTAACTTCTAACAAATAAGCACCCACCAAACATTACCCCAGATAGTAACATTCAAACGTATTCCAAAATTTTACACCTAGCACCTTCGTAACTCCTAACTAATAAGGAAAGCACCCACCAAACATTAACCCAGATAGTAACATTCAAAGCTGATATACACAGGTGTCTATTTCAGTTCTAGGTGTCGACAGACTAAAGAGACCTTGCCCAAAGCCTGGAAAAAACTGCAGTTAAAACTACATCACTATCCCAAGTATAATGAAGACTTCCAAGCACCCAGCAAACATCAGTATTAAGATAATGACATGCAATCGCCTACTTACATTTCCAGGTGCCTATTTCAATTATTGGTGGCAACAGATTAGAGACATTGCCACAAGCCAGGACAAAAAACTGCAATTAAAACTACATTACTAAGTCAAGTATACTGATGACTTCCAGACGCCTACACATTTCTAAAGTTTAAGAGTTAAAAATGCCAGCAACGTGTAAGAGGATCTCATAAACTTGGGCCTCCAGCATCTCATTCCATCACCCACGCCCTCTCTTCCTGGGAGTGAGTGGGAAGTTCTAGGGCCACATCTCGTGGGCTAATTAGCTTCCCTGTCATCTTTTCCTTAGCGGCTAACCTTCTGTTCTAACTTCTTACTCTAACTTGGCCTAAAACTGCCACCTCTTCACCTTCAAAGCTCAGTTCTTGCGCAAGATCAGTAATGGAATATGATGCTAGTAATGAAGAAGTTTGATGGAAGGTACACTGAACCACAGAACTGTCTTTTTCTGCTAATGGGCTACGTGGAATAAGCTGCAAAAAGACAAAAATCTGGGCCAATTTACTGTAAAACGACTCTAGGATTATGATTTTTTTTTTAACTGTTCGATCGGGCGAAGATGCGAGAACACTGAAGAGAGAAACCTGTACTGTACACACGAAAAACTTTGGGATAGATTAAAAGCACCTACTTGCCCGAGTGCCAGGGGGTTAACTCATCCTCTTCAAACCCACGGTGGGGGCGGAGGGACATTGGTTGCAAGATTGTGACAATGTGAGTTAACTTTTACCTGGTCGTGGTGTAGTGGTATGCTGCCTGGCTCTCACCTGAGAGTCCCGGGTTCGATTCCCGGCATATTGGTAATATATTGGATGCGAGAACACTATTAAATGAGTAACAGAGTGTGGACGCCAATAAACTACCATGTACAGCACCAAAACTGTAATTAATGATACGGCAGATATAGGGTACATGCACCGATGGACTGTTAATGGAAAAACAACAGGTCTTTGTGTTATTTAAGTGGACATTATTAAAGCTACGGTGGTTCTATGCACACCGATGGTATGCTTATGAAAAAAAAAAAAAAAACATATGTTCCTTAACTGGCTTCTCAAAATTTGCCACCATACTGCTGAAAAAGGCTAAAAATTGCCAAAGTGATCTCCGATAATGAGTTACCAAAAATTATCAAAGTTACACTGGACTTACGCACATCGTTGAAAACTTATGAAAAAGTACATTAAAAATGTTATTTTCGTTGCTTTTCTCAAAATTTGCCGACAAACGACTAACACGTGCCAAAAAGCGCTAAACTGAGCCCTCGAACTGAGTCAAGTGTGTAATTCGCCGTGCATTGGTATAAGATTCCAAAGTCTCTAACTAGTATTGTGCAAATTATGAAACAAAAATGGATCATCTAAAAGTGTGCATAAATAACAGGCAAAAGGGAAACACTTCTTCTTTTAGTTAGCGTAGCAGTATAAGCAAGTTTCTCACTCGAACACTTTCCACGCTCGTAAGAGAGAACTCTTAGGACTCCATTTCTTGTAACTACCAAAAGATTATTTCAGCCCAGCCGGGAGGGAACTCTGGCAGTAAAGGGATTAATGAAGACGTTTTCTCAACCCCACCAGTTCGAAAATTTCTCTCTACCGTACTAAACGATATGAACATACTTTTTACTAATTTTCTGTGGGTTAGACGTGTTAATGGAGAAGCTATCTTTGAAGTAGGGCTTACATGGTGAGGTTGTGTATTTTTCGCTCTGGAATCTGCCTACCGTAAATATTAGCAATGATATAACAACTTTCTAGGGCAAGGTTAGAGTCATTTCTGAATTTGCTATATCTCATTTTGTTTTTAGCAATAACAATAGCCTACATTTTGCAAACAAACATAACAAATTTTGTAAACTGAATTTCACATCCTTATCTTTTTTCTATACGACAACATGATACTATCATTGAATAAGTCCACTAATATTTTGGTGCGAAATATTATGACACGACGACGACGACGACGATGATGATGATGATGATGATGATGATTGAGAGCATGTTTAGCTACGGCATCGGTGAATTTGGCTTGGCGCTCCTTTTAGTTTCCTACCGATACCAATTTTCTAACACCTTTTGAAGCGAAGTCAGTAACGCTTAAGTGGAGTGTACAACTGGTTTATTAAACTAACAAAGATCCCTAACTCCTTTCAGTCTGGCTGACGGTCAGATTGAATGGTTCATACCTAATAATTAAGTTCATCAAATTTCCTGTAACCACGACTTAGCATTTGAACTGTGTGATTGTGAAGGCGAAGAAGGTGGTGAAGATTAAGATGAAAGGTGGTGATGGTGGTGGTGGTGGTGATAACTTAGTCGAACTGATTAAAGTCCGGTTTTCTCAGATGAAATCAAAACGACTAAGAGGTAAAGATGAAAGTGAAGGTAAAGGTAAAGGTGAAAGATGATGATGATGATGATGATGATGATGATGATGATGATGATGGCTTGACTATGAAGATGATGATGTGGATTCGGCTGGATAAAATAATTTTCTATAAATGTTCTACTGAAGGCGAGAATCCATCAGGATAAGCCGAAGTTTATAAACGTCATCTATGAATCTGGTTCTGCACCCCTGCTCCCCCTCCCTCCCCCTCGTCCATCAGGTCTGCATACACCAAACTTCACTCACTAATTTTTGCTCCCCGTATCGGCTCACAACTTTTCTCATTTGCTGGATACCTGATGCACGACCGTGGTATTCCTATCGGACACCTTGGGACGCATTCTCGAGGATTCTGGAGGAATCCTTTATACTTCTTCCCTACTGGATTATTTTCTTATAAGTAGCACTTCAGTGTCACGCTGCGCGTTTGTTGTCCTATAAAAATCGACACCGCCTGAACAAATACATTACATCTGAATATTTTAGGTACCTTTCACTTAGTACAGAAGAAGTTATCGCTTAAGAAATAGGTGGGAGGGGGTAACGCTCTCCTCTGTAGAGGCAGCCAGGCTACGTTGTCATTTTTTTTTTCACTTGATTATATTCTACTGTTTATTTATTGTCTGGTTTTATTATATCTTCATTGTCGTGCTTTAACCTGATAACAAGCGGGATTTGACCCTGGCACTCTAGTTGCGTCGCCAGGTTATTTCGGTCATTCACTCATTCGTTTATTAGCAGGTGCTAGCAAGCCTTATCAGCTCCCAAGGACACGGGCCTTTCCGGCAAGGCCTCTGTTGTCGTTGGAAGCGGCGGTTCCCTGGCATCTCTTTCTTACTGGTTCATTGTTGCATATAGCACGTTAATTTTACCTTGTCGTTTGCATCGTTTTAATACCTTCACCACAAAGGAATCACTTCTGTGCTGCATAAAGTAATATGGTGGAGGCAAAAACAATGAGGACAGCACTTCTAGTTGATATTGGAGATTTCGCAACACCTTCTCCATAGTGATTTTATTGTGTACATTACACCTCAATATCCTCTTGTAGTCTATGTTACTGATGGAAATTATGTCAGTACTAAAATGACAGAACATTCGTGAAAGTCAAGGTGTAATATGCAAAATAAATCGCTTAGGAAGAGGTGCTACGAAGATACTTGAGAATGTGTAAGGTGTAATATGCAAAATAAATCGCTTTGGAAGAGGTGCTACGGATACTAAAAATAAATCGCTTACAATGAGGTGTCACGAAGCCTCCTATGCCACTCAGAATACGGCCGTAAATCAGAGAAGTCACTGGACCGAAGAGATTGAAGGAGATCCATCTACTCCATTAACAACGAGATGTCCTTCTCTGGATGAACCCAATCATCTGCAGCAAGAATAAAATACAAAAGGTGTCGTCGTAGTGAAGGGCATAAGTTCGAACATCCGATAAAAAACGTGACGTGAATCGTAATACCGTCAACTGAAAGGTGAAACTGGTGTACTGCAGGGTGAAACTGTTCCTCTCCAGCAGTCCACCTTACACTCCTACGGGGACTGGAAGGGAGTTGTGGGACATCTGGAAAACCGAGTCGCACACCTGCTGGCTATATCGCTATATGGATGCCACCACATAAAGGCGATCTTCTGCAGCACAGTCTAAATGGTACGTGCCATGCGCAGGGCGTGTTATACATAGTAAGTGCTAAATGCAGTAAGAAATGCTGTACAAGCCAAATGCTGTACAAGCCACAAGCATGACAAGCCACAAGCAGTTCAAGTCAAATGCAGTATAAACCAAATGTATCACAAGCTAAATGCAGTACTCGCTAAATGCATTATGTGACAAGTGCAGTACGTGCCAAATGCATTTTTAAAGGTGCCGAGAAGCCTTCAAGTTAGGGGTACGAGTTTTATCCCCAACTCATCCCGTTTTGAAGAGGAGACTGGGTTGGCCGGGGAGCCCGGGATTCCTGGTAGTTTTTCATGGACTTAATATTGCGGATTTTAACGCTCCTTGCCCTGCGAAGTTTAATATCCTAAACAAGATGAAAGTGTGAAGTTATAGCCCAGAGATATCCTGTATATTGCTAAAAGTTTTGATGGGTTACTCGAGACGATAAGCGTCCCGCCTGCAAAACAGACACACTCAAGCATACATATATGCATACATAAATTGCGCACGCACACGCACACACACACACACACACACACACACACACACACACACACACACACAACGAGAAAAAAATAGTGGGAAGTGGTGAGCAGCATAAATCATACAATGAATACACAAAATCTTTTTCTGCCTAGATATATTTATTCGCTGACAGCACAATTCTTTTCAGTGAATGAGGGGAGGAGCTTCAATGGCAGTAAATTACAGCGCTAAAAGGGGAGTCTGGAGATGAACAGGAAGGAAATGAAAGTTCTTTCAGTCAGATATTCAACCTATTCCAGAAAAAAAAAGGACTGGACCTTACTGTGTTGAAATATCCATGCTCGTACCAACTATCTAAAGAAAGCAGTTCAGACAGTCCGTGGCAACAAAATTAAGCAAAGAATAATAAACTATTGGAGGGATTTTGGGAAGCAAACATGGTAAAGATTATGACTATCTTGGTGTTAAAAGTTTATCAATACTGTGTATTTTCTGTTGTAAAATGTGGATCGGAAACCAAAACTATAAGAAATTCCGAAGAACATAAACTTAGAAGGTGCAACATGTCAATATAAACAAAAAGCATCTGGGATAAGGGACAACTCGAAAAAAGGTTAATATCATTACATCTCGAAGACACACACAAATATTCGCAGGTCATATTATTAGTAAAACAAATAATAGTTACGCGGGCAACAAGGGAGACTGACTGGAAATACATATCGAGTGAGACGGAGAGGGAAAAAGAAATTCGCTGATGAACTCCTTTGTATTCACTTATGTGCTGGAACTGAACGGAACAGGCAAAGTCAACATAGAGACAGATGGAATTCCCTTTCTGCCAGAACGCGATGGAACAGGCAACTGCCATTAGGTGAAAGTGGAACCTTCCTTACCAACTTTCCTTATTTTACCTCCTCGTTCGTCTTTAACCTCTCCCATATTGCTTTTGTCTCTCCATTTTTCCTCCCCTACTCTCTCCCGGTTACTCATTCACTATCATTTATGCTATGATGCTGGATGTGCTATTTCCAGTGATATTTAAATGTATTATGTACAATGGGATAATATGGAAAATATGTGGTCAAAAACTGATGTACAATACCTAAACCCCAAAGTATACGCCCCCCCTCTCTCTCTCTCTCTCTCTCTCTCTCTCTCTCTCTCTCTCTCACACACACACACACACACATACACAAACACACTCACACCGAATTATCATCGAAACTCTATGTAGGCTGATACTGGACATGTGTGATGATTTACCACACATTCAGCATGTCTGATAATTCTTAAGAACTGAAGATTCGGGTTGGTTACAAATTACTGTATCTTACTTCCACCTTTCGACCAAAGGTTTGAATTTAGGCATTTTATTCTGATAAACTCCTGATGAATTTATTGGAGAGAGAGAGAGAGAGAGAGAGAGAGACTGAACGCAACCATAGGTGTAATTCCTGTAGTCCGGTGACTTTTTATTTTACTCTTGTAATCTACACACGCCTTATGGGAGGCTGACCGAGCTGGAGGGATCAGATATTTTCATTACCCCTTTCAGTTCTTCGTTCCTCTCCTACGCTGTACAAACTCGTCTGGTCGTAGGAAAACAATAGTAAATAGGACGTCATGGCAGTGAAGGGGTTAAAAAACAATCCCAAGAACGCTTTCACTGCAACGGCCTGACGTAATTTATTCTGGTTCAGCGGAAGAAATTTTGCCCCCAACCCCTGGTCTCTCTTTCTCTCCACCTATAACCCTTAACCCCCTGGCCTGTGAATTATAATCTTTTTAAATTTATGCTTGCTTGTATCAGACGGTTTTATTCAACTTAGGAAAGCCTTCTCGTACTGAAAGGGTTTATCAATGCTATATCCAACCCCACCAGTTCGAAAACTGTGTCAAAATGAATAAAATACTCAGGAAATGAATAAAACAGTAATTCAGAGAATGAAAATGAAGGAAACATGCCCGACCTCTGTGGGTTAATCTCGCAAAGGGTGGCCACAAACAAACCACCAAGGTATATCTGAATAGTGAATTTATGCATACTTTAGATTCGTTTCGGCCACCCTCTCCCTTAATCTTAACAGTGTTGTCTTAAGTGGATAAAGAGAAGAGAGAGAGAGAGAGAGAGAGAGAGAGAGAGAGAGAGAGAGTGTGTGTGTGTGTGTGTGTGTGTGTGTGTGTGTGTGTGTGTGTGTGTGTGTGTGTGTGTGAACAAAACGACTCGGTTCTGATCAGATTTAACCAGACCTGACGTAAGGGTTGAGGGTAAGTCAAGAACTAAGAAGCCGATAAAAAAAAAAAAAATCAAAGATAATGGTCACAGGGCAAGGTAAAATATCGATCCAACTGTGTCTGTCAATACAATAACCGAAACCGTTTTGATCTGACTGCTACCAAACTTATTGATAATGCTGACTGGCAGCCATGGTTCGACTCGCCGTTTCTTGACAAAATTAAGACACATCAAGGTCACATGAAAAGGTCTACATATTTTTTTCTTTTTCTTTTTTCAATTTAGACCAACCTTTGTGGACAGTCAAGGTGCGGTAAAGACGATGCATTCAATTTTGAGAACAACCAGTCATAGGCCAAGATCATAGGGAAAGTCCACAATTTAATGTGCAGACCACATGGCAAGGTCAGCTTAAACACTACTGATCTGCTTTACAACAAACTTAGTGGAAGGGATGATGGTAATTCCTGGACGAAGGGATTAAATTTCAAGAATACCTAGTCAGCTGTTAAGGTCGCAAGGCAAGGCCAGAGTTCGAGCCGTGTTTGTCTGTGTATGAATAGAATAATTAAAACGGTTTTGATCTGGCCTTAACCAAACATGGTGGAAGGGTTGGGAGTTACGCACGGGGATAAGCTTTTGTTATTTAGAGCAATATGCCAAAGGTGTTAATTACACTGCAGGATCAATCTGTTATTTTTATACCCCTTTTACCAAATTTTGTGAACTGGTTTACGGTCAATCAAGGATGAAACAATTAGACTCTGCGGGCAATCAGTCGAAGGTCAAGGTCACAGGACAAGGTCAAATGATCAGCTGCATAATTATCGCCCACCTAGAAAAGCAATAATGTTTGTGTGTGTGTATGTCTGTCTGTTACCAAAATATCTCAAAATCAAGTGGGCAAATTGTATCCAAACTTAGTGGGCAGTATCCCGGGATAGGTAGCTTGCTGGTTAATAATTTTGGCAAGGTTGCAATTTTAAGTTTCCGACTGACAGAAAACTGCTTTTTTTTTGGGGGGGGGGGGATGAAGAGACAGTGAAACCAGCAGGCAAAAATCTAAAACTCTTCTTTTCCTAGACTTTGTCGTATTTGCTGTCGCCCGACATGAGAGTCTATAATGTACCGTTAATCTCTCGTCGCAGTGTGTGTCTGTGTGTGCATCTGCATGTCTCAAAATGAAGTGGGCAAATTGCATCACAATTTTTGGGGTAGTATCCCGGGAGATGTGGCTTGTTGGTTAATAATTTTGGCAAAGCTGTAATTATATGCCTCCAATTGCCAGAGGATTATTGCTCTATGCTTTTAGTGATGGCAGGCGATACGCATGCCTGGGAGAATGCTTTGGCTGTCCATCAAACAACTTTGATTCAATTTAGACTTAAAGATAATTTGATGGAAGTATTGAGGGTGAGCCAAGTTTGAAGGCATTTGATTTAGTGAACAACAGGGTAGAGTTACAGGGCAAAGTCAACTATTCGGCCCAAAGACCATTTATAGAGCGTGAGTGTTGTACTGAGAGGTTCTCTTTGTCAGATATCTTCGAACAACTTAATTCAGTTATCATGAACTTTTTGTACTGGGCAGATTTTAATCATCCTAGGAAGCTTATCGAACTTGAGGGGATAGATTTAGCCCTCGTTCATCCTTTCATTTCGAGAGGGACCTATGGAGTTCAACACAATAGACTGAAGGTCAGTTAAGCGAAAAAGACCTCCTCGAACTTAGAGGAATAAAACATGAGTCCCATGAATGTAGGGTCGTCTGTTTTATTGTTGATACTTCCAAATAATTAATTCACCTCAGGGAAGGCATTTTGTTGTGAACAGGTTAATGACGGCTATACTCGAACCTCTTAAGTTCATAAAGTATCTCCAAATCGCGTGAGTGTCGTACGAATGAAATACAAGGTGACCCGTAAATAGCACTCCACTAGTAACTTGCCTTATTTTCTTATGCGAAGAAGAAGGAACCAAAGGCCACGAGCCTGCAATAATTGTTCCTTCCAAAAGAAAAACAAAATACAAGAGAATGCCAAATTCAAGATCCGTTCATTTCGAGATGCCTGGACACACTGTGTTTGAAAGACGAGATAATAGGAAGCAGGAAATACAGACAGAGGGAGACAGTTCCAGAGTTGACCTGTTGCATAAATGAAGGACTGAAAGTAACGGTTAACTCTTGCATTAGCGAGTTGGACAGAAAAGGGATGAGAGTTTGCTGCTAGATGGGTACTACGTGCCCATCGAAGAGGTGGAGGAATGCAAGAAGACAGTTCAGGGGAGCAGTGACCATTGAAGTAGCATTAGAAAGGAGATAAAGATGCAACAGTACGGCGAAGAGACAGAGATTGTAAGGAGTCAGTAAGAGAAGGAGAATTAATGAGACGAAAAGCCTTTGACTTCACCCTATTGAGAAGAGCTGTATGTGGGGAGCCTCCCCACACATGAGAGTTGTACTCCACACAGGGGCGGATAAAACCCGTGTATAGAGTCAACAATTGTGCTGGGTTAAAGAAGGAACGGAGTCGGCTTAGCACACGTAATTTCTTGGAAGCAGATTTTACAAGAGATGTAATATGATCTTTCCAAGATAAGTCCCGAGTAAATGAAACCCCAAGCATGTTCAAGGATGATGCAGGATTAAGCTGAATATTATTAAACATTAGTGGGTACACCTGTGGAAGATTTTGTCGGGTTGATAGGTGTATGAACCGAGTCCTTGATGCATTAAAAACAACAAGATTATTTTTACCCCAGTCAGAGATACGAGCCAAGTCAGACACTATGTGTGCCATAGCCTCATCCCTCGTTTGTTGAAGCAACTTCTGATATGGGCGTTGCAGGAACCGAATGGAAAGGTGAAGGGTGGAGTCATCAGTGTATGTGTGGATAGGGCTAGATATACAGTTTAGAAGGTCACTGATGAATAAAAGGAAGAGAGTTGGTGATAGAACAGAGCCCTGAGGAACACCACTGTTGACAGATCTAGGAGAAGAACGATGGCCGTCTACAACAGCGGCTATAGAACGACCAGAAAGGAAGCTGTAGATGAAGGCACATATAGAAGGATAGAAACCATAAGAGGGCAATTTGGAAATTAAAGATTTATGCCAGACTCGATCGAAAGCCTTTGAGATATCAAGTGCAATGGCAAAGCTTTTGCCAAAGTCTCGAAAGGAGGATGACCGCGAGTCTGAAAGGTAGGAGAAAAGATCGACAGTGGAGCGTCCCTGACAGAACCCGTACTGACGATCAGAAATAAGGTTGTGATAGGAATGATGCTTTAAAACTATTCTATTAAGAACTGACTCGAAAACTTTTGAGATACAGGATGTTAAAGCAATTGGACGATAGTTAGAGGGTTGGGAATGGTCACCCTTCTTTGGGACTGGGTGAATGAGAGCAAACTTCCAGCAAGAAGGAAAGGTACAAGTTGAGAGACAAATGCGAAAGAGTTTGTCTAGGCAGGGTGTAAGCACAGAAGCACAGTTCTTGAGAACAACAGGAGGGACTCCATCAGGCCCATATGCCTTGTTAGTATTGAGGCCAGTGATGGCAGAAAATACATCAGCCATGAGGAAGTCAGAGAATGGAAGTGATGGAGGAACAGCACCGGAATCGTCTAAGGTGGAATTGGAGGAGAAAGTCTGAGCGAAGAGATTTGCTTTATCAGTAGAAGGAATAGCTACAGAGCCATCAGAGTAGAAAAGAGGAGGGAAGGATGATGAGGTGAAGTTGTTAGAAAGGTTTTTGGCAAGGTGCCAGAAGAAGCGGGAAGAATTCGAGTTGGAGAGTTGAGAGCATTTACTACGGATGAAATTATTTTTAGCAGAGCGAAGAACAGACTCAGCACGATTCCGGGCAGAAACGTATAAAAGATGTGTTTCAGGGGTGGGTTGGCTCCGGTACCTTTTATAGGCCCTCTCCTTGTTGCGGATAGCATTAGAACAAGCGTGATTAAACCAAGGCTTTCTTGCATTAGTCAAAGGATATGAGAAGGGAATGTATGCTTCCCTGCACGAGAGAATAACCTCCGTATGCGAAAGGCACACTCAGAAGGCTCCCGGCCATGGAAGCAATAATCATTCCACGGAAAATAAAAAAAGTATTGCCTGAGGGCCTCCCAATCCGCAGCTCCAAAGTGTCACAGACGACGTTTCTATGGAGGGTCCACAGGCCGTACCGAAGCGATAGGACAGGTTAAGGTGATAAGGTTGTGATCGGAGGAGTCCAACGGAGAGAAAAGATTAACAATGTAAGCAGAAGGATTAGTTGTAAGGAAGAGGTCAAGAATGTTGCAGCTCTCTCCAAGGCGGTCAGTATTTGTGTGTTATGAGAACGGTGAATCTAATGGTGTGAACGTGGGTGTGGTAGTGAGTAGGAAATTAAGTAATGTTGCCGGAGACACAGACAACGTTGACAGAGCCGTCAAACACGAGAAATCGCCCGACGGAGTGGGAAAAAAAAGTTAGGTATTTTAGAGCACCCTGTATAAAGGAAATGCCGGTATTGTTTGGGTTAAGCCCGTGAACCAGAGAACATCACTAGTATTTTATTTTTGTTACACCCAGACAATTTGTTTGTTTGTTTTTTTTCAAGCCGGATGAGTTAGCTACAGCGGTCACTAGTCCCTTGAAAACGATTTTTTTTCCCCACAGTTGAGTGAAAATGCCTGAAGACAGCAAGCATAAAACGAAAAGCTGGACATGGGATTAGTTACCCCCTTCAGTACCTTAACGTATTATAGGCTTCTTACTGATACCAGACAAATTTATTCATTTGAGGAAAGGCATTAAAGGTGTTAACGAAGGCTGTACAGTATCTAACCCCAACAGTTATAGCTCTTAGGTTAAGCAAAATCGTCAGGGAGCAGCAAGACTTAGATATAACTTTCATTAACCCCGCCACTAGATGAGTTCTTCCTTAATCAGGCAAAGTATTTTGCTGATTGTTCTTAATGCCTTCAGACAATATTATTATTTGGAAAGACTTTCCAAGGTGAAGGAATTAAATATAAATACCTTTTATTAAGCCCTTCGCTACTAGAGGTCAGTCTAAAGCTGAATAAAATCTTCAGGTACTAGCAGGAAAAATTATGTTGTCATCGAAATGGAGGCATCTTCTTGAAAAAAAAAAAAAAAATGGTCTGCAGAGAACTTCAGTATAACTAAAAATAAACAATCAGACTGCAATGTCCATACTCAAGAAAGTTTACGTATAACGACCCACATCCCAGCAGGAGGGACGAGCAGCTGCACCTCTTCGTGGCTAACAGGGCACTGAAACCCTGAGACACCGTTCTTGCAGTTTATAGCGGCACTAAGCGAAACTGAGCAACTAAAACCTGAGTTCAGTGGAGCCAGTTACACTAAGTAGTCCGAGCTACCCGCAATCTTCAGCTAACTCTCTCTCTCTCTCTCTCTCTCTCTCTCTCTCTCTCTCTCTCTCTCATTTGTACTTGGGGTATCATATTATTAGGGTGGGGATTGTGAGCAGTGCTTATGGTTTAATGGCTTAACAGAGAGGTGGTTTTTATAATCTGGTAAGAAACAGAGTTGTCTCGCTGAGATTTTAAGTATTTTGACTATTTTGAGGGGAGGGGATTCGAGGCATCCCCCAGGTGCTTCAGACTGCGATTTTTAAAATTTATTTATTTATTTATTTTTGCAACAGAAGCTAAGCAGGGATTTTCAGTACTTAGCCTAACAGAGCTTAATACTTTGCCTAAGCGAGCATATTCGTTCGGATAATTAAAAAGAATTTGGATCGATATTTTACTTAAGATTTTAGTATTTTCATTCACTAAATCTAGTTTTGATAGAGGTTTAAGAATTCTCAGCAGTAGCTTGTTGTTCTGACAGAGGTTTAAGATTTTTTTTTTTACCAAAAGCTGTTCCACAAGGTTTTCAAGAATTATCTATGAGCGGTTTGGCTTGGATTTTAAGGTTTGTGAACACGAGTTGTTTTGCTGGGATTTTAAGAATTGTGAACATAAGCTGTTTTGCTGAGATTGCAAGATTGATGACTGAGTTGTTTTGCGTGATTTTCAAGAGTAGGCTATACATGAGATTTCCCTATCTACCGTTTCGCAACATGGCACTGTTCGCCCTCATACGTGTTCACGGCTGAAGTTTCGCTACTCAAGGGAAGGTGTTTTGCTACGCACTTGTTTCGCCATACCCTGGTTTTGCTACTCTGGCTTCCTACCATTTATAAAATAAATCAGTGTGCTGTTACATCACATATCATGAACCCACGCTAACTGTAAAACAATGGCAGAGCTACTGAACTGTAAAAGTTTTGTATTACAGGCTACATCGATAAACTGAACGAACAAAATATACGTTAATAATGTTGTTGTTAACCCAGGTCAATTTGGTTTACAATACCCATCAACCGCAAACAAGGAACCGCCCCTGCAGTGCAGTCCCCTGAAATGAACCGATGATCCTTTGTGACGAAGAGCCCCTCGCCACAACGAGGCGTGGTGAAGAGTGGGGAGGTTTGGTTCTTGGATGGACGTCGCATTTGTGCCTCTCCATCCAGTTAGCCATAGTAGCCTCATCACCCCCTGTTATTTAATAATTTGGTCACTATTCAGCGTTGCAAATGGTTTCCTGCAAATCAGGAAACACTAAGTTTGTCACTCAGCGCAGAGCTTCCCAAAACGTTAAGAATAATAATGAACTTTGACAGAAAGGAAGGAAAAAATAGGAAGAGGGGAGGAAACAGAAAAAGAATGAGAAAAGATGATGGAAGTAGTAGACAGCACTACACCAAGTGAGTGGATGATGGTTGCCACCACCTACCAATGTTTAGTACTGTGAAATTATATACAGTATATACGGTACAAGAGACGAGGACTGAAGCTATCCAACAGAACATTTCAAATATTTCATTGCCACTGGCGCAGTAAAATATTTTATACAGGTTAACACTATATAATTTTGTTCAGTTCATGGAAATCTTAGCGGTCCGAATCTTCAAAATTAATTCTACTGATCATTTTGACAACACTAAATATCAGCTGAACAAAATGCACCGAAAATTTATCAAACGTTCAAGATTTTCCATTTTCTATTACCGGATGTTACTTCATATTAGTGAACATGATGCAGTTATTCGGCCATCGTCTTTACATTCAACACAAAGAGCGACTTACAGTTTTAAGAAATTAAGCACATGATCCCTCATATGCCTGTCAACAGCCTCTGCTTCTGCCAGCAGTAGCGCTACCAAGATAGAGCCGATACTTAACCTGCCGATTTCCCAAGGATATGCTAGCATAAACCACTCAAATCTCAAACTAGCTATTATTATATGCAGTGATCGCGGTGTAATGTATGCGTGGTAAAAAAAAAAGAAAAAAAAGAAAAAAAAGAAATGGCATGAAGCAAAAGCATTATTTATGCTACCTTTATCCCATCAATCCGACGGCCTATTATGTTCTATTCGTGCTACTTCAGCCGATTTAATTCTGCCTAGGAGAGACGTTTTGGACTGAGGGAGTTAATGAAGGCTATTAGTAACCCCTCCAGTTCGAAGTCTTGTAAGCTGAATAATATCGTCTCAAGGCTTCGAGATTAAAATGAAAAATACATCATGTGAGTGAAGGGTTTAACAACGGGTATTAGAGCCAAAACATATTCTGATACAATTTCTGAAACCAATTACAAACTATTCTTCAGTATAATATTTTTTCTGCTAATCTTTACGTACAGTGCACATATAGCCATGTGTAATAAGGAACGAAACCACGTAGCAGCGAACGCAAATTCACCATTATCTCTTTGGTAGCGAAACCACCAGCCGCGAAGCCTTTGGGTAGAGAAATTTTTGGATGCCAATTTCAAGACTTTTGACTGAACTGTTTTGCGAGATTTTAACAAGACAAATGCTTTTGACTGGATTTTTAAAAATTATTTGTTTCCATGAATTTTAATTGCAAAGCACCACACCCCGAAAAAGTAAGCACCATCAAGAGCGCAATGATCGAAAGTGGCTGTCCCGTAAATTCAGTCATGAACAGTAATAGGAATAATATATATTCTAATACAGCAATATTATAATCATAATGATGATGATGCCAGAACACAGTAGATGGTGTTGATGACGATGATGCATACACAGACTATGAGGGTAGTACTTTAGGTGGGGGAGGAGACTTCATAATATTTATCCTCAGAGACTTACATTGTGCCCAATACATTTTAATATTCTCTCGTATGTTGTCTAGGCCTATACAGTTTTATAATATCGACAATGCTTCCATCAGTAGCATATTGCTCCTGCTGTTATTTCTGTTAATATTCCAGAGTCATCAGATCGCAAACGCGGCGAACTGCAGGCTGGAGCTACCTTTGTTCAGCTGTCCTCCTCCCTTTCAGAGAGAATGAAGAGAGAATTGTGTGCAACCATCCGACATAGGCTATAAGGGAATAATATACCGTAACATGCAAAACAAGTGAGGAAGTGGTGCTTCGAACAACATCGAAACACCGAGTCACTCTCTCTCTCTCTCTCTCTCTCTCTCTCTCTCTCTCTCTCTCACACACACACACACACACATTCTTCCCTAGTGATTTACTTTCATATTACACTTTAACATTTCGACGTATGTTTTTCATATCGCATTATAAACGGTTTAGTCTGCATCAACATCATACAAAGATCTTGAATTAGGTAAAAAAAAAAAAAAAATGGATGGGGTTTTTACGATATCTCAACTTCATTTATCTGATCCAGCAGTCGGTATCTTCCCTCAATAACCAAGAAAACTAAACCTAGAGACCTCATTATTATCAAATTAACACCTGGTCATGAACTTAATGGCGAATCCATAACATAATACCAATGAAATTATTCTGGATTCCGCAGAGACGAAATCTAAAAGCCGGCAGCCAAGGCCAGTAAAACTTATTGGCCTTGCCGGCAGCGACGAACTTTGAGACAAGCTCCGGACGATGGATCATTTCACTGTACCTTGGTTCACGGAGACGATGATTCTGCTCACTCGTCCTACGCCACTCGTCAACCAACATCGCCGCAACTCACTGTCGCCGCCAAACGCCGTGAAAATGCCATTAAAAAAAAAAAAAAAAACGCACATTTCCACTCCCACATCCACCCACACAGACAAACGTAAACAAACTGAGGCAGGAGGAGAGGGGAGGGGTGGAGACGGAGGGGTACCTCCTCGTCACATTTTCCATAACCAGGTGACTTGCAGAAAATGGGAAGCTTATAAGAAATTTTTTTTTTTTTTTGCCATGGTAGATTTAGCTCTATTGTTGAATAAATTATGTTAAAATACAAACGTCAAGCAAATAAAGAAAAATATCACACAACAATTGGTGTAAATACAAGGTTCTCTGTCAACAAAGAACTCCATGCACAGTACACACTACACTTCCTTTCCAAAATTAAAAAAGAAAAATGGCGTCCAATAATCAAGCCTAGGAGTCCCCAGGGTAGGGGGGGGTCAAATGCCCCCACCATCCGCCCCACTCTCGGTGACGACTCAACGAGCTGCCTGGAACTAATGTCTGACTCACTTCTTCATTTCTGCAACATTCGCGGCCTTTTCTCTAACTTTCTCTCTGTTGAGCACCACCTCTCCTCCTCTAAACTTCACCTTCTCTTCTCAACTGAGACTCAGCTGTCTGATGCCACTGATAGCAACCTTTTTTCTGTATCCTCCAACTTTCTCTATACTCATTTCCAAGACAAAAGAGGCCATTGTGTATACGTACGCAACGACTTATCTTGCCCTCGTGTTCCTAAAGTTGATTCTACTGAATTCTCTACTCTATGGCTTCGGCTTTCCTGTCATTCCCGGACAAAATACATCTGTGCTGTTTGCTTATCCCCCAATTCTACTGACTGAAAAATTCTTCGACTATCTTACTTCTACAGTGGAACATATTCTGTCCACTTCTCCTTTCTCTGAAAGCTCCATTCTATGAGATTTCAATGATCACCACCACCTATGGCTCTCCTCTCCTTTCACTGATCCAACTGGTGAAGATGCCTCCTTTTTTTTCTATCCTTAATGACCTAGAGCAGCTTGTACAGCACGCTACCTGTATCCCTGACTGCCTTGGAGAGAGGCAGTCAGGGATACCTGACCTCTTCCTTACAACTAATTCTTCTGCTTACACTGTTAATCTTTCCTCTCCATTAGGCTCCTCCGATCACAACCTTATTACCTTAACCTGTCCTATCGCTCCGGTATGGCCTGTGGACCCTCCAAAGAAACGTCGACTGTGGCACTTTGGAGCTGCGGATTGGGAGGCCCTCAGCCAGTACTCCTTTGATTTTCCCTGGAATGATTATTTCTTCCATGGCAGGGAGCCATCTGAGTGTCTTACACATGGCATGGACGCATACATTCCCTTCTCATATCCACTAACTAATGCAAAAAAGCCTTGGTTTAATCATGCTTGTTCTGCTGCTGTCCACAACAAGGAGAGGGCCTATAAAGGTACAGTACAGAAAGTTCCGCATTACCCACTGTTCGGAGCACTTGTGGTCGACGAATAGTCACGAAGCAGCAGCCAGACCCACGTGTCTGGTAACTGTGAGTGGGAGAGAGGGTGGCCGTGGGTGGGAGGGTTTGGAGAGTTGCTCATGTCACAGTATCAATACATGTTTACTGTGAAAGGTATGCTTCTATGCCTTCGTTTTGTAATGTTCGATAGGAATGATAGCTACAGAGACCGATCTTATAATTAGGAATTCCCATTTCATTCTGTCTAAAAGAAAACGAAAAACCTGTTAAACGCTCATATTGAATGTTATTGCTTATTATTATTATTATTATTATTATTATTATTATTATTACATAGTACCTTAGACTCTAAGTTCGAGATGAATAATTACCAGAATAACACTGAAAAGTTTGCAGGCGGATGTTTACAGTGGGATGACAAAGAATAAATAAGTAAACAAATTTATAAGAATTTACATATAGATAGAAAAATATAGATAGATAATAGATGTTTTGTTTTCGAGTCAACACATAATATAAATATATGTTATATCGTTATGAATATTTCCTTGGGAAACGTCTCATGTTAAAGTCGAGAGGGAATGAAAGCATTCAAACCTCTGTCCGAACCCAACAAACTTCCATAACTTTCCTGCCAACACCAGCTCTACAGACATCTACGTAATCTTCTTCATAAAATGCTAGCATTATATTGTCATCAATCCTTACTAAAGTACCGGTAACTCAAACACAGCGTCCAAGTCATACATTGCTGACCTACACGTGATTCCCAGACTATCACTAAATCCTTCTCTGCCCCTAATCCCCCGCCTCCCCCTCCTTCACACTGACAGTTACCAGACATAGGAGGTCTGGCTGCCCGTTCACATTCACCTGTCTCACACCAGTGCTTCGGGAGGTGGGCAATGCGGAACTTTCCCCAACTGAACCAGATCCAACCCACCCCTGAATCACAACTTGTTTATGTTTCTGCTCGGAATCGTTCTAAGTCTGTTCTTCACTCTCCTAAAAATAATTTCATCCGTACTAAATGCTCTCAACTCTCCAACTCGAATTCTTCCCGCTCCTTCTGGCACCTTGCCAAAAACCTTTCTAGCAACTTTACCTCACCATCCTTCCCTCCTCTTTTCTACTCTGATGGCTGTGTAGCTATTTCTTCTACTGATAAAGCAGATCTCTTCACTCAGACTTTCTTCTCCAACTTCACCTTAGATGATTACAGTGCTGTTCCTCCATCACTTCCCCTCTCTGACTTCCTCATTGCTGACATTAAAATTTCTTCAGCTGATGTATTTTCTGCAATCACTGGCCTCAATACTAACAAGGCATATGGGCGTGATGGAGTCGCTCCTATTGTCCTCAAGAACTGTGCTTACACCCTGCCTGGGTAAACTCTTTCGCCTTTGTCTGTCAACTTGTACAGTCGTGGCCATAAATAATCACCTATCCTCCTGTATCCCGTGCCTCAGACTGGCTTGTTTATGCGCGGCAAGTCACACTGGAGTAAGAGGGGCCAGAGAGAGAAGGGAAGGTGGGTGGGGGGATGTGGGGTGGTGCTGGGGTGGAGTGAGGGAGGGGAGGGCGGGTAGGTAGGGGAGGGAGAATGAAATACGAAGTTGTGGCCACATAATTTGTCAATATTCTTTCATTCAGGGCATCATACAAAGGAGTTACTATTCTGTAGATTAAGGTGCATCACACCTTGTATAGCGGCGTCAGATAACAAGCTTTAGATAGGTGGTGATATCATGGACTGGCTCGTGAGAGAAATATACTGATGTGATATCAATCATTAGTGCGGAGCCAGATATTTGTGTTTATCCGTGTATTTTGACTTCAGACGCAGAATGGAATCTGGATGGCTTTGACTTCCGTAATGTTTGTGTAAGAAACGTCCTCTATCCTTACATGTAACTACTTTTTGGAAATAATAATATATACAACCTTTGACATGGCTGTGTTCACTGTAAATATGATCACCCTCGCGGTATACAATCCCTCTATACAGTCACCATCATGTCAATTCAATAATCATTTAATGACATCTTCATATGAAAAGGCTATTTAAAATAACTGTGCATAAAAGGTAAATAAATTTGATGTCTGTGCTCATGGCTGGTTATGATAACGGTATCTCTCATAATCTGTTGGAGGGAAAATGAAACAAAATCCTACCCACACTCCCAGAATATATCTGTGTCAATGGTTACCGACGCTGGTCAGGTGAAAGCAACCAGGAAAGGCTTAATAAGTAGTCCAGTGGCCTCCTGCCTTAAAAACCTCATGCAAGCGTCGCGGCACCGGGGAAACAATGTTGTTGATGGTTTGCTGGTTTCGTTTGAACAGCTCTCACTCGTCCTTGGTGTGCTGGTCCTGAAGGAGGCGGGCCCGTGTCCTCTCGTTCTCTGGCTTCCTCGCGTTGACAATCTGGGCCCACACAATCTCGATGGCTCTGCACTAGTATTTGATATCACGTCAGTATACTTCTCTCACGAGCCAGTCCTTGATATCACCACCTATCGAAAGTTTGTTGTCTGACGCCGCTACACAAGGTGTAATGCAGCATTATCTAGCGAATAGTAACTCCTTTATCTGATACCCTGAATGAAAGAGAATAGACGAATTATGAGGCCCAGCTGCCCGAATATTTCGGGAAAAGATATGAAGGGGAAGCACAATTGAAGCAAGTTCGTCAGAGCACTTACGGTAGAAATAGCGGTAAAATAATGCTAGAGAAGCAACATCTCTACGTACCGGTACTGATGATGGAGGAAGATCCTGCGCAATGGCAGGATTATTGACTAATCTAATGGCTTTATTCTGAATTTTGTCCAACTGCCTCAATGCAACCACTCCACATCCACACCACAGTGACGAACAGTATTCATTATCCCTACCTACCCTCCCTCCCCTCCCTCACTCCACCCAAGCACCATCGCTCGTCCTCCCGCCCACCTTCCCTTCTCTCTCTGGCCCCTCCCTCTCAGCCCCTCTTACTCCAGTGTGACTTGCCGAGCATAAAGGAGCCAGTCTGAGGCACGAAGTACAGGAGGATAGGTGATTATTTATGGCCACGACTGTACCTTTCCTTCTTGCTGGAAGTTTGCTATCATTTAGCCAGTGCCAAAGAAGGATGACCATTGCCAACCCTCTATCGTCCAATTTCTTTAACATCCTGTGTCTCAAAATTTTTCGAGTCTATTCTTAACAGAATCATTTTAAAGCATCTTTCCCATCACAACGTACTTTCTAATCGTCAGTATGGGTTCCGTCAGGGATGCTCCACTGGCGATCTTCTCACCTACCTTTCAGACTCCTGGTCCTCCTCCTTTCGGGACTTTGGCGAACGCTTTGTCGTTGCACTTGACATCTCAAAGGCTTTCGATCGAGTCTGACATAAATCTTTAATTTCCAAACTACCCTCTTACGGTTTCTATCCTTCTATCTGTGCCTTCATCTATAACTTCCTTTCTGGTCGTTCTATAGCCGCTGTTGTAGACGGCCATCATTCTTCTCCTAGATCTATTAACAGTGGTGTTCCTCAGGGCTCTGTCCTATCACCAACGCTCTTCCTTTTCTTAATCATTGACCATCTAAGCTGTATATCTAACCCAATCCACTCGTATGCTGATGATTCCACCCTTCACCTTTCCATTGGTTTCGCAAAATCCATCTCAGCTGTTACTCCCACTGACAAGGGATGAGGCTAAGGCACACCTAATGTCTGACTTGGCCCCTATCTTTGACTGGGGTAAAAATAATCTTGTTGTTTTAAATGCATCAGACTCAGTTTTTACACCTATCAACCCGACAAAATCTTCCACAAGAGAACCCACTAAAGTTTAATAATATTCAACTCAATCCTGCATCATCCTTGAACATTCTTGGGGTTTCATTCACTTGGGACTTATCTTGGAAAGATCATTAATATTACATCTCTTACAAAATCTGCATCCAAGAGATAAGGTGTGCTAAGCTGACTCCGTACCTTCTTTACCCCTGCACAGTTGTTGACTTTATACACGGGTTTTATTCGCCCCTGTGTAGAGTACATCTCTCATGTGTGGGGAGGCCCCCCACATACAGTTCTTCTCAACAGGGTGGAGTCAAAGGCTTTCCGTCTCATTAACTCTCCTTCTCTTACTGGCTCCCTTCAACCTGTGTCTCTTTGATGCACTGCTGCATCGTTATCTCTTTTCTATCGGTATTTCAATGGTCACTCCTCCTCTGAACTGTCTGCTTGCATCCCTCCACCTCTATGATGGGCGCGCAGCACCCGTCTAGCAACAAACTCTCATCCCTTTTCAGTCCAACTCTTTAACGCAAGAGTTAACCGTTACTCCCAGTCCTTCATTTATGCAACAGGTCAACTCTGGAACGGTCTCCCTCTTTCTGTATTTCCTACTTCCTATGATCTCCAGTTATTCAAACGCAGTGTGTCCAGACATCTCGAAATAAACGGATCTTGAATTTGGCTCTCTTTTGTATTAATTTTGTTTTTTTTTTCTTGGAAGGAATGGTTTGCGGGCTCCTGGCCTTTGGTTCCTTCTTCCTTGCATAAAAAATTAAAATAATAATAATAACACATTACTTACAATAATCACAATAATCAAGCAAAAGTAATCGATACTTTTTTGTTCAATTATGCCGCTGCTTGCTGTAACTGAGTATAATGCTTTTATTCAGGCAGTAGTTTACAAATGAGGATTACCGATATAATAATTATTTTTTTCCGATATTAAGAATCGTTGCAGACCCCTAAAAAACAAACTTCTCTCATTACTGGGATGCGAATGTAATAATGTTCAATACATGTATAGCTCTAACTTCTCTCATTACTGGGGTGCGAATGTAATAATGTTCAATACATGTATAGCTCAAACTTCTCTCATTACTGGGGTGCGAATGTAATAATGTTCAATACATGTATAGCTCTGTTCCTCAAAAATCAAAATTTCCATTATAATCCAAATAACGTTAGTGCTGCTCGAACCAATAACAAGGGATTAGGGTCGGTTTATTTTCATCTGCAGGATTTTATTTATTCGTGTGACTTGAAAACTGTCTTTGTTGAAGCAGGTCAGTAAATGATCAGACTCCCCAAAATGGTCTGATAGCAATTGTGCCAGAGCAATGGCTCAGAAGTCATTAGCATACAGTATAACTCTTACTTAAAATAAAAAACATCTGAATCAATGTCAAATTAATTTTGCTAGAAGCCATTGCAAAAGCAGTAATAAATCTCGCTAAATCAAACTTTCATCACAACCAAGCAACCAAACTACTAAACAATCCTACTCTCAAGCCTTTCAGTAATGTTATGTTCCCGTCTCACTGCCACAGGCTCCAACAGCAGTAGTACAGTATAGGAGGAGCATTGCCCAGTGAGTTGTTCTTCCTATGGTCAGCCTTTCGATGTACAACAACAAGATCGGCTCAGACGTGGTAATTAAACACTGGCTTCTCAAGTTCGTGGTCTATATTCACCAAATAATTACACTTAATGCTTTCCATATACAGTACACTTCACTGTTTTGACAAGTACCGGAGCTATACAATCTTCACTAGTAAGCAGTGACACTAAACTGCACTGAAACGTAAACTGTAAACGAAAGTGACTCCCCTAGGCTCTTCCACCTCCTTATATAGTCTTGCATTACACTCGAATCTTCTAGTTTACTTTAGCACCTACAGTTACCGATTTGGAGACATCCAAAACACGCCAGAGTTTCCTTATATTACATAATACTCTAAATGCTCTAGCATACAAACAGAAATAAAATTACAAAATGTAACAATTACAAATAAAATATTATAGAGAAAAAGAGCATAAAATTTTATGCATAACTTTACGTACTTCCTCTGCTCACAAATAGCAGGCTAACTGGCAACTCTGACTCGCAAATGAAAAATACGAGAAGTACTGAGAGCCTTCCAGTACTTCCTATCTAGCAAATCCCGCTTCTCATCCTAGACAATTTACCAACCAACAAAGCTCCAGGCCAGATGGAATACCTCCCATTGCTTTGAAAAAGTGCTCCCTAGAACTTGCTCCTGTTCTAGCTAAATTATTCAGACTGTGCATACGTACTTCTTCATTCCCTAATTCTTGGAAAGAAGCCAATATCCACCCAATTCCGAAGAAGGGAAGTTCCTCTGACCCCACTGATTACACGCCAATAGCTATCACGTCTTCTCTTGGTAAAGTATTTGAAATTTTAATTAATAAGCACACAGTTAAACATCTTGAATCCAACAACTTAATTAGTGATAGACAGTATGGTTTTCGCCACGAAGGACCCACCATTGATATACTCAATCTCCTGACACACATCATCCATAAATCAGTTGATTAACGTGGAGAAACTCATGCAGTAGCTGTTGATAGTTCTAAAGCTTTTGACAGAGAGTGGCACCGTTCCCTGCCTTCCAAACTCCCTTGCTATGGACTAACGTCTTTTGTTCCTCTGACTTCCTCCTATCTCAACGACAGAAAGATACGAGTAAAAGCTGATGATGTATATTCCAATTACCACTCAATTAACGCCGGCGTGTCACAAGGCTCAGTTCTGGCTCCAACCCTATTCTTAATTCATATTAACGATCTATTTTCTGCCACCCATAATCCCATCCATTCATATGCAGATGACTCAAAACTTAACAGATCATTAACACTTAAACACCCATTTACAGTGTTTAATATCTCTAACAACTCAGTACAGCCATCTCAATAAATCAAGACTTATCTAGGATCACTGAATGGGGACAAAATAACCTTTCTCATTTAATGCTAGTGAAACCAAATATATACAATTTACTAATAAACAGACATTGCCAGTTTCCTATATTACCCTCAATGATACTAATATTCCAATCTCCAAAAGTACTCAAATTCTCGGTGTTTCACTTAAGAATGCCCTTAGCTGGACGTCTCATGTCAGATCACTTGCTAAAACCGCCTCAATGAAACTTGGATTATTGTACAGAGATCTTAACTTCTTCACTGACGAGCAGTTGGCTATAGTTAATAAGAGTCATGTGCGCTCTCAGCTGGAATATTGCTCACCCTTGTGGAATGGATGTGGAGAGGGTGACTAAAACAACTAGACAAAATTCAGAACAAAGCTGTTAGAATTATTAATAACCCTGCTATTACACATAAACTACCTCCCCTACAGGTAAGAAGGAATGTTGCCTCCCTTGCATCATATTACAGATCCTTTTATGGCAAATGCTCAGACGAAGTTGCATCCATTGTGCCGCCTCTCCATGCTTTCCCCTGTGCCACACAGGCATCTGGTAGCACTCATGACTGAAATGTCACACTGCCATACGGCAGAACTCTTTTTTTTTTTTCCCGAACTGCTTCTCTTTGGAACTGGCTTCCCCAGAGTTGTTTCCCCCCAGACTTCGACCTACAGCTGTTTAAGTCCAACTGTTAAGGATTTTTTATGAACAGAGGACATCAATAATCTGGTGTATGGATTACAGTACATATATTTTTTAATTTGTTTTTCCTTCCTCTGTTTTGTTATTCAAAAAAAAAAAAACGAAATTCAATGAGCCTTTGTTACTTTCTTACGAATGTGTCTCTTTGGTTTATGGACAAATCAATCCTTCACTCTCACTACCCCTCGCCATCAGTTATGGAGAAAAAGGTCATGGATTTTTGTCACGTCAATACAACCCGACCGTATTTCCTAGTTCACAAATTTCTCAGCAGCAGACACCTCATATTATGAACCGTAGTATCGACGTTGAACCCCTTGAACTCGGGTGAGGTTCATTTCAGTATAGTCTTTGTCGCTGTCAGACGATTATTTAAGCTTGGAACTAACACCTCTCGTACTTATTTTATTGTCTAACCCATCTTATTCGAAAAGTAAATCCTCGGCTGGCTAAAATAGTCAGGAGATGGCATGAATAAAAAAAAAAAAAAGTCAGTTCAGTGCGTTAAGGAGGCTCTCCACAACCTCAGTAGTTCATTTTTTTTTTAAGTCTGGTACTTTAATGAATTTCTGTTATTTATGTAATCTGTAGCGATATAAGAAATTAACATCTTAATTACTTCATACTCATTCCTCACTTGTGTATATCACTACTCATACAAATTAACGTATACTCGATGTTATAGTTCACTTACATTATAATTCACTAATAACATCATTGGTATCATATGAGGTTATTGCGCTGTAATGAGCAAACTGAATTGCAAATGATGAGGTATTACGAAGCCTCCACAACCAACGAGAATATTGCTCAAGAAATATAATACAGTGATGATGTGGTTAGGTAAAAACATGTCGGGTGCCCATACATCACCTGACCTACTGTACTACGTACTGATGCCAACAACTATAGGCTATTGTTTTTAACTTGGCCCAGATTTGAGTCTTGTTTTTTTTTTTTTTTTTTCTACAGCTATTTCGCAATGTTAAGTGGCAGAAAAAAGATAAAACTATGGCTCTATACCCTTTCCACAGCACTTTTTCTTGACTAGCATCACATTCAAGTGCCAATCTAATAGTACAACGCTGCATTCTAGGTGCAGACAATAAATTTTAGGCCAGGTTGGAGTAAATAGGGTGAGATTAAACATTCAGAATCAGAGGGAATCATACCTCAAATTATCACAACTCACACTGCCACACATCAGACTGCTATACAAACAGGTATCAAATGACAAGACTGTCACGTCTAAAATTACCATATTGGGGGAGGCTGTAGCTCGTCGGTAAAGAAGTGGCCTGCAAAGTTCAGATCCCCGCTGGGGCAAGGAACAGTTTAAGGATTAGAATTTAATAAATGCAGATTTTACATATCTACCAGAAGACCCGCCGACATGTCGTAATAATCTATCTATCTATATACCTAGGCTGCTTCCCCCAAGGAAAGGGAGGTAGCCGAGATAGGACGACACACTCCCCATTTACTCATCCATTCAAACACATTCATTTGCATAATAATACCCCCGCTAATACCAATACACCAGTCCTGTATGAGACAGCCCAAGCATGTACTCAATATGGACGGTGGGTGTTAGCGCCGATGTGGTGACATGCAGAGGTGTATGGTATGTACGAGGACTACTGGGCCTTGGGAGCAGGCTGTGAAGCCAATGCCCGGAGTCGGACACATTAAAAAAAAAAAAAAAAAAAGCGCTGCCACACCTAATACTATCACACCTCACACTACCCTACCACACACTACCACACTACATACTAACACCAGACGGTAACACCTAGCACTGCCACACCATACACTCACACCACTGACTGTAACAGCACTCAGTACAGCTCCAGACTGCCACACATACCTCAAGCAGCCACGCAGATGTCACACCGCCATTTCTCACACTGCCGCACATACCCCGCATGGCAACATTACCCACACTAATTAACCACTCACTACAGGTATTCTACCACAGACTACCACATTTCATACAGTCACACCACACAGTGCTTCACCTTCTGCCTCCTTTCTACCGCATAGATTTTTCTAACACCTTTTTGATGGCACACTTAGAGCAACTAGCAGCAACCGAGGTGAAGCTATTTCTCAAGTATAGCGAGGTTCCATTATTGTTTCAGAGACTTTTCGAGACTAATTTACTCCAGCTTGGCTCAAATTGTCATCTACCCATCTTGAGTGTTAAGTTGTATTAATCGATTTAACTATGACGCTGGTCGCAAACAAGCACTATGGTAAAAGTTTAGAGCCATACTACTGTCTTTTTCTGCCAGTGAGCCCCGTGAAATATGCTACGAGAGGATGAAAATCTGCGCCAATATATAGTAAAAAAGTATGAAAGGTATATATATAGCAGGAAAACTCGAATGCCTACTGACTGTGCCAAGGTCAATGAGGCAGAGAAGTGCGTGTTGCTCTCCGAATCTTACCCCAGGACATCACCAGCAACAGTTAAACTTATGTCCATTTTCCAAGGTGTACTGATGGGTGAAGAGGGACAAAAGGTAAACAAATTGTGCCCAACAGTCCTACCAGTTCCAGAATCTATGTCGAATTCCTCCCGTTATGAGCTGGATGTCCTCACCAATGCAGCACCGGCTCTACAATGCACTACTGCATTATACTTCTGGCACTGAAAGTCTTGTTCAGTTCCCGGACCGACTATGACCTACAAGTATGACCAAAAGTCCTTGACAAAGACTTTTCGTTTCCATGAACTCAATATACGATCCAAGACGTAAATTGATGGCCACGAGTCATACTAAAGACTTTAGGAATTGTTGATATTCTTTACTTTTTAACCACGCTCATCTCGGATATGTTTGTGACCGAATCCTACCCGAATAACACTACCCATGAACACTGGATATACAGTAGTCCTGACACTTGGCCCCGCTCGAGCAGTTCACGTCCTAATTGTTTGCAAATTCATCTGTCCCTCCCGTCCTTCCTTCTGACTTACTGGCGAGACCCATAACAATTCAGGTACTTGCCATGTTGGTCATTTTTTTTTTTTTTTTTTTTTGCCAAAGTTACTTCTATGTTGCTCTTCTGATTATAAAGATGTGACATCGAACGACAGCATATTTCATTATAAAGCACCGTACTTTCATTCCGCTTCATTCCTGGCAGTTGATATTCTCTGAAAGAACGTCTCTAAGAGAGAGAGAGAGAGAGAGAGAGAGAGAGAGAGAGACGGAAGGGGGGGGTTGAAAGAATTCTCTGTACGAGTACTAAATTCATTTAACATTTATCTGTGTCAGTCCAAATTCCTTATATAATAAGTCCATTCAGTCTGGTGCTGCATTCATTGATATATTCTTGTTACTTTCAGACGATTTTTAGCATAAGAAGGGAAATCAGGTTGTGAAGGGGTTTACTGAGACTGTGTCTAACCCCTCACTAGAAAAGGTCTCCCTAATTATAAGCAATATCAACCGGATCTATCTATCTATCTATTGCCAGACGCCTCAATCTCGTTTGGGGTGGCCACAAACAAATCGCCTCCAAGTCGCCCTGTCTCCCGCCATTTCACTGCCCTGCTCCCAACTCACACGCCCCTCTCTCATATACAGTACCTCTCCACCCGATCCCTCCATCTCATCCTCGGCCTCCCCCTCCCTCTTCCCCCCTCCATCTCACTCACATACACTCTCTTTGTCAGTCTTTCGCCCTCCATCCTCTCCACATGGCCAAACCACCTCAGTGTGTTCCTCATAACGCTCCCTATCACATCCAAATCCACACCACAACGCTCCTTTACATCCTCATTCGTCAGCCTGTCTCTCCATGTGACTCCACAGGCTCCTCTTAAATAACTCATTTCCACTGCTCTCACTCTTGACTTGTGTCCTTCCAACAACGTCCAAGCTTCACTTCCATACGTTAGAGTTGGTATCACAATACTGTCATGTAGTAACTTTTTCACTTCCATGCTCACTTCCCTGTTTCTTATCACTGCTTTCAAAGAACCAGCAACTTTTCTTCCCTGCTGTACCCTTTCAAGCACTTCACCCTCCAAACCTCCATCCTTACTCATCACACTACCCAAGTACTTAAACGTACTCACATTTTCCAATTCCTCACCATCCAACTGGATGTAGCAAATATAAATTATAAGTTATCGGGCGAAAGGGAATAACCAGCAGCCAACACAAATTCTGTTAAATATGTCATTCCCTGAATCAAAATCTTACATGCACGAGCATCCAGGAGGGAAACACACATTGAAATTAGGACAATCACGCTAGTTTATGCAGCGAAAAAAAAAAAAAAAATGGAAACGGCAGCGCTGGGATATAGAATTCGCCAAAAGTTGTGTCAGTCGGGGAATTGGAAACGCGTCAGCTGCCGGAGTGTCGTTATATATGTGAACACGGTTAAATGCATAAACGTAGACGCAACACTATTATCATGCTCACACCACCCCCTGATAAAACAGCGCACTGTGAAAATTCGAATTACAATAACAGCCTTTATCACAAGTGCTGATACGGAAAAAAAAAAAAAAAAAAAAACGATGCTGAGAACGGTAACGACGTTGCATGTAATACATCAGCAAATAAATATCAAAAATAAAGGCTTATATACATCGGCAATTTATGCAATCGTAATACAGTACTGGCCAAATATGAAATGCAAACTCAATTTGGTAAACACACACACACACACACACACACACACACACACACACACACACACACACACACACACACACACACACACACACACACACACACACACACACACACACACACACACACACACACACACACACACACACACACACACACACACACACACACACACACACACACACACACACACACACACACACACACACACACACACACACACACACACACACACACACACACACACACACACACACACACACACACACACACACACACACACACACACACACACACACACACACACACCAGTCGCTGGCTCAATAGTAATGCTCTAGCCTGCCGTCTGGCAGACGAGGGTTTGCGCCTGCCCAGGAAGCGAGAAGTTTCACAAACGAAGAGGGTGGTTACTGATCCCCTTGAGGAAAGGGATGGGTGTGTGCGTGTGTGAAAAGTCACAGCCTTGCCTTTAGTTCGGACAATATGAGCTCTCAGCTCTCTTCCGGGAGAGCAAAAATCTGTCGATCATGACGACCATCACGTTATCCTGACCGAGCCGGTGAATTACACACACACACACACACACACACACACACACACACACACACACACGTTTATACATGTAAAAGTGATAGAGCAGAGAGGAATGAATAACAGACTTTTAGATGGGAGAGTACTTCGACTATTTTGACGCTGGCTTACCGATCACTGACCTATCTTATCGATTACCTGAGTTGATGAAAAGTGTCAGCGCAGTGTTTTGAGTGTAGCGGTGTCAGAGCCTTGGTGAAAGGAAGAAGTCTGGAGAAGCAGTTGAATAAAGGTTGCATTAGTATGATGTTGAAGTTAATGATGAGTTATTAAGGTTTGAACCACTTCGATGCGATGACTGTTTCATTATGCTGTCGGCAGACGGTTTCATTCGGTATACGAGAGATTTTGAACTAAAGATTTCAGATACAGCCATCGACTCCCTTCGCTACAAGAGGTCCTTCCTAAACTAGTGGAAGGCTGATTACACTGAAAAATACATCATTGTACTGAAAGGGTAGGGTGGTGGTATGGGCAGGACATACTAAGTAGAATGAGTAAGGAACAGAGGCGGGGTCAGGATGACGGTTTGTGAAGTGAGGTTAGAGAAGCGGAAAGAGACGCAGTAAGGAAGTTGGAGGACAAAACTGAGACAAGCATGATCTGGAGGAGTGAAGCGAAGGGGGAGGCAAGGAAAAGTCGGAAGAGATTAAGTGAGGCATTAGAGGCAGCGGAGTAGTAAACTGTGAAGCAATAAGAAGCTGTTTTGGAAGGAAGTGACGGCAATTAAGGAGGGAAGTTTGAGTGGCGCTAGACAAGTGAAGGATGGGATGGTAGAGGTTAACATCTTCAATCCAATGACGTCTTTTATTTTGTTCTCGCTGCTACCAGACGATTTTATTAGGCTGCAGCCACCTGGTACTGAAGGCGTTAATTAAGACCGTGTCTAAGTTCTCCAGTAAAAAAAAAAAAATACCCTGAGGTTATTAAGATCGTCTGAACATTGCAAGAAAACAACAAAAAGCTCTTTCCAAAATTTAAACTGTAAATGGAAAATGTTACGTGCTGGGAAAATGCAGACAACATTTCTAGCAGCTGCTAAAATCCCATAGGGTCATCTTTAAGGTTAGTTACTGTCTAAATCAACTGGACGAAGAGTTATCGTGAAGAAACAGAGATTAACAGTGAAAGACTGGATGCTGGCCTGGCAATGGAAAACTCAGGACAGGAAGAAAGTTGGGGTGAAATGTACGTTTGTGTCGAGAACTGCAGTTATGAGGAGTGCCGAAAGCAACAGACTGAACCTGGCATATGTGTAGAATAACACAAATCAAGCGAGAGTGCCTAATGGCTGCTCGAAACATATGTTCAATGATGAGTGAAGAGAGAGGACATGATGCCGATATCTGCTGATAAGTTACTGCAAGAGATCTATGAAAGTGTTGATTAAGAGAATGAAGGAAAGCACGGATCAGAATTTGTCCCAAAAAGTTGTAAAAAAAACAAAGTAAAAGGAGGGCTGACAGTTTGGACTATTCACCTGCTAAGTCAGAATTCAGGCATACTGGATGGTACTCGAGAGCATATTGAGTGCAAAGTACATCAGTCGCGGCCCTGTTAAGAGTACTGTACGTATCATGGAGCAAGAACAGCAAGAGATTGAAGGTAGACAGTGTGAGGTAAATCAGACAATGTATGATGGGAAGGGAACAACTAAGAGAATGAAGGTAGATAACACGAGGCATTATACAGTACATGTGATGCAGAAAGAGAAACTAAGAGACTGGGTGACGCACTGAGTGAGAGGTTCGTCTTTAATTCTGGATTGAAACATACTGTCATGTCACCATGGCTTTTCATTACCAGTATAGATGGGGTTCGGAGAGGGGAATGAGCAAGATTACATGGGATTGGAGTGATTCTGGAGTGAGGCAATGAGTGATAAGCTAAACTCTTTCAAGCTTATCTGTCTATCCATTCATTGCCATATACGCCTTATACCAGTAAGGGGTGGCCACAGACGGATCGTCTCCACGTCACCCTGTCCTATATTGTTTGCCTGACCTCCCTCCAGTTCACAACCCTTTCTCTCATACATCTCTCCAGTCCATCCCGCCATCTGATCCTTGGTCTCCCCTTCCTCTTATCCTTCTCCACTCCTCTGACATACACGCTTCTAGTCAGTCTCTCATTCCCCATCCTACAACCCAACGACGCTTTTTATATATCATTCTTATTACCTTGAAATTATTTTATTCATGTTAATCCCTTCAATCCGAGACAGTACGGTTATGTTATATTTATACGCCCATCTGAAGTAGCGAGAATGAACTAACCTAATTCGTCATCTTACAAAGGAAGTGGATGAGAGTGACTTTTAGAACTGGAAGGGTTATAGTCTTCGTCAAGCACCTGCACTAAGAAATGTTCTTCCAATAAAATCGTCTGAGGGTAGTAAAGACAAAAAGGAAAAAGATATCCTCGGAGTAAAGAGTTGAAGGATTAAGAGGTACTGACAGGCAATTAGAAGAGGGGAATACAAGCTTTGGAATGGGAATTTGGTACTATCTGTAAAAAAAAAGAAAAGAGAAGTAGAATAAACAAAGTCTGAAAAGGAAAGTATCTGCATTTGATTAAACATTAAAAAATAAGAAAAGAATATGCTGAATGAGGAAGTGCTGAAGCATTTCAGCAGTGCAGTCTTGTTAATAAACCTTTTCTTAATTAAAATTTTATGTATGCTTTATTTTATGTATTGGCTGGTGAAACAGACAGGCCGACGTTGTTTACCGAACTGACTAGACGATGTGTGTGTGTGTGTGTGTGTGTGTATCCGGTTATATATATATATATATATATATATATATATATATATATATATATATATATATATATATATATATATATATATATGTGTGTGTGTGCGTGTGTGTGTGTGTACGCTCCTGACTGGGAATCGAACCCTGGACCTCTTCGATAGAAGTCAAGCACTGATACCGCTCGACCACGGCGTGAATTTTTTTTTTTTTTTTTTTTTGACGAACCAGGTTAATCAGTTATGCGAGGATATATTTCAATCACGACACATTAGGATCATTTCACAGCCCCACGCAACTCGGCAAGTGACAGAGCAGTTTTAATCCATCTCAGACACAACACGAGCGTCTTGAGATGTTGGAGAGACACATTACACGCGTGTGTACAAATATATTTGTACGCTTTTGACTGGGACTCGAACCCTGGACCTCTTAGGTAGAAGTAGGCACTGATACCACTCGACCAGGCGTGATAAAAGCTGTGGCTTTTTTTTTTTTTTTTTTTTTTTTTTGAAGAACCGGGTAAATCCAAAAATATATTTGTACACACGCGTGTAATGTGTGTCTCTCCAACATCTAAAGACGCTCGTGTTGTGTCTGGGACAGACTAAAACTGCTCTGTCACTTGCCGAGATGCGTGGGGCTGTGAAATGATCCTAATGTGTTGTGCTGAAAATATATCCTCCCATAATGGATGTACCTGGTTCGTCAAAAAAAAAAAAAAAAAAAAAAAAAAATCAGGTCACAGCTTTTCTCACGCCGTGGTCGTGTGATATCAGTGCCTGACTTCTATGTAGGAGGCCCAGGGTTCGATTCCCGGTCAGGAGCGTACAAATATATTTGTACACACGCGCGTAATGCGAGTCTCTCCAACATCTAAAGACGCTCGTGTTGTGTCTGGGATAGATTAAAACTGCTCTATCACTTGCCGAGTTGCGTGGGGCTGTGAAATGATCCTAATGTGTTGTGAGTGAACTATATCCTCCCATAATGGGTTTACCTGGTACGTCAAAAAAAAAAAAAAAAAAAAAATCAGGTCACAGCTTTTATGACGCCCTGGTCGAGTGATATCAGTGCCTGACTTCTATCTAAGAGGTCCAGGGTTTGATTCCCAGTCAGGAGCGTACAAATGTATTTGTACACACGCGTGTAATGTGTCTCTCTCCACTATATATATATATATATATATATATATATATATATATATATATATATATATATACCATGTAATGATCCGGGGTCCCTTGTTATAGACAGCCTCTCAGCAGAGTCGGACAAGGATCCTTCCAACTGCGACGTGCACGGAAATACGAGGATGTTTGTTTCCCAGGTGTATGCCGCAAATGAGTCACCCTGGGTACATAGACCCACCACGTGTAGGCTCCTCATCAGCGCTGCTGTAACCATTGTGTATCTCTCTCAATATATCCGGGTTCCTTGCAGGGATGGGCTAATGTCTGCGGTATGCACGCATCCAGGTTTCTTGGCCAACAATACTCACAAGAAACAAAGATTTTGTGAATTCATATAGCGTATCATGAGTATATTCAAGGAATTTCTAGATGCTTAAATGAGACATTACTATAAGCTTTTATTTTATCTGTGTCAGAAAGGCTTTGGAATACTACAGCGAAAACGCAAAGACGGATAAACAGAAAGACAGGCAAAGAAGCAGACAACAAAAGAGCGGAGGTGACCCCCCCCAAAAAAAAAAAAAAAAAAAAATCTATCCCCCTCCCATTTAACTGAGAAAGTTAACGTAGGTCTTTTCAGCCAAAAATTTCTCAGGACATTCTTAGGCTACTTTATACTTCGTGGTAAAAAGTTAGAGGTAATTTGAAGGAATTTTCTATGGGTTATTTTTCAGAGGTGTTTGAAAGTTGAAGGCGGGTGTAATAGGGAGGAGGGGAAGGAGGGGCGGCAGCCTATACCGGAAACTTGCTTAATTCATTCAGTCCAACGACATATACTTCTTTGAACTCTTGCTACGTATCTCGGGACGATTTCATTAAGTTTTGGAGAGAATCAACTGGAGGGATGAAATACACCATTAACTGACCTCCTTCTTGCTTGAAATTCTTTCCACTGAAGGAAACTTTCCTAAGCTTAACAAAATCGTCTAACTTTAAAAAGAAGTACGTCATCGTAGTGAAGGAATGAACGCTTTGACTGCGCTGTTCAAACTTAAGTATTACATTCTCATGAACTCCTGGCTGATTTTTTTCTGCCGAGATAAATCCTACTTAGATTAATTACAGTCCCTTCAACTCTGCAACGTTGGGGATTAGGCATTTTATTATTCTAGTTCATTACTGTCGGTTTTATTGATCTCTGAGAGACACCCCACTCTGTCGAAGGTTTTACATGACACAATTCCTTCAACCAAGGATTTCTTTTATATATTTCGATTGCTGCCATCAGATGGTTTTGTTTACTTTCCGGGAAACTTTTCGAAAAGGAGTAGTGTGACATAGTCTTCAATAATCCTCTTACTACTATCTTCATTTGGATAGGTGAATTCGTAGCGCTTCATCCAAAGCGATTTATTTAGCATATTACACTTTATATTTTTATTACACGTTATAAACATATAGCCTACCTTTTGAGCCTCGGCATACTTCGCAACAGAACCAAACAAGAAGGTATAAGGTATAATGTCTTGGAGGAGTATGACAGGGGTAAAAACATACATAGACTCCAGGTGCCACGCACTGATCAAAAAAGACGTCGAAACGCTACCAGTGATGCGCAGTATGGATATTATAAGAGGGATAAATTCCATCAGTCCGTCGACGTCCCTAACATTGTAGCTTTCTCATCATCAAACGATTCTGTTCAACATAATGGGAGGCCCCTCTTAATAAATGGGGTTAATGGCTAGTACTTCTAACCTTTTCACTACCAAGCTACTACTTGTTGTAGTAAAATATAAAGACAGCATCGTATTAAGGGCTTAACTCTCTTATAACTAGGCTTACTGCACCGTTCATCTCCAGCTTACACCAGATATATATATATATATATATATATATATATATATATATATATATATATATATATATATATATATATATATATAGGCGAGAGTGAATCACAGAAACATTAGAAATCTGCTACTGTCACCATTCATTCACTTGGTCGAGACAGCTCTAGTATTTTATTCCCGATTTCAGCTAAAAGTACGCTATAAGAGCCTGGGTATTAAATAAAGGCCATCCACACCTAACGAACAACACACGACCCATTTAACACATGAAAAAAACACGACATCCAGCCATCTTCTCGCCATGAGCATCTTATGTCAAATGATGTGTTTCTTATTTAAATGATGTGTTTCTTATTTTATTCCTCCTATACTCAGATGTTGGAGTGGATGTTGGAGTGGCCCTGGTGAGAGAGGATAGTGTTTGGAAACTCCCTGTACTGTTGTTTGCAGATGATACTGTGTTGTTGAGTGAAGACGAAGGGGAGCTGCAAGGCTTGGTGGATGAGTTTGAGAGAGTGTGTAAGAAACGGAACCTAAAGGTGAATGTAGGGAAGAGTAAAGTGATGGTCTTTGAGAGAGGTGAAGTTAGTGAATGTACAGCGAGGTTAGATGGTGAGGAATTGGAAAATGTGAGTACGTTTAAGTATTTGGGTAGTGTGATGAGTAAGGATGGAGGTTTGGAGGGTGAAGTGCTTGAAAGGGTACAGCAGGGAAGAAAGGTTGCTGGTTCCTTGAAAGCAGCGATAAGAAACAGGGAAGTGAGCATGGAAGTGAAAAAGTTACTACATGACAGTATTGTGATACCAACTCTAACGTACGGAAGTGAAGCTTGGACATTGTTGGAAGGACACAAGTCAAGAGTGAGAGCAGTGGAAATGAGTTATTTAAGAGGAGCCTGTGGAGTCACGTGGAGAGACAGGCTGACGAATGAGGATATAAAGGAGCGTTGTGGTGTGGATGTGGATGTGATAGGAAGCGTTATGAGGAACACACTGAGGTGGTTTGGCCATGTGGAGAGGATGGAGGGTGAAAGACTGACGAAGAGAGTGTATGTGAGTGAGGTGGAGGGGGGAAGAGGGAGGGGGAGACCGAGGATGAGATGGAGGGATGGGGTGGAGAGGTATATGAGAGAGGGGTGTGAGTTGGGAGCAGGGCAGTGAAATGGCGGGGGACAGGGCGACTTGGAGGCGATTTGTTTGTGGCCACCCCAAACGGGATTGAGGCGTCTGGCAATAGATAGATAGATAGACTATACTCAGATGACTTTATTCATATCAGGTGTAGTATTATTGAAGGGATTATTAACACTGTGCTGAACTTTCACCCTAAGAAGAAAGTGCGTCAGGAAATCGTAACAATGAAATAAAAATAATGCATCTGTATCTGTCTATAGCCAGACGCATTAATTCCGTAAGGGATGGCCACAAAAGAATCGTCTCCATGTCCCCCACCCCGCCATCAGGCTGCCATATCTCCAACTCACGTCCGACTCTCAGATTCCTCTACATCCTATGCTCCCATCTCTTTTCAAGTCCTCCCCTCCTCTCCTCCATCTCACTCATATACACTCAGTTAGCCAGTCTCGCTTTCTCCGTCCACTCCACCTGGCCAAACCATCTTTGCCAAATGCAATACAGCACATCCACATCAGCATCACAACGCTCCTCAATCTGCTCGTTTGTTTGTCTGTCTCTCTCCTCGTGACTTAACACGCTTCTCTGGGATAATTCATTTCCATTGCTCTCACCCTCAACTTCTCTCCATCCAGTAGTACAAACCCCATTGTATTGTGGGAATTAAGGCACTGGGCCGTAGTCTCGTCGACACGGTAGAGTTAGTATTATTATTATTATTTTTTAAAATTCAAGTCGATTACATTCTTCATGCTTTACTACAACACCGCTCGCAAAGCAAGAGCTGGGTACTGCTCTAGTGTGTGTGTGTGTGTGTGTGTGTGTGTGTGTGTGTGTGTGTGAGAGAGAGAGAGAGAGAGAGGGGTAACTCTGACAGTTTCTACCCATGTACTTCAAACTTGATGAAAGGATTGAGAGCCAGAAATGGATTAAGTCTATTGTCTTTCGAGAACCATAGGTCAAAGATCATGGTTACAGGACAAGTTCAAAGTTCAATCTAGCAAGATCCACTTGAGCAGTTTTTATCCGATTTAGACCATGCAAGAGTTGACAATATAGCAAGAATGAGGAGTTAATTTTGACAACGACCAATCAAAAAGGTCAGGGTCTCGTGGTTAAGACAGCTTAAACATTTTATCCGATTTAGACCAAACTTTGTGGAAGGGCTCAGGGTAACGTGTGAATAAAAGAATTCGATACTGAAAACAATTAAATGTCAAAGTCACAGGATAAGATAAAAAGTAGAGTCACATAGCAAGGTCGATTTAAACAGACTTGGTCTAATTTTGATTAAACTTTGTGACAGAGTATGGGGTAAAGAAAGAAGTAAGGGATTCGATTTCGAGAACACTTCGTAAAGCAAACGTTTTGTCTTATAAGTCAATCTAATTTGAATCGACCTGGACCAAAGTTTGTGGAAGGACTAAGAGGCAATCAAAAAATGAAGATATCTAGGTCACAGGACGAGGTGAGGTCAGGCACTCTCGATCCAGTTTAGACCAAATCTGGTGGACGTGTTAAGGGTCAGACAAGAATGAAATTATTTGATGTTGAGAGCAATCGGCCATGACCAAGGCCACATGGCTAAGCCAGTTTCTCCAACAAATACTTTATTCTAATCTCTCCACTACACTTCATCATCTCTTGACATTCTTTTCATCATCACCTGCTGCCTTCCCATTCTTCAACCGCTTCACAGCATTCTTTACGTCTGCGATGTCACATTTCCCGACACTTCTTTCCCTCTCTGCTCTGATTTCACTATTGCCATTCAAAATATTCTCTCCATCTGCTCCTTAATTCATTTCGATTGGTTTGTAATTTTTCACTTTATCATGCTATACACAATGGGCTCTTAGACCCACTGGTGGGCTAGGGTGTTGCAATAATCTCTGAGTGTTCCATCGTGTTGTTACCATTTAACGACCTTGGTTGGCTTAGGGTGATTCTCCCGATACTGCTATGGTTAATAAGGGCTACATCTAACCCCTCAGTAAGTCTCTCTCTGGCTGAATACAATCGTCTGGCAGCATGATTTGAAAATGATAAGCATTATAGGAATGAAAGAGTTAATGACTGATTTTGTATATTACATTGTAACCCTCTCAGTATGGTGGCGTTTTGTATTCTTTATTCTTGTCATTTGCAAACCATATTATCCAGCTCTTGAGAGCAGTTTCGAACTTCTGGATTTGCCAATAGCGCTCATTAATCTCTTCATGATGAGATGGTTTTCTAAATTAAACATTTTAACCTTACCTAGAACAAAATGAAAAAATAAAATGTTTTCGGACATTCATACCGGTACCGTTTTAATATTAGTACAATTCGCATCAGCAATAAATTATATTTGGCAACCCTTCCAACCTGTGGACGTATATTTATTTTCGCTACTACCAGACGATTTTGTTTCTTGGAGAAAAGCACCGTAGTGATGAGGAGGCTAATGACGGCTGAAACTAGCCTCTCCAATAGGAAAAATATCTCCAGCTGATCAAGATCATCTGTCGACTAGAGGAATAAAAATGCAGACAGCGTCTTCAAGCTGAAACAGTTTAAAGTGTATTAAGAATATAGATTTGACAAAAAGGCTTTCGAAATCTTTTAACTCCTTTAACTGGCTGAAGTAATTTTTATTTACCCTAACCACTTCCAGACGATGCTCCTCAGGACCTGGATACACAAACGAGCTTATGATCAATCTGTCGTAACTTTGATTTTAATTTGCAAGAAGGGCAAGGGGGCTGTCGAATCTTCCTCTGCCTTCTGTTCTAACTCAAAATTATCTGGGCTCTGATTTCAAAATCTAATTTTGTGAAGAAACTGTACGTGATACTAAAGTTTCAGAAAAATTTTTGAATTTAGGGCATGGAAATTGAACTGAATAAGACAATATATTTTGACTTTGTTATTTTTGCAGACCTGTGATACGATATGGTAGTGAGGAGGTTAACAAGGAGGAGTCACATCGGTGATCTGAACATATTACAACTGGAATGCACTCAGAGTGGACATCCGCTAACGAAACTGCAATATATGTTTTGCATACCTACCTCTGTCCAACACTGTTGGCGAAGATAATTAATTCTAGTTTTAGTCTGCCCTCAATATACGCATTGAGACAAAGCATACCTTCACAGACGCCAACACAAATTATTATCTATTCTTGCATTCTGATCCGAATCCGCCTCAGAATCTAATCAACCCTTCCTTCACCTAGCCCCCACGTATCCGCCAGATTTCAATGAAATCCGATAACAGCTTTTTAAGAGTCTTGTTCGCAGACAGACTGACGCGGGTTAATACATAACGTCCTGCCTCTTCGTTGGAGGAGGTAACATTTTTGACTTCACTAGTGTGATGTAATGTATGCTCCTCACATTTACAGAATACACCTGACTCATAGTGTTAGTCTGAGCTGTTGGAATATATAAGCTCCCTATATGTATAAAACGCCCTTGGGATACATTATTGGTCTGAATAGTAACCACCTTTTAATCTCTATCCTGTCTGTCTACTTTGTTGTCAAGTAATATAAAATTCCATAGCTTTACTGAAGACGCTATAATCACGGCTACAACAAAAGATATTTCTGGAAATTTGATATTTCATTACAATATCTGGCCGTAGGTCGTAACATTACTAAATACAAACAAATCATGATAAAAACATTAAACTTTTTTTAGTAATGAACCTTTGAAGGAAGATTAAAGTAGTGTATTGCTTGAATATAATGAACATTGAATCAAGGTTTTTCTCTATAAATCCAGCATCCTCTCACTGTCCACAAACTGAATTATTCTATTCCATCTATGCAGGACCATTTTACGGAGCTGAGAGTAAGTCAAAAGAGCCTGAGTGAGTCAGTATTAATCTCCTTAACTTCACAGAGAATGTCTTTCAGTCACGGTCAGACCATTAAATATTTCTGTCAAATTGATATTTCCTAATTTCCTATACTTGATCCCTCCTCCACCGTGATTGGGCGCGTAACAAAAGCGGCTTTGGAGGGCAAAGATATGAAGTTAATGCCAGCTCTGCCTTTCTCTGGATGAAAGGGCAGAAGGAGGAGGACGCTACACACTCCTTCAATTACGAGGGATTACTGTCAGCTTTTCTCCACGTGACTAGGTCAAAAATAATGTTATATCCCTCGATTTTCACATTTCGTTTAGGATAGTTCAAGCAGCTCTGAGCCATTTGTCTACGGAAAGTCGTGCTGAGGAGAGCAATTAATACACTCTCATTCAATTAAAAGATATTACTGCCAGCTTATATCGAAAATGCAAGCACCCCCCAAAAAAAAATATATATATATATATTTTCATCATCGCCCACATTAAAACGTATTTTCCAGGAACAGGCTTACACAGTGACCTGATACAAACGACTGTTAATAATTTACCCGGAAATAAGTTGTCATGTATACGTTTTTCTAATCTCTCATGAATAATTCGTTGATGTGTCGAACCCTGTGATATTAATATAAACTGACGTTTGCTATGTTCCGGCAGTTGTCAGTTGCCCTCAAACATTACTGGAAAGACTTATGACTCTTACTGAAAATAACAAGATGATGAGTAACTAAATAATGGGAATTCGCAATACAGAAATCTTCAGGCCACCCGCTGTTGATTTCCGTTCCATTAATTTTCACTTTTTCTTATCCAGGAAGGTCTAGGAGATTATTTTTCTTAGTATCAGGTTAGGTTAGTCTCTTAGTAACTTAGGTTAATCAGTTAGGTTAATTGTTGGGCAGGGTTAGGATAGGTTAATTTAGGTTAAAAAAAAAAAATGAAGAATGATCATCTTGGGGAAATCAGACTTAGAGCGTAGTGCAAAAGTGGTAGACAGAACGGAAATCTGCCACCCGGTTTCATATATAGATTTATGAAGGATTATAGTTAACCGTATACCTGGAAATTAATCCCATCACTACGATGATAGCTTTTTCGTTTTTCTCCCAATCGCTAGACCATTAGTATTCAGGTTAAAGGAGACCCGTAGCAGAGATAAATTAAGATAAACCCATGTCTTAAACCCCCCTATTTCGAGAAGTCTCAAATAGGCTACGTAAAGTCTTCTGAAGGTAACAAGAGCGAACTGTAGAAAGACGTCATATCACTGAAGCTGTGTTGTCCTTACAGATTTTTGTTTTGTTTTAATGCAAGGAAAAAGGAACCAAAAAGCAGAAGCCCGCAAACCGTTCCTTCCAAGAAAGAAAACAAAACCGATACAAAAAATACCAAATTCAAGGTCCGTTCATTTCGAGATGCCTGGACACCTGCGTCTGAAAGACTGGAGATCAAAGAAAGTAGGAAATACAGACAGAGGGAGACAGTTCCAGAGTTGACCTGTTGCATAAATGAGAGACTGGAAGTAACGGTTAACTCTTGCATTAGAGAGTTGGACAGAAATGGGATGAGAGTTTTTGCTAGACGGGAGCTACGCGCCCGTCGTAGAGGTGGAGGGATGCAAGCAGACAGTTCAGAGGAGCAGTGACCATTGAAGTAGCGACCGAAAAGAGATAAAGATGTAACAGTGCGGCGAAGAGATAGAGGTTGAAGGGAGCCACTAAGAGGAGGAGAGGTAATGTTACGAAAAGCCTTTGACTCCACCCTATTGAAAAGAGCTGTATGTGGGGAGCCTCCCCACACATGAGAGTTGTACTCTACACAGGGGCGAATAAAACCAGTGTATAAAAGTCAACAACCATACAGGGGTAAAGAAGGTACGGAGTCGGCTTAGCACACCTAATCTCTTGAAAGCAGATTTTACAAGAGATGTAATATGAAGTTTCCAAGATAAGTCCTGAGTGAATGAAACCCCAAGCATGTTCAAGGATTATGCAGAATTTGCTTCCTGTCGCTTCAACCGATGACATAATCTAACTTTGGGGCGCACACACACACACACACACACACACACACACACACACACACACACACACACATGTAATACAACACTGACGTTCATATGCATGCGTTTTCCCACAAACACCCTTTCCTCATTAGCACTTTGCCAGCATGAATGTGCAGTTCCTTACAGTCGACTACATGACTGAACTATTCCATTACAGAAGGCTACAGCCAGTAAACCTTCCCACGCTGGGAAATGGTTGATATTGGTGAAAAGAGCATGTGAGAAATTTGGTGTCTGGTGTGTCTGAATCAGTCACTCACTCGTGTGTGTGTGTGTGTGTGTGTGTGTGTGTGTGTGTGTGTGTGTGTGTGTGTGTGTGTGTGTGTGTGTGTGTGTGTGTGTGTGTGTGTGTGTGTGTGTGTGTGTGTGTGTGTGTGTGTGTGTGTGTGTGTGTGTGTGTGTGTGTGTGTGTGTGTGTGTGTGTGTGTGTGTGTGTGTGTGTGTGTGTGTGTGTGTGTGTGTGTGTGCGTGCGTGCGTGCGTGCGTGCGTGCGTGCGTGCGTGCGTGCGTGCGTGCGTGCGTGCGTGCGTGCGTGTGTGTGTGTGTGTGTGTGTGTGTGTGTGTGTGTGTGTGTGTGTGTGTGTGTGTGTGTGTGTGTGTGTGTGTGTGTTACGAATCTGTAATTTCTTCCCCTCAGAACACGACCTGCCAGTCGTCTTACACCCAAATTGTACTAACAATCCCACCGGCCTGAGAACCAATTCCAGATCCTCTCACCTGTGGAGCGAACGTTTGTCACTACAGGAAAGGGTTAAATTATGTGTATCGTTCTTCCTTCGGGGAATACATCCTGTCGTACTGTGGAGGGCAACATGGACTGATACAAATGTAAAGAGAGATTCCCGAGTTTCCTCCACTGCCAGCCGTCCATATGCAGTCGTGCTGTGTGGCCGAATGCAGAGAGGAGGTAAACGTGCAGGCTGGTGCGGACCCCAGATATACATCGCAGATGAGGTGGTTGCATACACAGTGATGGTATAAAGTTTTTATGGCAACAAGCACATGCATGCGAAAGCAGAATTGCTGATATAAAACTGTGAGGCGATGGGGAGGTTTAGTATTGATGGTATTGAATTTCTAGAGCATCGAGCATAAGCAGGTGAAAGTTGGTACATAAACTATAGTACATGACTACATTAGCCGAGTGAGGCGATGCTGAGATGTAGTGGTTGAACAATTATTACTTAAGAAGTTTGTGACGTGATATTTTTCGGACCTTTAGAGCGTACAGAGTGTGTATTCAGCCACTCTTAGCTGCGAAGACGTCTTATCATTTTGTTTTTGGTGTTTGCAGACGATTGTATACAGCTCAAGAGAGACTTTTCAAAATGCAGACGTTAAATACTGTAGTCCTCACAAACCTCACTACTAAGTAAGCTTTGTACAAACTTGAGCAAAGTAATCTTATAATGGTTAGAAATACCTATAAATGACGTTTTTAGGTTGAAGGGGTTATCTAATGGAGGAATAATTTTTAAAGAAAATTTTTATGCCGCAGTTAAACGAGTATCCAGATGCTTAGAGGACAGTGTGCTTGTGATTAAACGGAGCAGCAACGTGGAAGCAACTGATATGGAGAATGTAATGAAAATAACAAGGACTCAGTACGTCACACTCATGGTAGATGGTCATACAGCGGGCCGAGTAGACTATTTCGTGGTAATGATAATACCTTCATTACGATGATGAATCTTATTTGCCAATTTTACTATCACTAGATGATTCAGCCTTAATCAGGAGAATTTTTTTCTAGCTGTAAAAGTAAAATATAGACTTCACAAATCGCTTCACTTAAAATAAAAGTTTCCCTGAACAAACAGAAGTCGTTTTGAGGTACTAAGAATAACCTAGAACTAAAAAGGAAGGAAAACTAAGAGAGTACAACACTCCCACCCACCAACTGGACCGAATATTTGACTCTTTCCTTCGACAGATTACCCTACTCTCAAAATCATCTTAATTACTTCTTGTCTAAACCTTAACCATCCCATCAACTTGATCCAAATTGGATCAGAACTGACTCACTTTGCTCAGTGATATTAACCTTTGATTGTTCTCAAAATCGATTCTCTTTTTCCTTGTTTTGACCTGAATCCATCCAGAAACTTTAGACTACATCGGATAAAGACTTTTAAAGGTGACTTTGCTAAGTGACCTTGACCTCTGATATACTGTTCTAAACAACAATAGGTTAATCCCTTGAGTGATCCTCATTTCATAGACCAAGGCTGAATCAAGTTAGATAAAACTGTTTGGTATTTTGCCCACACTCTGACATAGGGATCGACTTTGACCTTGTGTGACCTTGACCTCTGAAAGTTTATCAAAACAGAATCCCTAAGTTCTTGCCTGACCCTTAACACTTCCACTAGGTTTCCTTCAATAAAAGCTTGTTGAATTGAATCTGCTGTGTGACCTTGGCTTTGACCCTTCCTTGCGACCTTTGTCTTCGACCATTTGACCTTTACCTCTCTCTGATTGTTCTCAGTATCGAACACTTTTGTTTTTGTACCTAATCCCCAACACTTCCACAAAATTTGGTTTAAATAGGATAAAAAACTTAAATTGACCTGACTCTGTGACCTTGGCCTTTGACCTATTGTTCTCAAACCCTCCCACCAAGCTTGACTAAAATCTGATAAAAACTGATGTTATTTTGTTAGCACAAACGAAGGTCGATTTTCGACCTTGCCTCTAACGATTACCTCTGAAAAATGGTTCTCAAAACTGGATCACTTCATACTTGCTTTACCCTCAGCCTTTTCCCCAAGTTTGGTCTAAATTGGATAAAAAGTTTTTAAACTGATTTTGCAATGTAAAGTTTTGACTTAGCCCTGTGTCTTTGACCTCTGATCTATTGCTCTTAAAATTAATGTTTCCTCATTGGCTGTTCCGCTGAGTTGGGTTAAGATCAGATAAAAATTGTTTTAGTCTCTCTCTCTCTCTCTCTCTCTCTCTCTCTCTCTCTCCACACACACACACACACACACACACACACACACATGCACGCACGCACGCACACATGCGCACACACAACCCTTATACGGTACACACGCCCGCACGCGTGCTGCTCGAAACATAACACCTGTTCTTAATTCGCGAAGGCAGGTGTATTGAAGGCGTTACTGACTGTCAATATGGAGACCTACGACGGTTCAGGACACAAAAGTAGAAATAAACTTGTTAAGGAATGCACAATATTTGCTGACAAATCAAATAAGTACTAGTACATTAGAGTACATTCAGGCTGAACTTTTACCTTACGCTGTAACTTTGACCTTCTGCTGGTTGTTCTGAAAATCGAGTTTCTTCATCCTTGTCATATACTGAACCCTTCCCCCATGTTTGATCTAACCTGTATAAAAACTTTTTGAGGTGACGTAGCCTTGTAAACCTGACCATAGACCAATTATTCTAAAAAAAATAATACGTCAAAACCTTGAGTGACCATCAACATCACCAATAAGTTTATTCACACACAGACACACAAGAGTCAAACTTTGACCTTGCGCTGTGATCTTGACCTTTGATAATTCTCAAAATCGATTTCCTTTCTTTTTTCTGCATCCCAAACACTGCACCATGATTGGTCTAAGGCGAATTCAAACTGCTTAAATTTACTTCTGTCTATGATCTTAACGTCTGACCTATCATTCCCAAAAACAATAATTCAAGTCCTTGGTTGTCCCACAACCCTTTTAGTACGTTTGGTTTAAACTGGATCAAGTCTTGAGAATTCCATGACATTACCAAAAACTCTGTTCTTTTCTGACTTAACTTTAACTCGTTCCCAAAATAACTTGCGTACATAATCAGTGCCAGAGATGCTTTTCAGCTTCTCAGAATAGAAACAAACAGATGAAACCTTCGAAGCAGTGTATATGACAACGCTGCATTTACTATTTATAACCTGGCAATATCCACAAGTGCTCTGTCCTACCTCTCAGGCTTTATGACAGCTTCCCAGTCTCTTCGCTTGGTCTGTGGATTCTAACCACAACTTATGACTAGAAACAGTTACAGGTTAAAAATAATAGTATAGATGATAACATCGACGGCGATGATGATGATGATGATGACGATGACCAAAACTTATTTTTAGTTATGTTCGCATTATTCACCTTTCATTTGAATACGTATGAAACAGATACTGCAGGCTCTCATGAAAATGAGCCTTGCAGCAGAAAACACTTGACCCATACAATATGATTCTGTATTGTGGTAGGTGGTGGTGAACATCTTCCACTCACCTGATGAAGTGATGCCTACTTCTTCCTTCACCTATATCATTCTTTTTCTGTGTCTGCCCTCCTCTCTTCCTATTTCTCCCATCTTTCCTGTAACTTTTTATTACTCATCTTTCTTTTTCATGTGCCTTTACGTTGAGTGAGAAGCCTAATGGCTTCCTGTAAGCCAGGAAACCATTTACAGCGCTGGGTGGTAACCATATAACCAAACCATACGTGTTCCCTGTGTTTCAACAAGTGGGTTGGCGGTGGGTTAGTGTCCCTCCCTGTAAAACAACTAACTCAGTGATAAGCGGCCACCCTTTACATGATCATGGAGTCTGGCTATAGACAGATAGATGGATGGATTTTCCTCGTGTCCAGGACTCTCCATCAACGCAGCGAGAATAATTAACCACCTTCATATACAGTATCATTCAAACTGCATTATCTTTCGTTAAACTGTAACCATTTAAGGTACATGTGAAACTATTATAATAATATTATTTTACTTACTGGAGTTTACATTCTGAAGTAAAAAGACTCGTTAGACGTGATAAGAGGAGGCTATATGATGAAAAGGCAACAGAGACAGAAATTAAATTAAGGAAAAATGACGGTCAGAGCACAAGAGCAGCGTATCAGGTCATAAAGGAGTTAACTGGGACTGAAAAGAGAAGGAAGGAAATACCTGTACGATAGATGTGGTAATTTGATAACTAAAGATTTGGATATAAAAGGAAGGTGGAAAGAACACTTTGAATCTGTTCTAAATAGACCAATCCCAGCTGAAGAGGACAGTTTGCCAGCCGAGAGAGATTTGCAGATAGAAACAGGGGATATAACTTTGGAAGAGGTAGCAAAATCTATAAAGGAGTTAAAGAATTTTAAGGCCCCAGGAGAGGATGGAATATTCCCTGAAATGCTTAAGGTGGAAATTGACTAGTTGAAGAATGCTCTTTTGAAACTTTTTAATGTGGCTTGGGATAATGGTGGAATTCCAGAAGAGTGGAAAAATGGAGTGATTATAAAAATACCAAAAAAGGGAGAGTTAAGTGTGTGTGGCATTTGGAGGGGGATAACTTTGACACCTGTAGTTGCAAAAGTCTTTTCCAAGATCTCGTTGAACAGAATACAGCCAGTAATTGATAAAATTTTAAGAGAAGAACAAGCGGGATTTAGAAAGGGTCGAGGTTGTAATGATCAGATTTTTATTGTAAGGCATCTAATGCAACAAGCTAATGAGATGAAAATGCCACTTAGTATGTGTTTTGTGGATTTTGAAAAGGCGTTTGATAGTGTTTCACGTGGAGCTATGTTGAAAATTATGAGATTCTATGGTATACCAGAAAAGTTCTAAATATTATTAGAAGCCTGCATGAAGGTACTTTTTGTAAGGTAATGGTGGGTGGTTCTTTGAGTGATCCATTTCAAGTTAGGTCAGGAGTGATTCAAGGAGGAGTTCTTTCGCCATTGTTGTTTGTTTTGGTTATGGATTATGTTATGAAAAAGGTTGTAAGGAGAACAGGTGCAGGAATTAACTGGAAAGAAAATAAGAAGCTGATGGATTTGGACTATGCTGATGATATTGTACTGATTTGTGGAAGTATTTATGAGATGCAAAGGGTGCTTGATTGTCTGGTGGAGGAAGGAGAAAAAGTGGGATTGGTAATAAATTGTGGAAAGACTGAAATTATTAATATGAACGTGGAGAACCAAATCGATTGTGTAATTGGGAATAATGTGGTGAAGAATGTAGAAAACTTAAATATCTGGAAACGATTGTATCATCTAATGGATCATTAAACAATGAAATTGAGGAGAGGATTAGACAGGCTTGGCGAGCTGTTGGAATGCTGAAATCTGTTTGGAATAATAATATGCTTTCGGTACATACTAAAGTGAAAATTTACAAGTCCATGGTTAGACCAATTTTAATTTATGGGCATGAGTCATGGTACAGTACAATTGCAACAGATCAGAAAGTATTAAGATTTGAGAATAAAATACTGAGAAGGATTCTTGAGGTAAAGTGGCAAGACAGAGTTACAAATGCAAGAGTAAGGGATATTACGAGAGTGGAACCAGTTAATGAATGTGTGAGACTGTCTCGTTGGAAGTGGCTGGGGCACATATACAGAAAAGAAGGTAGTTTGATACAGGATGTGCCAGAGTGGACTGCAAGAGGAAGAAGAGGTAGAGGTAGGCCGAGGGAAACCTGGTTGAGGACAATGAAAAAGGAAGCAGGAGAGGAGTGTTGGTGGGACCTGAAGGAGATGGCAAGAGACAAATATTGAAGGAGAGATTTCATCGAGGCCCTATGCATCCCGTGGGGTGTCACAGGAAATGAGTGATTGATTGATTGACTGTGAAAGAAGCATAACGGTAAAAAAAAATGTTATATTCTTTATAGAAGCACGAATACTAAAAAATTACTCCACGTCCTATTACAAAAAACATAATGGTTATTAGAAAAGGCTGACCTCCCTATGTAGCAATTACTATTCCAAAAGTAATTCCATTTACCTAGGCATCTCCAGTACAGTTTTGTAACTCAAGAATTCTAATACTGGAATTTACCTATCCCTGTTATAAGTGAACAATAGAAACCATGAGAGTCTAGTGGTTGCCGTGTCCGTCCTGTAATCTGTGTGCCCTTTGTAGTTCGAAACGCAAACCTCGGGGGCAAATTTTAGTGTGTTAGTCCTGAGTCCGTTTTATGTTTGTATATGTCTGTACCGGTCGGTTCAGCAACACAGACACTGACACACAAGCAGACTCTGTTAGCATTATACTGCCAGCTTCATATGCACTGCTCTGCTCTCACTACAGACATCATATCCTGCTTCAAACTAGGCTGGCATAGGAAAGGCTTATTATTTTAGTAAACACTCTCCCTCCAAGAGAAGACACGCCTCTGCAGTGAACCTGAGACAGGCTAATATAAATTTTGACAGAACGACAGATATATATATATATATATATATATATATATATATATATATATATATATATATATATATATATATAGATAGATAGATATATAAGTAATTATAGATATAGACAGATTGATAAAATGTGTGTGTGTGTGTGTGTGTGTGTGTGTGTGTGTGTGTATTAGGATGGTGGCGATGATAACTGTCATATGAAGTTCCAGTGGCTTAATCGGTCGCGTACTGTACTCGTCTCGCGTTGCATATGCAGTTTAGAGTTCGAACCCAAACCGTGGCGGAAATTGTAGGTTCTTTCATATACTTGCAAGTGTTCACACTTTGTAGAAACTATTGATGGTTTATACACACACAGACACAGGAACGGCAGCACATCTACTTTTACATACATCACTCTTCCTACAGACACCCCTTCCCCATCAGTACTTTGCTTGCGAGCGAATGATTAATTTTGGCTATCACTCTCTCTCCCAAAAGATGGCCCGATACTGTTGTGGACCTAGGAAGCGCTGATATAAATACATAAGTTCTCCATATGGAAAAATACCTTTCTACCTTCATAGAGAAAAAATAATATTTTTACAGGAAATACCTTGCCGAAAGTCGAATATATAAACAATAATAATATTGTTCCACTGTCCAGACCAAAACCAACAACAGCCATCCAGTAATCACCAAATCCCTCACTCCACCACAATAACCCAATTACCGTAGTGTACGTAGACAATAAGTAAATAATGAAGCATATTGCCTCTTCATGTAACTCCCCCATCCCTCCTCCCTTTTCAATCAATTTTTCAATTATTCAGTTTGTCACAGCAATAACTGCAAGTAATTACATTTTAAAACTCCTATTGCGTGTTACCGCAGCATCAACAAACAATTATTGTACTTCGTCAGCGTTTTGTGCATATGGGTTTTCATTTTTTCTTTTTATTCCATTTCATTTTTTTTTTTCCTTCGTCTTCCCCCTTTTTTCTAAGTAATGGATTTACAGAATGGAATAATCACAATACACACACAGGGCGCCCTGAGATCTCAGTTTAAAAGCCCAAGTCGAAATGTCGGCCGTGTATAGGTTCAATCCTCGAGAGGTGACTGGAGGCTTATTATTGCTCATGCAAGTCCGCAAGGGAAATATGGCATATTCTTTTTTCTCGAACTTAGCTCAGATTTTTGCCCGTCTTCAGCTTACTTTAATTCACGTACCTCAGTAACAGAAAAAAAAAAAAAAAAAGACACTATATCTTAACATCCTTTCTAAAGCACTACCGCTTGACTATAAATATATTATAGTGATACTGTACTGTTACAAAGTATTCAAGATGGAGATGGCAATTTTAGGCCAAGTTAAATTAAAAAGAGTATGGTCATCTACCCTACAATGTACTGGATTACGACAGTCTAGGCTTGGGCCCTTATATGTCGATGAGGGTAAAACGCGATTGATTTACTGTTTACAAGCAGCGCATGAGATTAAATAAATACTAAGTAGGGGTGGAAAGATTGATCATCCCCTTCAATACGATTGCAATGTAGTACATTTTTGCTGCTACTAACCTATTTCTGATTCTAACTTGGACTAAATTTTCCATCCTTCCTTCTTATATGCTGAGCTATAATTATACATTAACAATTCAGTTTTAGTCACGAAGAAGTGCAATGAAAAGGATTGTAAGTCGTAATACTGTCTTTTTCTACCATAGGGCACGTGAAATATGCTTCAAAAGGTAAAAAAAATCTAGGCGAAGATAATGTAAAAATGATATATGTGATTTTATTCAGGTTAGGAGAGAGCTCAGCTAGTGGCAGGATTACAGAAACCCACATCCAAAAATTCCAGTTTGTAAAGACTCTCCTAAGCTGAATAAATTCGTTTCGAGATACAAGAACAAAATAAATTCCAATATCTACAATTTGTGAAGTTTGCCTAGAGACGCAGGAATGAAATATAAAGTAGTCCACGCAATGAAGGAGTCAACAATCACAACGCCCAAAGCCAATGACACTCAGGCTCTTACGACAAATTCACAGCTAAGTAAAAGCAGTCTGGCGTTAGAATGAATAAAGTACTAGACTGATGCAGACCATAAGACAGGTAATGATGACAGTATCAACACTTCCAGGTTCCTGTACTTACTCAGCTGAATAAAATCGTCTGGTGATGGTTTGAATGGAATACTTTACTTGTCCTTATCATCAGAAGATTAATAGCGACGGTGTTAACATGTTCAGGCTCCCGTAATTAAGCTGAATAATATCGTCTGGCGATACTAGGGAGATAATACTAGAGCTGTCGCCACCATCAGAGGACTAATGATGAAAGTATTAACACTCAGGAAATGTAACTCAGTCTCATCGGAGTTAAATCGTCTGGCGTTACCTGAAATAGAATACTAGAGTTGTCTCCACCGTGGGCGTGTTAACATGCACAGTGTATGGGGTCTTTCAGTAGTTTCTGATTAGGGAACAAGAGACTGAGTAAATCCCTAATCATCATCATCAGCAGCAGCAGCAGCTACAGCAGCAGCATGCTACGGTTCTTTATCCTTTCCGTGGCACTTCTTCGTGACTTGCATTACATATTAGTGTAACTGTATTGTTACAACCCAGCATCCAAGAAAGAGAGATGGTAATTTTAAGCCAGGTTTGAGTAAAATGAGAGTAGTGAAGGGGTCAAAGAACAAGCCACATCTACCCGCTTCGGTTCCAAAAGTCACTCAAGCTCCACAACATCCCCTAAACACTGATGGATTAAGATGTTGTAGTAAAGGGGTACTCACACACACCGTTTGAGGTTTTTAAATATTTGTTGAGTGTAGGTGCGGGAACCCTGATTAACCTTCTCGTGATCGGAACAACTCAAGTATTTCATTTCGGCTAACATCAGACGATTATATTTAGCTCTCAGCGAGTAACTGGGATCTGAGCATTGCTACTGTCACCATGAGCCCTCCCATGCCCAGAACAGCTATAGTATTACATTATATTCCAGGTAATACGAGGTGGTTTTATTCAGCTGAGTCATAACATTCTGGGTAATACTTGTCACCCATATCCCTCTCATGCTCGAAACAACCCTAGCATTCTCTTACAGATACTGAAAAACTATTTTATTCAGCCGAGAGTGGGTCATAGGATCCTGAGAGTGTTAGCAGTGTGCGTGAGGAAAGGAGTATAGGGTGACTGGAAGTAGAATAACCCCGTCGATAAGGCAGATAAGATAGGAAAGGGTATGATGGAGGTTAATTTGCCACAGGTTTAGGGGCTGGTGTTTTGAGAGGACTGTTCATTACCCCGCACAGCCCATGAAATCATTAAATCGTTACTGAGTAGGGACGGAGGGACTGACTAATCTCTCCAAAAATATTATTCAGCCAAGGAGAGGTTAGTACTCATCATAAGGGCTATAATTAACCCTCCCGTACGAAAAGTTTAAGAAAATCGTCTGCAAACAGCAATATCACAGGGAAAAAGGTAATAGTTTTGAACGGGTTTACAGAGAGAGAGAGAGAGAGAGAGAGTGAGAGAGGTGGTTGATAGAGGAGAAAATGGGAAATAAAATGGGGAAGCAAATGAACGTGGGTGACTTAACATGATGTGTGGAAAGGTCATAAAATGGACTTTTTTTTTTTTTGGATATACACAGGGGCATGGCACTGCTAAGTAGATACTAGGAGTGGACGAAGAAAGTGATAAAGGCTCTCATGATTTGCACAACTCTTGTACTCTGCTCTTTCTAGCGCCAGATCATTTTATTCGGCTGAGAGTGAATAACAGAAGTATGAGAGAATTAACACTGGATGACTGATTGGTAGTGGAATGAAGAGAAAGAAGACAGACAAGACAGGAAAACTTAATATGAAGAAGGGTGATTTGTGCTGAGGGAGGGATGTTGAATAAAAGAAATTATTAATACGACGTGCATGAGGTCATTCAATCGGTACTACATAGTTACGGGGAAATTGGTTAATAATATACACCCACTAACAAATATCCAGCACTATTGTGGCATGATACAATATGACACGGGCTAAGGTTTCCGCGTTATCAATCCTGCCAAATGAACTCTATTTCACTTCTAAGAATCATTTCAAAGTTCATCATGTGGATGGGTGTAGAATACTTTTACAGAGGGTGTACACGCACTCAGGAAAGCATCGTTAAACCCTCTGCGCGATAAACCGACACCACGAATAAAACGTTTGATAACAGCCTTCCTCAAACCCCACCGAGACCTGGATTGTTATCGCCTGCCTTTGCAAGGCGGAGAGATAAGATTCATAAGGAAGAATATGGGCAGAGAAAGGAACAACTCTGGATATGAAAGGAGAACGAAAAGAGGTGAATATGTAACGAAAAATGTGGAGGGAGAAACAGCATGTGTGGCAAAATGGAAGAGAAACAGAGTAACGAGAGAGCAGTAAGGTTGTAGGCGAGCGGATGTTTGTTGTTCCAACATCATGACTCAACCGTAGTGGTGTTCACCATAGTAGGATTTTTGTTTGTATTCACAGTGATCTTTTTTCCACTGGTGTGTTAAATGAATTGAAAAATGACTCCATGAAATCTGGTTACAACATGAAATACGGTAAGAAAAACAGTGAAACTTCCTGAATGTGAAAAGTGAAGCTTGTTAAATGTGAATGCGACGAGAAAAAATTTCAACCTGACGGTGAAGGTGGAGAAATCTGAATGGGACAATAACATTAACAGGCAAACCACATTGCCCACTCCGCCTCTACTATATATACAGTGCTGATTTGTGTGAAGGCGTGTCGACACCCAACTATTATGTGAACATTATTTAGTTATTACAAGACTTTATTCTCTCGCAATACCACTGTGATTCCTGTGTAACCAGCTCTTATGTAATTTTATTATTCATCACTAATGTATCAATATTTATCATTCTCTTATGTAAGCACATTAATTAATTAGATACTGTCTCTGTTAACTTGTATACTTTTACTGTTATTAAATATATTGTCATATGAATTTTTTTTCATTCACTTTCAAATATCAGTGTTGTTTTACATTTAGATTGTTTTATGTTAATCTCTCATCAGTAAAAATCTCGGGAGGCATCTTATTTCACTGGGGAAGAGAATGTAAGCAAGGGGATGTTTGTTGCTTATATATTATGACTCAACCGTAGTTGTATCAGGACTCCATATTATAATTACAAATCATAATAGATAGATAGATAAATAGATAGATAGAGAGACAGATAGAAGCAGGGAGTCAGATGATGAGAAGGTATTGTGTCTGCAAGAATCGAGCAATGCTAAACATGCTTACACACTCTTAACTCAAGGAGTGCTTGATAGGCACACGACAGCGCCTAGTGACCATACACACACATACACACATACTCACACACAGGCTTCTAGAACTTTCCACTCACAAGGAACACACGTGACACACCCCTGCTACACCAGAATTTAGGAAAGAAAGCTCAGACGGAGGTTAGCCATAGAACAGGCAGGTAAAGGGGAGAAGGGCTTAGCAACTTGAGAGAGAGAGAGGGGGAGCGAGAGCGAGACAGAGAGATAGCTAGCGGGACTCTATACTTCGCTCTGTGTGAGAGACTTGTTAATATTTCCAAGACAAATAAAAATAGTCCCATACTATTCTTTACCTCTCCTGTCACTACATGACAAATGGGAAAGAAGATTACCTACTACAAGCTACTCCAAGATATAAAAACCGCTCGTCCACAAGTCTTATATATATATATAACTCAACCACAAAGGAACCACAAAGTCTTTTTTGACATTTGGTAGCAGCGAACGTATACGAACCTCGTCTACGAATCAACAGTGAATTCCTACAAAATATCAAGATTGAAAGCAAAAAAATACCTCTCACAACCAACAACTTACAACCAGCTCCTGACAGTATTCTCTCCAACCAGCCCCCTCCGTCTCCACGGTCATCACGCTGATTTAGAAGTGATCACACGACGCCTTGCAAGTAGTTTAACAAAATATTGATACGATATTGCAATTTCTACGACGAATCAGCGAAATACAACCATCTACAATCAACTACAATTAACAACTCTACGTTGTCTGAATAATCTTCTACACGCACCTACAAGTAGCGGCAGTCTTCATCCCACAACGAGTAAATCACTAGAGAAAAGGACCGAGAAAACATCGACATAGAAAAACGGAACAAACAAACGAAGAGTGAGACACGACTCATAACTCATCTTACTCACTCATCTTCACTCAAGTTACTCATCGCTACTCATTCACTCACCACAGCTACCAGTGTGGGAAGTTGAGGTCATCATGCGTGCTTGCTGAAAAGACGCCACGTCAGTCAACTCACCACTTGCACCACCACTCACACCATTCCCACCACGGTAAAAATTAGTGAGTTACATAGTTACTTCATTTATACAATACACAGTGATAGACAATAAGCTTCTGCACAAACATATAAAACGTGCTGTATAGTTACAGCTTAAACACACATACTTACTTCAGTTATCTGCATAACTCAAAACACTAAATAATCGCCAACAATAAATATTCTACACTGTATATATTCATTCATTTATTATAACATTTATTTACTACCAACAAGTGTTACCATTTATACCTACATAAAATACGTGTTTCATACATACAGCTATACATTATTACATCTACAAAGTGATAAAGAAAATATACCATCACAGTTACTCAGTGAGCGATTAAAAGAACTGTATTAAACATTTATTAATTAAAGCTACCTAGTGGAAACATATAAATTAAGTTACAAGGTAAACTAGAGAAAAAAAAAAATGGCCAACACGAATGACGTTAGCAAGAGTGAACATCTTCAACACAATCGTACACAATCGTGAAGACAATGATTTCCACACAGTGCTGACACACATATTACCCACGATAGGTACAAGTGAACAACAAGTCAGTGTATATAGTTAATACTGTATATAGTGAATATATTTTTTTTATATAAAAACAAAATATGGGACTATATAATATCATTTTCAATAATATCTGTGCAATATAAACTAAACTTTAAAAAAGTATCCCAAGGAAATTAGCCAGTAATTATGCAACCATGAACAACATAGAAAAAGCGTACACAAGCGAAGTAAAACAAACTATGGAAAATCAATACATACAAAAAAAACAAAAAAGAAAGAAAGAAAGAAAAGTAAGAAAGAAAAAAGAAAAATAGAGTAAGATCACATAACAAACAAATGAAAATAAGTGTAAGTGTTACTACATATGCCAAAATACCACATAAACTACAAACAAAAAAAAGCAAATTGTTGTCTCCACAAGCAAGTGGCCTGACACATCATCACTATCATCGACCGCAGCATATGTTAGGACTACACTTATTACAATTATGTAACTACAAACGATATGTAACAATTATGTAACTCCATATTATAATTATGTAACGACAAACGATTGCATTATGTTACACTTGCTACAATTATGTAACTACAAACAATATGTACCATTTTTGTAACAGTTGCATTAACAAGATGTAACTTTTATGTAACTTTAACTACAATTATGTAACTACAAACGATATGTAACAATTATGTAACGACAAACGATTGCATTATGTTACACTTTGCCAATTAACAGTTGCATTAACAAGATGTAACTTTTATGTAACTATAACTACAATTATGTACCTACAAACGATATGTAACAATTATGTAACGACAAACGATTGCATTATGTTACACTTTGCCAATTATGTAACAGTTGCATTAACAAGATGTAACTTTTATGTAACTTTAGCTACAATTATGTAACTACAAACAATATGTACCAATTTATGTAACAGTTGCATTAACAAGATGTAACTTTTATGTAACTTTAACTACAATTATGTAACTACAAACGAAATGTAACAATTATGTAACGACAAACGATTGCATTATGTTACACTTTGCCAATTAACAGTTGCATTAACAAGATGTAACTTTTATGTAACTTTAACTACAATTATAAGGCCAAGACACTTATGTAATAGTTGCATTAACAAAATGTAACTACAATTATAAGGCCAACACAATTATGCATTTCACTACAATAACCCAAGTACATACTGTATTACATTTAAATAATTTACATTAATGCATTTATTCAAATATGTAAACAACTTGTTTAAAATATAATATTACTGAATAATCACTATTTACTATGAATATTATATGTATACAATATTCATACAATTATGTTACTTTTACAATATTATGTATTTCACTTAATTAGCTTATAAGGTCATTATAATGTGTATATAATATGTATTAATATGTTAGGACTATTAACTGTCCATGGTACGCCATTTTCGCGCGGCCGAGCAGATATCAGGACTCCATATTATAATTACAAATCATAATAGATAGATAGATAAATAGATAGACAGAGAGACAGATAGAAGCAGGGAGTCAGATGATGAGAAGGTATTGTGTCTGCAAGAATCGAGCAATGCTAAACATGCTTACACACTCTTAACTCAAGGAGTGCTTGATAGGCACACGACAGCGCCTAGTGACCATACACACACATACACACATACTCACACACAGGCTTCTAGAACTTTCCACTCACAAGGAACACACGTGACACACCCCTGCTACACCAGAATTTAGGAAAGAGAGCTCAGACGGAGGTTAGCCATAGAACAGGCAGGTAATGGGGAGAAGGGCTTAGCAACTTGAGAGAGAGAGAGAGAGGGAGCGAGAGCGAGACAGAGAGATAGCTAGCGGGACTCTATACTTCGCTCTGTGTGAGAGACCTGTTAATATTTCCAAGACAAATAAAAATAGTCCCATACTATTCTTTACCTCTCTTGTCACTACATGACAAATGGGAAAGAAGATTATCTACTACAAGCTACTCCAAGATATAAAAACCGCTCGTCCACAAGTCTAATATATATATATATATATATATATATAACTCAACCACAAAGGAACCACAAAGTCTTTTTATGACAGTTGTATTCATGAGTCAGCAGAGGCCAGCTGACTTCTTGTCTGTTCTCCCGAGGAGACAGCTCTACTGTATGTGTAATCAGTGTAGTCGTGACACTGGGCCACACACACACACACACACACACACACAGGAAACTCTACCTGTGTCCTGAAATACTATATGAGAGTTAGAGATCAACTACACTCCGTGGGTCTAACATCTAAGCTCCCAGTAAAGCATCCAGCAGCTATACGGAGTTTATAAGATCAACCTGAAATCCTGATGGTAAATCTACGGGCTCACATCTCAGCAGGTGTTCAGAAAGTTGCTGGAGCAGTTAGATAAAAAGCAAACGAAGAGGAAAAAGGGAACGGCGTGAGGAAAGAAAGAAAACAGAAAGGTTTGGAGCATTACACACAGATGTAGATACAACAGAGACAGATGGATAGATGGACAGATAGATATTAAAGAGAGAGAGAGAGAGAGAGAGAGAGAGAGAGAGACAGACAGACAGGCAGACAGACAGACAGGAGGTCGACAAAGAAGTAAAAAGGAGGACAAAATGGAGAAGTAATTGAACGTGAGTGGCTTGTCATGATGTGTAGAACGGTCATAATATAGATTTTTTTTTTTTAATAGGAACTACACAGGCGCATAGGATTGCTAAATAGTTACTGGGAAGGGACAGAGAGACTGATAAACCCTCTCATGATCGGCACAACTCTAATATTCTGCTCTTGCTAATGCCAGACGGTTTTATTCAACTAAGAGTGAATAACAGGAGTATGAGAGAGTTAACACTGAATGACTGCATGCGAGTGAAATGAAGAGAAAGGAAGGCATATAACACGGCAAAGTATATGAGGGAGGGTGTTTTATGTTGATGGAAGGTCGTTATATAAAAGATATTATTAATATGATGCGCATGAGGTCGCTAAACCGTTACTAAGAACTTACGGTGAAACTGGTTAATAATGTAGACATAACTAAAAAATATCCAGCACCACTGTGGTATGACACACGGGCAAAGGCTTCCAAATTATGAGGCGTACCAAATGAACTCTGCTTCGCTTTAGCTAATCAAAAGTTCATTTAGCTAATTTCAAAGTTCATTGCATGGAGGGGAGCAGTATACTTTTATAGTGGATGTACCTGGGGAAGTGAGGTGATTGCAACAAGAGTAAAGGGAGATAGAAGCAGACCAAAAGACGGATGGACAAGTTGGGGATGTATGAAGGAGGGAGCTTTGTCATATAAGAAGGGGTCGTGAATGATTATGGATAAGAATACCCGAAGGCCTTTTTGATGAGGGCACACAATACAGGGAGTTGTGTTTTAACTGGTTGGATTACGAAGTGAATCAGTTATTACCCCCACACACAACGCGACGCCGTAACAACAGGTTATATGAATGGAGAGATGATGGATTGACCGCAGTAATGCATGATAGTGGAGGGGTTGGATGAAGACGAAGAAGTGGACCAAGAACAAAATGGAGAGTTGATGTGCATGAGTATGAGGAAAAGTGGCGTATCGTAAAGGAAGGATCGTTACAGAGTAGGGACAGAGTGAATAATGATGAAAATGTATAAGGGTGGGAAGGAGAAGGAAGAGGAGGAGGAAAAGGAGGAGGAGGAGGAGGAGGAGGAGGAGGAGAAGGAGGAGGGCCAGATCAAGAAGATTATTCCAACGAGATTCGTTAGCTTTTTAACACCTTCCTCAGTGATTTATTTTCCATATTACACTTCCATATTCTCTTTCAGTCTGCATATAATCTTGTTAATACTGTACTGATTTTACCTGCATAAAGAAACTTATACAGAAAATAAAAGCGAAATTCCCAATTCTTTCTTAAAATAGTACAAACATATGAGGAATGGTGGTTTATTGTGCGACGGAGATATTGACAATACTTTTTTTTTTTTTTAATTCTTACTTGGCCTCAAATTGCACCCTCCCCATCTTGAATGCTGAGATGTAACAACTGATAAGCAATGGAGCACGATGCTAGTCAGGAAGTGCTATGAAGAGGATGCAGATCCAATGCACTGTCTTTTTTTGCCTTTGAGCTACTCGAAATAAGCAGCAAAAAGGAAATGTTAAGGTAGGACCATAACCCCTTCATTACTATAATGAAATTTGTTTTATTCTTACTGCTACCTGACAGTTATGTTAAATCTCAAGTATTGAAAGACTTAATGAAGACTGCTGTAAATCTAACCCCTCCATTTCGAAAAAGTCTTGGGTTTATACAATAGCATCTGAATTTGGCAAGACTAAAATTTACGTCATCGAAACGAAGTGATTTAGAATGTTTGCGAATATACTGCAAATGGAAGTAGAAAAAACACACAAAAATTAAATCAATGATAAGAGAGGATGCATGAGGGTGGGAGGTGCGCTGTGGGTGTTATTACTGACTAGGGAAAGGGAAAATGACAGTATGGACGAAGATCGGGTGGTTGCAAGAAACAAACAAAAGCACGATGGAGGGACACAGTGTAATAATATATCTAGAAGAGTGATGTTACCAGAGAAGAGGAGTCGCTACTGAATAGGAACGGACACACCTGGAGTCCTCTAAGTGCGCGTCCACACGTGTGCTCAAACAAGTGCTGGCAACATGTATGCAACACAGTAACAAACACGCTGCAAACATGCTGAGAACAGCAGCATCCAGATCATGTTGGCAACATCATGATGAAGTCTCAGCTGCCTGGTATGGACACTCATATCCCATCGTCTCTGCTACCAGTGTTCGAAGCTACACTGAAACATGTTTGCATACAACTGTCCAAATATTGCTGCATACAAGTACCCAAACATGTTGCCAACCGTGTTGTCAACACATGTTCGAGGGCACGTGTGGACGCGCACTTAATCGGATCCACCTCTTACAGGATAAGGTGCCAGGCAGTAAATAGTTAAATGGCCTCACGACGTGGAAAAACGTCTTATTTCTCTGCTGTTTGACCTGGTCTAGTGTGAGAGGTGACCGACGTGTATTCGTATTTGCGCGCGTGCGCGAAAGAGGGGGAGAGAGAGAGAGAGAGAGAGAGAGAGAGAGAGAGAGAGAGAGAGAGAGTGTGTGTCTCCCCGACTCTGGGCATAGGCTTAACAGCCCGTCCCCTTAGGTCCAGCAGCCATCTGCAAACCACACACCACTTGTCACCACATCGACGCAAACATCCACCGTCCATATTGAATACAAGCTAGGGCTGTCCCATAGTGAACTGGAGTATTGGTATTAGTGGTGGTGTTTCTACGACATGTCAGTGAGTCTTAGGGCAGATAAATGACGTCCATTTTAACGAAATTCAAATCCTGAAAGTGTTCCATAACCTAGCCGGGATTCGAACCCGCGCCCACTGGGACGGCAGACTGTCTCTATTTTCCTGGCCACCGTCTTTCCCAACTAATTACTACGGACCACATTCTAGGTGGTATGGAAGATTTCGAAAAACCTTTTTCCTAAGCGATTAATTATGAATATGAAACCTTGATATTCTCTTATGTTACCTATGCATTTCTAGTACTAAGACAGTTTGTCTCAGTAACGTACAGTATAAGAGAATCAAAATATAAAATATATAAAATAAATAAAACAAATCTCCGATGTCCTATGACGTTTCCTACGCCACCTAGAAAACGGCCCAAAGTCAACACTTCTAGCAACACATCACCCTCCCTCAGCGACTCCCCAACATTATAATCCTACCTTCGTCTTGACTATCTTCCCAGTTCCGTCTGAAGAAAATTTACAACTGGCGAAACACAACAAAAACTCCTTCTCTTCTGGTGTATGTTTCAGATGTTCGATTTTTTTCGGTAAAAAATTCCTCAAGCCATGGCAAGATAGCCTACCTGTGTCTCTCTGTACTAGTGATGGTCCGAATATTCGCCTTGGTTTTCAGATTCGCAAATATTCGCATATTTTTCGATATTTGAATTCCCTTGACGTCATCCGAATACTGTGCAAATATTAATAATGTAGGTTTATAAAGTTTATAGAAAATCAAATGAGTTAAAAGCATGAGTTGAACGGGGGCTCCAGGCTAGTGTTGCCAACCAAGCAGCTGTGCCAAGCTAGCTAGGGCTGCTTGCTGCATGGTGCAGTGTGCCAGATTCCCAGAAAAGTCTGGATTTCTCCAGATTTTTTGCCTAATGACCGATTTTCAGATTTTCTCATTAAAAAATGGGTAATCTTCTGATTTTTAGCTCGTAACCAGAAAAAATACTCTAAATCTCAAGAAGTTCTGAGAGAGAGAGAGAGAGAGAGAGAGAGAGAGAGAGAGAGAGAGAGAGAGCGTCTGTCTGGCGTGATGTTCTGGGTTCGTTCGCAGTTCGTCCTGGACGGATCTGACATCCCCGGAGGATGTACGTAAGAGTTAGGTCCTCGTCCAACATCCTGGTAACACAGAAAATTGATAGAAATGTATTCAATCAATTTTCTATGGCTGAAACTCTCAGCGAAATTAATTAGTACAAAAAATATATAACTAACTCACTTTTCTATGTCATGAAACAATGTTTGCATTCGCAATTGCGAATACTGAAAATTCATATTCGCATTCGCGAATATTGAAAAACATTCATTCATAACATTCGGACCATCACTAGTCTGTACCTCTCCGTCTTGCCACACTCGCACATCCCAGAAGTCTATCATTTACTTTCCATGATACAACAGTTTCCGTCATATTCTCTCACTTTATACCTTCATCGTTGTTCTCGTCTATCTTTCCAATCAACACATTCATATACTCTCCTAGTCAGTTTCTCCTTCTTCATAATTTACTCTCCGTCACAGCTGTGCTCTTCAGTATCGTTCCGGAATCTTGGCCTTTGTATGCTTATCCTCCTCCTTCCACTCACCCCCCCCCCATTCAAACACCTGCGTCGTCACTATTACACTCTGCTTAATACTTCCATGTTCTTCATAATTATTTCTCAGCCAAATAAAATCCTCTGGTGTTAGCTTGAATCTAATATACTGTAATCCTGTGTGTGTGTGTGTGTGTGTGTGTGTGTGTGTGTGTGTGTAAAGAGTGCAGCCAAAACTGGAAAAACTATTGTCATGAAACTCAGCAGAATTGTTGAATTGTATCCCAGATGGGCCAGTTTCATGTCGACTGATATTTTCTGAAAGGGCGTTTTGGCCCCTAATAATTGTCCGCATTAGTGTTACAATACGCGGACGTGTGAGAGGCGGCGGGGCATTGCCGTGGAATTTAATGCATCTTTTCTGAGAGAGAGAGAGAGAGAGAGAGAGAGAGAGAGAGATTTGTATATCTACACACTCCAATGTCTTTTACTTCATTGATGCTACGAACTGACGGTTTCATTCAGCAGAAAATGATGGTAGTTGTGGTGGTAATGATGGTGGTGGCTGCGCTGGTGGTTGTGGTGGTATTAGCTGTGATGGAGGTGGTGGCAGTGGTAGCTAAGACGAGGATGGTGATGGTAGCTGTGGTGGCGTGGTAATAGCTGTGATGATGGAAGTGTTCATGGTGGTGGTGGTGGTGGTGGTGGTAACTGTGGTGATAGTGGTAGCTGTTCAGAAACGGCTCTCCTCTGAGTAAGTGCTTCAGCGACGACCTGAATTTGGAGAATTGCTTACCGGTCCGACACTGCAGCGAGGCTCTTGTAATCATTAGTTGTTCTGACTAATGCGTCACTGAAGTGAAAGGGATTGACAGCTATCAAGAGCAAATGCAATAATTCATCTCCGTTTTCCCCAGCTTACATATCAACTTCCTATTTTTACACTCGCATTCGCAAAGGAACAACGAGTGTTGTTTAGCTCGCTCTGTGTGTGTGTGTGTGTGTGTGTGTGTGTGTGTGTGTGTGTGTGTGTGTGAGAGAGAGAGAGAGAGAGAGAGAGAGAGAGGTCCGTCAACATTTGAAACCTTACTGTAGTTATCGTTAAATCAGGAAATGAAGAGATGGGGAAAAAGGGAGCGAAGGAAAAGTATCGAGGACGACATACTGAAAAGAGAAGGAAAGATATGGAAGAGATAAGAGGGTAGAAGTGTGAGGATAGGGGATGATAACTGCATAGTACAATAATGAGAAAAAATGGGGAAGAAGGAAAAGTATGGAAAGGCTATGTACAAATGGCATCAAAAGTCCTATCACCTTTCTTGCTTTTCGGCTCATCGATTTTGAAAATCTGTGTGTTAAATCAGTAGTACCTGGCCGTGATGAATTTCTTTAGGTACAGACCAGCGTCATCTTTGCTGGTTGCTGCGGGTTCATTCCAGTGATTTTCAAAGTTCAGGGAGAGAAAAAGGACGAGAGACGACAGGACTTTTGATGCCTACTGCTCTGTAAATTAATAATAAAAGTTGGCAGGATAAAGCGTGAAGCATGAGGAAAAAATGTACATGGGCGCTATGAAGTGGAGGGAGAAGTAAAAGGAAAAGGAAAAAACAGTACTGCGGTAAGAGATGGAAAAAGGTAGGGAGATAGAAAAAAGTGAAAGTGGAAAGGAAGAGATAAAATAAGAGGAATAATTGTGGAGGGAGACGAAAACTGATTAATGGGTGGGAACACTACATGGGTAAGATAACATTCTGCGGCCGGGGTGATGTACTGTCACCTCTGCGATCCAGACTTTTACATGGTCAGAAGGGTCAGAAAACAAGCCACTATTGATGACCAATGTGTGCTGGAACGGTCGGGAACTCAGATTGATGAAGACTCTCTCCCATTAGAGGCCTCTTCGGTTGCGTTTATTACATTTCAAGTGGCCAAGTTAAGAATGGTAGCATGCCAAAATGACGGGGCCAGTCTCCAACTAGGCCAACCCAAGCCCAACCTTCGCATTTTCCCAGAATGCTTATAAGTTCCACGTTAATAAACTACTAGGTATGCTCTATACCACCAGTTTTCAAGGGTTATACAAACAATAAAGTTCGAGTGGGAGGGAATGTGTATTAACAAGACCAAAAAGTAGAAATCTTCCCCAGCTAATTGCTTTTCAGATTAAACATGAATCAGTTGTCACATTGTTCGAAAAATATATCTCTATATGGTTCTAATATCAAGTCCACAAAACTCAGAACCTCTGTCCCGGTTCTATGTGTTCCTTGATAATCGTCCCTCTGAGCACAAATTTCACTGGTCCAGTCCTCTGCCACTCCCGACCTTAACTTCCACACTGGGACCTTGATTCACTATTCAGGGACTTTGACCTCCACGCCTGGACTTGGACTCACTGGTACTTAGACCTCCACGCTTGGACTTTGACTCACTCAGGTACTTCGACCTCCACACTAGGACCCGCTAGAAGTTAATATGTATAATGAATAACTATTCTTCCCAGTGCAAGTGATCCCTTCTCATGATCAGGAAAGTCTCATAATAAAGAAACATGAGTTACAACACTCGGCATCTCAAGTAATAACAGGATAACACATGGCACTACAGACACATAGGTCTGCTCAAAATAATACTTATTGTAGGGATAACATGGAAGAAAAAGTACTATAACAAATACAGTAAGCATAAATAACTAACTCTAACCATGAAAATCATCACTGCATCAATATCATTGTGCCTTACAAAGTAACTATGTGAACCTTTACTCACAACATAGCCCTAATAAGTACTGAATTACAAAGTCATTTCAACACAATAATAAATAATTCAGTCCCCGGGCACCTGATACTTGGGCTACAAAAATCACACATTTATCTGAGGCTCAGACAGAACTAGCTAGCATTTCGTATTCTAGTTACTAAATAATATAAAGTACAGTACACAAAACTACGGGAAATACCTCACTATTCAGCTAAAAAATGTAGGGGAGGTGAGCGGGAACACAGGACTCGCTTCTCCAAAGGCTAATGGCGTCACCGTTACACCTCCTGAGGAACGACAACACTTGATCCTATCCCGAGTCTATTTCTCTATTTCGTCATTATTATCACTCGTGGGATATCACTATTCGCGCTTCAATATATCAGCCATAATATTAATATTAAATTACTTACAGAATTCCTTGGAGGGAGGGGGGGGGGAGGATGACGACAGTACCGACCATCTGCCACGTATCACGGCCGATGAGCGAGTCAGACACGCCAACACTGCGTGATGCAAAGGGGAGGAGGGGGGGGGATGACTGTGTACGTAATTTAAGATTTTAATTATTACAGACTCGAGACAGGCTCAGTGTGATGTCTTTCCCCTTACAATCGATTACTCAAAAAAAAAAATAATAATAACATTCTCTAGTTATAATAATTACTCAACAACACCTCTCTCTTTATACTCTTACCTCGAAAAAGAATGAAAATTATCGTGCTTTGCATCACTTTGCCAAAGTGTACATTATGCTGGATCACGTGACCAAAGGCTCATGTTCCCATCTCACTCGAGTTTTATATTATAAAGAGACTTAATAATAGTAAATTACAGTAGGAAAAAAAAGTGACTTAGCAACTACATAACTTAATCTATGTTCTGGCAACGTCTGCGTGGAAACAGCCATGCCCAGGCCACACTCTCTCACTTAACCAAACTTTTGGTCATATAAAATAAACTAGATACAACTCATTATCACTTCCGGGCACTACATCCGCCCATGGTTAGGTAAGACCAAAAGTTCGGCCGACTGGACCTGAACTCAGAAATACCCAGTACCCATACTTAACACACACGGTACGTAAGTTCACCTATTTGACCAGTCTCCCTCAATACTGCTACTGTGGGGTGTTTCACATGCACCTTGCTCGTGAGGGGAAACCAATCTACACGCCTCCAAAACAACCAGCCAACGTGTCCTATACTGCGACTGTGGGATATTACATAAGCTCCATGCTCGAGAACAATCTGCAGCTATCATGTCCACAAAATAAAAATCCTCCACCACGAGTAAATTTACTCCTGCTACTCACTATATGCAACTGACGACGTATACCACTCATCAGGCATGTTACTCATAAGGAGAATGTCCTGCTACCAGGAGAAACTTTGTGCTTAGTTAAGAGTAACACGAGTCTCTCCACTGCGTTCTGTCCAGAGAGACCGAGCGAAACCTACGTACTTCTCCAAGCCCTATAGAGAAACTGGAAACTTCCCTTCTCTCTCTGAGCAATCCTATACTGCAAAGTGGGTATTACATACACTCAGCGCTCGAGGTTCTCAAAGCAAGTAGGAAACCTCCAGGTGGAGACCTTCAGGTAGAACTGCCCCTCACATGAACAGTTCCCTAACTCTGGGAAAAAAAAATTAAAGTCCTAACTGTGAGATCTCATTATCCCTAAGCCTAACAAGCTAACCTAAAGAAAAAAAAGAATCGAGGTAAGGCAAGAACAACGGTCTATACACCACGGTGTACTCGATTTGACAACACGCAGCTTCCACGCCTCATCTCTCCAAAAGCTGGACATACCCTAAACAACTACTCAACCCTATTAATCCAAAAATACAACATCATAGGTACTGGCAGAAATTTATATAAGCAGGTACAGTCTGGAGAGACCTGGAAGGACATACCTGACTCCATGTTCCCAGCCAGTTAAGGCAAGGACAAGACATGCTCAGAGAAATAAAAAAAAATGAGTATATACAATATATACACCATACACCCATCTTCTACGTGTACTGCAACATCTCAGGCGGTCTCCGGGATCTCACCCTAGGCAGTATCTCTTCCTCTTCCTCACTTGTCAAAAACTTGTGATCTACTGTACGGTACTCAATAAGGCATCTCTTTCAACATATCTTTTGACCTTTTCAGCTGCCCTACTCAAGGTGGTGCCATCAAACACATTTTCTAACTCATAGGCTCTACCCTGATCGATAACTCTGACAATCTTGTAAGGACCCTGCAATTTTCTATTTAGCTTTGATGCCATACCAGGCATGCACTCTTCGACATAGATCCAAACTAATTCACCTGCTTCTAGAGAATCATTCCTACGTGCCTCATTTGCCCTGTTAAGGTATCCTGCTGTCATCCGACGTTGTGTCTCCTTGAGCATCTGTTTGACATCTATTTTCTCTATAGTCTTCATCAGTAGGCAATTGCAAATCTCCTACCTCGCAATTTGGATGACGACCATAAAAAGCAAAGAATGGTGATGTACCTAGGGACGTATGCACTGCTTCGTTCAACGCTTTCTCAGTGTCGCACAGGTGCATGGGCCATGTATTCGGATGTTCTTAGCTCAAGATTGCCAGTACTGTCTTTAAGGTCCTATGTGCTCTCTCCATAGCTGAATTTCCTCGGGGATTGTAGGGTAGACAACATCCTTGCTTAATCCCGGCTCTCCTACAAAAATCTCTAAACTCTGTACTGGTGAATTCTCCTCCATTGTCCATGATGGCTACCTACAGATGTCCTTCTTAAATTCTTCAGCTACGGCTTTGGTGGATTTTGTACGAAGGGGGTAGATACGTAGGTACCTAGAAAAATGGTCTATCACCGTGAGACAATACCTGAGACCACTCCTACTATTATGCAAATCTATGAGATCTATCGCAACTCTCTGACCATTATCATCTACCGGTGGCAATTCCTTAAAATCGTGCACAATCTTTCCGTGACCCTTGAACTGCTGACATGCCTTGCATGATTTAACAAAATGTCGCATATCGGTCAGTAGAGACAACCAATAGAAAAACTCTTGCCTTGGCTACCGTCTTGCGTTCTCCTAGGTGTGAAGGGTTATGAACAATTGAACAGGCAATAGCAACTAAAGACTTGGGTACCACAAGGCACAACCTCGACTTTCCCATTTCTTCTCTTCGGACATACAGAATCTCCTCGTTCATTTCTGAAAGCGTAAATGGGACGATTACCAGACAACTTCCTGGGTAACTGACCTCCTTCTAAATATTGAATTACCTGCCTCCACCTTGGGTCTGCTCTCTGGGCTTCCCGGACCTTGTCTACATTAAGACCTAGCCACCGAAATTCTGCATTAGACTGAGTTATATCTGAGGCCTCCTCAATTGCTCCTACTGGTCTACTCAAAGCATCTGGGACATAATGATTCACACCCTTTTTATACTTTATTACAAAATCGTAGTCTCTCATCTCCAACAAATAACGCGACATACCCGGGCATTTAGTCTTTTTCTTAAAGATGGTGGTTAATGGTCTATGGTCAGTGACGATGGAAAAGGGTTTGCACCATAAATGGTGGCTGAAAAATCTACATGCACTCACTACTGCCATAGCTTCCTTGTCTGTTACGGAGTATCTTTTTTCTGTCAGGGTAAGTTTCTTTGAAAAGTATCCAATAGGTCTCAGATCTTTCTCGCCCTCCAACTGCATAAGAGCTGCGCCAATGTGCGAGTCGCTAGCATCCGTGTGTAACTCGAACGGTTTAGTTAAATCTGCCTTTACCAGTACTGAAGCTGACACTAACTTTTGTTTAAGAATTAAGAATGCATTCTCACACTCCTCTGACCATTCAAATTTTGCGTCCTTCCTAAGCAAATTAGTGAGAGGACTGGCAATGGCAGCAAAGTCAGGAATGTGTTTGCAATAGAAGTTACACATGCCCACAAAGCGTCTCACTTCCTTGGCCTTCGTTGGTCGTGACATCTGTTCAATGGCTTCGAGATTCTTACTGTCAGGGCGTACTCATTTCTCCGACACTACATGTCCCAAGAACTTAATTTCTCGCTTTATGAAAGAGCATTTACTAACATTCAGCTTCATTCCAAACTCGGTTAATCTTCCAAAGGCAATCTTCAGTCTGTCTAGCATCTGATCGAAAGAGTCTGCCCAAATCACAACATCGTCTAGGTAGTTACGGCACCAACCTTCTCTAACTAAAGGGGCTAACACTTGCTGCATTTTCCTTGTGAAAATTGCTGGACTCCCAGACAATCCAAAAGGTAAGCACTTGTATCTGAACAAATTAACTCTATCAGAAAAAGTTGTCAAGTCTCGAGAGCTTTCATCCAACCGAACTTGGAGGTAAGCGTCTTTCATGTCAAGGGTGCAGTAAAACTTTTTCCCAGCACTTTCCTCTACTAATTCGTCTAATCGGGGTAGGGGTTGTTTATCTATCTTGACCTTATTAAGAGCCTGATAATCAATAAACATCCTTTTACTGCCGTCTGGCTTGCTGACTATGACTATGGGGGCTAAATATGCAGCGTTCGATTCCTCAATCACATCCTTTTCAATCATCTCATCAATCATCTTGGAAATTATCTTCCTTGCTTGCTCAGGATGTCGATACAAGGGCATACGCATGGGTTCAAAGTCAATAGTATCAATGTGGGCTTCAGGTACTTTAAGGGTGCCAATTTCCTTCAGACCATGAATGAACAGTGCATTATTATCCAATATCAACTCTCTCAATTTGTCCCTCTGTGACTGAGACAAATGTGTCCACTTCAGCTCTCTGAGAATTGAATTAAGCGCAGCACGTCGGTCACTCCCATCTTGTGCCTGATTCATGTTTGGTAACAATGCATTATCGACCTGAACTACTGGTGCCACAAGGTCACCTTCTGCCTCACCTACTGGTTGCACTAATTCAAGTAGACTTCTGTCCTGTTCTTTGGGGCTAAGAAAAGTAATATTCGACTCGTCAACAACATGGTATGTCTCCAACACTTGTCCTGAGTTTAGCTTCACTGGTCCCTTAGTTACATTGGGAATGGGTAAATAGCATGTCCCGTTCTCACTAACTCTCACGCAACAATTGGGTGCTAATGAAGCTTTACCCCTGGCCTTCTGAAATTTACTAACATGTAAGACATCTCCGGGTTTTCTGTCTTTTAACGCAATGGGTACTGACATCAATGTCTGTGAAGGTACCACAGTCCTACACTTCACTTGTACTAGCTCTCCTTCTGCCTTTCTCGTATGGTTAGTTTGGAATTTTATTCTGTTCACTGTCTGGCAAAGCTTATTTCGGACCTCGTACTGCTGACCACCCCAATGCATCACCTGACCTTCTCCGTCCCAAGTGAAAATCGCCCTACCAATTAAGTCTGCACCCATGAGCACTTCGGTTGACAAATAGTCTGGGACCACTATAAATCGCTGCACTATGCTTGTCTCGGGGGCAATATGCACTACTGATGAAACTTGACCAACAACAGTTAACTTACGGTTGGATACTGAATGCAATGAACGTCGGCACTTGCTAATCTTTAATCCTAATCTATTTGCTGTACTTTCTTTCATTAATGTTACTACACTACCAGTATCTATGAAAACTGAAACCTGATACTGTCCCAAAATCAAGCGTATCACTGGAGTGTCTACTTCATCTCGAACTTTTTGGACTTCCTCCACCTCACCATCTGAAATGTTAACAGCCCTCATTCTGTTCTACATCCTGTACACTACACACAACATGACTGGCAGCCTGCGTACCTCAGGGGCCTCTAGTCATTCCCTAGGTGGTTGGGTGTCTGGATGTAACTGAGAATCCTGCTGCGAAAGGGAATGAACTGTTGCGGTAGGTATACTTGGCATGCTCCTCTTCTGTTTTCTACTCAAGTTAAGTCTAACAGGGCATCCCTCATGTCCCCTTCTAGAGTTAGCTTTCAAACAATCAAAACAACTTCCTCGCTCTGGTTTTCTTGGACAGTTCGCCCTGTCATGTTTACTGCCATTTGAACACCACCCACAAGGCCACATTGTAGGTCTAGGTTTAAAAGGTACCTGACGTACGGGTACTTGATTCACTGGATAAGCGTTGTCACTACCAACTGGAGGTATGATTCTAGTAGGGGTTGGAACATATCTTACATCAAACCCTTGTTCATCCACAACTTTTGCCACTCTACACCACTGTATGTAACCCCTTTCTCCCTCTAATTCTGAAATAAAAGTCTCCATTCCCAGACCTTTAAACAACTCTAATCGTTCCCTAATTTCCTGTGGTACATTATGTAGCACAGCTTTCTTCCACAACTGCTCCACATTGGGAGGGTTAATATGGGGATGTTCTCTACAGATTGCCCTGAAGTTACTCCTGAATTGTCTAACAAATCTCTTAGGTGGATCCTCAAAGTTATACTCCATTTGGGTTAGCTCACGGAATGCATCAGCGATCCCTTTGGGACCTCTGAACTCACACTGCAACAATAACTTAATGTCTCCATAAGTACCACCTGCCTCACACAAGCTTAACTCTCCCAGAACATATGTACGCAACTCTGTGTCCATACGAGTGAGTGCTACCGCCTTCTGTTGTTCTAAGTTAGCAGTCACTGACTCCACCTGCATTAAAAAATGATCCACCAGGGTCCTAGTATGTAGACCAAACATTTCGCTCATCCTTAGAACATCAACATCCTTGCACTTTAGTACTACCGAATTTCCCTGATAGCTCTGCATACCTCCTACAAGCAAATTTGACCACTGTGGAGTTGACTGCCTGGTAATTTTTTACAAGTGCACAGGGACGTTTTTTTTTTTGGTGAAACCAAGGTATTTCTGATAGTTTTTGATGTGTTTTGAACGAATCTGACCTTCATTTCTGCCGCAAATCAGTATATTTCAAGATATCCCCCACCCCCCATTCCCCCCACAAGAATGGGGGAGATGGGTGAACCCGGGGGTTTTGCGATAGAAATGAAGGTCAGAATAATTCACAGTACATCAAAAACCATCAGAAATACATTGGTTTCACCAGCCAGGCCGCTGTGCGCCGGGCCGTCTGGCCTACCTCCCACCGCCTTGCACCAACAATCGCCTGCCTGCTATCACCAGCAAACCATTATCTCCTAAGCTAAACTAAGCTAAGCCATTAAATTATATTTTTCCATGCCAAGAACAATAGGGGACCTGTGGGAAAGCAGGGTTTTGGGTGGGGAAAACACGCAAAAACGAGTGATTTCCGACTGAAACTGTTATCAAATTCAAACCGAAAACACTAAAATCCTTCAGAAAAATGAAATTTTAAGCTTATTAGGGAGTCCGTGTTTGCTAACTGAGGGGCTTCGCCCCCCAGACCCCCCAGCCCTGGCCGTGCTTTCTAACTGGGGGGCAAAGCCCCCCAGACCCCCCCTGACATTAACCAAACCTCATCTAACCTAACCTAACCGGGTGTAAATACGAAATAATGCCTTTACTCACCAGTTTACAGCTCCTGAAGTACTTACGGTAATTTTGCAGGCTTCACTGGTCGTGGCTAGGGACGAACTGACTTTCAAATCCTGCGGGACCCTAGCAGATCTGAAGTTCAAATTTGTGCGCCAGTTGTATCAGTTTGAACTTCACACATGAGCAGATAGCGCGTGACGTAGCAGTAGACACATGCTTTAGCCCCACCCATAAGTCACGTGAACCGTGACGTGATGGTAGACACACGAGAGACAGGACCACGATGCATTAGGCATGAGCCGCGATGGGTCTCACGTATCGCCAGACGATGTAGAGAGTAATTTTTCGGAAAATTTTCAAAAATCTATTTTCGCATTAATATTCATTTGCGGAAGTTGTTTCTAGGGTTCAAAATGTTCGCAATGGTGAGATTTAGATATCTGTAAGAGTAAAATTGAGATTCCAAATCCCTGTGCACTTGTAAAATAATACCGACTGCCTAAATGGATTTCCAGACTTAACGGGAGTATACTGTGATGGACCTCCAACCTTGGTTGGGATGAGTCCGGGTGGACCTAACATGTCCTCCAACGCTCTAATACGCTCAAAACACTCATCAATTACGGATGGTTCCTGTTTCACCTCTACTCTCTCAGGCATTTCAGTTACAATGTCAATCAATTTTTCAACATGTGACTCCATCATGAATTATACAAACGTTAGCAACCCCAGGAAGTGAATGCTCAACTACGAAAATGCCCCAACTGCAGCTTGAGCAACCCCAGGAGGTGAATGCTCAGCTGCAACACCAAAATAGTACACACTACAAATACACCTACCTTATAATTCTACACATAATGCTAAGTACATATACCTTTGAGAACTGGAGGATAAGCTATTACTTTAATTTTACGTTAAATTACCCTCACATTAATAGGTCATCCCAACGCTGTGCCACCACTTGTACTGTCACCTCTGCGATCCAGACTTTTACATGGTCAAAAGGGTCAGAAAACAAGCCACTATTGATGACCAATGTGTGCTGGAACGGCCGGGAACTCAGATTGATGGAGACTCTCTCCCATTAGCGGCCTCTTCGGTTGCGTTTATTACATTTCAAGTGGCCAAGTTAAGAGTGGTAGCATGCCAAAATGATGGGGCCAGTCTCCAACTAGGCCAACCCAAGCCCAACCTTCGCAGTTTCCCAGAATGCTTCTAAGTTGCACATTAATAAACTACTAGGTAAGCTCTATACCACCAGTTCTCAAGGGTTATACAAATAATAAAGTTCGAGTGGGAGGGAATGTGTATTAACAAGACCAAAAAAGTAGAAATCTTCCCCAGCTACTTGCTTTTCAGATTAAACATGAATCAGTCGGCACATTGTTCGAAAAATATATCTCTATATGGTCCTAATATCAAATCCACAAAACTTAGCTCCTCTATCCCGGTTCTATGTGTTTCTTCATAATCGTCCCTCTGAGCACAAATTTCACTGGTCCACTCCTCTGCCACTCCCGACCTTAACTTCCACACTGGGACCTTGATTCACTATTCAGGGACTTCGACCTCCACGCCTGGACTTGGACTCACTGGTACTTAGACCTCCACGCTTGGACTTTGACTCACTCAGGTACTTCGACCTCTACACTAGGACCCACTAGAAGTTAATATGAATAATGAATAACTGCTCTCCCCAATGCAAGTAATCCCTTCACATGATCAGGAAAGTCTCATAATAAAGGAACATGAGTTACAACACTCGGCATCTCAAGTAATAACAGAATAACACATGGCACTACAGACACATAGGTCTGCTCAAAATAATACTTATTGTACGGAGAATATGGAAGAAAAAGTACTATAACAAATACAGTAAGCATAAATAACTGTAACTCTAACCATGAAAATCATCACTGCATCAATATCATTGTGCCTTACAAAGTAACTACTTGAACATTTACTCAGAACGTAGCCCTAATAAGTACTGAATTACAAAGTCATTTCAACACAATAATAAATAATTCACAGTCCCCGGGCACCTGATACTTGGCCTACAAAAATCACACATTTATCTGAGGCTCAGACAAAACTAGCTAGCATTTCGTATTCTAGTTACTAAATAATATAAAGTACAGTACACAAAACTATGGGAAATACCTCACTATTCAGCTAAAAAATGTAGGGGAGGTGAGCGGGAACACAGGACTCGCTTCTCCAAAGGCTAATGGCGTCACCGTTACACCTCCTGAGGAACGACAACACTTGATCCTACCCCGAGTCTATTTCTCTATTTCGTCACTATTATCATTCGTGGGATATCACTATTCGCGCTTCAACATATCAGACATAATATTAAATTACTTACAGAATTCCTTGGGGGGAGGATGACGACAGTACCGACCATCTGCCACGTATCACGGCCGGTGAGCGAGTCAGACAGACAGACACGCCAACACTGCGTGATGCAAAGGGGAGGGGGGCATGACGGCGTACGTAATTTAAGATTTTAATTATTACAGACTCGAGATAGACTCAGTGTGATGTCTTTCCCCTTACAATCGACTGCTCAAAAAATAAATAAATAACATTCTCTAGTTACAATAATTACTCAACAACACCTCTCTCTTTATACTCTTACCTCGAAAAATAATGAAAATGATCGTGCTTTGCATCACTTTGCCAACGCGTACATTATGCTGGATCACTTGACCAAAGGCACATGTTCCCATCTCACTCGAGTTTTATATTATAAAGAGACTTAATACTAGTAAATTACAGTAGGAAAAAAAAGTGACTTAGCAACTAGGTAATTAATCTATGTTCTGGTAACGTCCGCATGGAAACAGCCATGCCCAGCCACACTCTCTCACTTAAGCGAACTTTTAGTCATATAAAATAAACTAGATACAACTCATTATCACTTCCGGGCACTACAGTGAAGGAAAGGCGAAGAAGTCCAAACGAAAAGTAAAGACTTAAAATGAAGATGAGAATAAAAAGTGGAAAAGTAAGGAAAAACAGAGAGGAAGGGCGGGAGGATTATGTGGAAAGGCTGAAGGAAGTAGAGAGCTGAAGTTAATATATAAAGGGGACAAAAGAGAGAGAGAGAGAGAGAGAGAACACGGACGTCAACAACTGTGGCCCTAAAGCACAGCAGATCCCCCTTCGCATGGTGTGGAAGGGTAGGGACGGAAGCGAGGAAGAGCGGAAAAGGGAACAGAAAAATAGAAAACTTGAGAAAATGTGGAGTTGGAAGGAAAACAGAAAGGTAGGGATGTGTGGAAGTTGGACAGAAAATACGGTGGTCAAGAAATGTGGACGGGAAAGGAAAATAAAAGAGGTGAAGTAATGTGAAAAACAGGAAAAGTAGACAGGAGACGCAGTGTGGAAAACATGAGATACTAGAGAAGTGAAGGAATGTGGCGGGGGAAGGAAAAACATAAGTGAGGAAAAGTGAGGAAAGTAGGGGGGTGAGGAAGTGAGGTGAAACAAAGGTTCGGAAATGTAAAGGAACAGAGAGGTGGGGAAATGTGGGAGGAAATACATAGATGGGGAAATGTGGGAGAATAGAGTTGGTGAAATGTGAAGGAATAGAGAGGTGGGGAAATGTAAGGGAATACAGAGGTGGGAAACGTAAGGGATTGGAGGTGGGGAAATGTGGGTGAATAGAGACGTGGGGAAATGTAAGGGAAAAGAGGTACTAAGGAGTTAAAGCAACAGACCTTATGGTCCTTTCGAGGCTGTTTGTTACAAAGTAGACTATGACTACGAGATCTAACTCTACATGCTGAAGGATAAGGATAGTAAAGCAAGAAGGCTCCCCCTACCTCCAAATCCTCCAGTTAAAACTGGTAAGAAAAAGTGAGAAAAACCACCATGCAGCATGGAAAAACTGACATGGAAATTTCATAGAAAAGACTGAAAGGAAAAGTTACATTCTGTAATACTTTATCTATAAGCTACTAGTATGAATAACCTGAAAGAGAAAGTAGTAAAGTGACAGCAATGTTGAGGGTTTCCGTAAAATAATTCCACGCGCCATTGATGTCTAAAGTTTTGGCAATAGGATCCCAGTTACCTGCACCAACAATTGACTTAAATTTCTTAAAATTTGCCCTCTTAAAGTCAGGCACTTTCTCGCAACTGGCCCTGACAATGCCTTCACTGATTTTAATGTTAAATGTAACTGTGCGATGATCACTTGTACTAAACTTTTCTCCTACAGTAACATTACTCACTACTTTTTCTGATGTGGCTAAGACAAGATCTAGGATGTTAGCTCCACGTGTCGGATAATTTACAAATTAATACAGAGAACTTTCCTGCAAGTTTGTATATAGGTCTAACCTGGTGTGTGAGGATAGCGCTTCTCCCCATTTTGGAACTGGTAAATTAAAATCACCAAACACTACAGTGCTTTGCATACATGATATTTAGGCAATCTGATTGTAGATTTCATTATCAGTATTGAGTGGCTGACCAGGTGGACGATAAATTAACCCAAGCGTGATTTTATGACAAGATTCATTCCTAAGCTGAATATAAATAGTGTCAATGTTTTCAATACATGGCTTGGTAATTACGACTGGATGAAATCCTGATTTAATACATAACAACATACCGCCCCCTACTCGATTCTTCCTCTCACTACTGAAAATGTGATAGCCTGGTAAATTAAACTCTGCTAAAAATCTCATTGCTCTGTATTTAGCCACGATTCTGTTATATCAATTACGTCATAATCTTCAGTAAAGACAAGGTCCTCTAAATCAGAAAATTTCTTACGCAGACTACGCGCATTTACAAGAAGAGCTTTAATGTGTTTTCCTTTCCGATGTGTGAAGCTTCCATTACTTACTGATTCATCGGATCGTATGACATCTACGTTTGCCTCCCGTGATGCTTGTTTTTTCTCCAGAAAAAATTTACTGCATCACTAAGCAAACGACCAAGACGGGCAGAACCAATGGCATTCAAGTGTATTCCATCATTCGCAAATAGTGTTCGCTGTTCTCAAAATTGGTTCCATGTATCGACGAACTCAACTCCTTCCTCCCGGCAAAGTGACCTGACCCTATTATTTATACTAAATGCTTTACTGAAGAAGGCATTCCCTGTACCAATCCTTGGGAGTATTCCTGAAATTAAGTTGTTTTCTCCTTGTAGCATCGAATGTGGGAGGAAACAGAGAGATGGGGAAATGCGGGGGAATAGAGAGGTACAGAAATGTTGTGGAGTAGCGTGGTGGTGAATATGTGGGAGAAAAGAAGTGGGGAAATATGGGAGAATAGAGGTGGGGAAATAGAAAGGTGGTGAAATATGGGGGGAGAGAGAGGTGGGGAAATGTGAGGGAATAGAAAGGTGGGGAAATGCGGGGGAACAAAGAGGTGGGGAAATGCGGAGAGAGAGAGAGAGAGAGAGAGAGAGAGAGTAGACGTAAACAACTGGAGCCCTAAAGTAGTTCCCGTGCTCTTGTTGTGTCGGCGGTTGAGGCCACTAAGGTTTTCTGGGTGGACCCTCGGGCATTTAGCCACGGTCCGTCCTCTCCCTCATCCATTCCCCCCTTACCCCTTTTCTAGTCCTCATTCTCACACTCACTTCCCTCCCCTCTTTCTAGCTCCCACTCACCCATTCCCCCATAGCCCTATTATAGTTTTCCCACTCGCCTCCTCCCCTCTTCTTCCTCTCTCCAGTTTCATCCCCTTTCCTCCCCCTTCCCTTCCTCCCTATTTCCAACCCTATGGAATATTGCCAAGGTTTGTTCTCTGACCCACCCCACTCCCCCAATTCATTTTCCCTTTTCTAAGTCTCCTTCTCACCTCCCTCGTCTTTTTCCCTCTTAAAAATTCCTTCCTTGCCTTTCTCTTCCTCATTTTCCTATGTTTCCATCATTACCCTTTCCTTTCCCTCATCTCCCTCATCCCCTTCCTTTCCCCTCCTCCCTTTTTCCTCCCCTTCATGTTTCCCTACTTACACCTTTCTCGCTTTCTCTCAGTTTCCATGATAACCTCCTCCCTCCTCACTCCCTCTAACCTCTTCCTAATCTGCCCTCCCTACCCTTCTTCTCCCAGTCCCCTCCCATACCTCCCTCCCTCCTTTCACAGTTCACTCTCTACCTTCTTTTCCTTTTGCCTCTCTTTTTCCTGGTTCTCTCTCCTTAATCATTTCCCCTTCTACCTTTCCCTCGTTACTACTCCCATCTACATACTGTCACCTATATCCATGGATAGCCATCTCCCTTTGCCGTTCACCTCCCCTCCTTTAGTCCCCTCACCTCTCTATCCCATTCCCCTATTCCCCTTCACCGTTCCCCTCCGCTTAGCAAGTCTTACTATCTTCCTATTTCCTCTCTTTACCCCCATACACCCCCGTTCCTCCCTGGTTTTGATCTCCCCCCAAATTCTCCCACCTCCCATGGTCTCCCCACACCCTTATTCTTTCCCCTCCCCTCTTTCTCCTTCCCACTCTCCTCCCCTGGTCCTGTACACCCTTTCCCGCTCGAACAATCCCTCTACCTCCTCCTGGTTTCCCTATACCCCCTACACACCCTTCCCCCTCCTATCCTGGTTGTTTCACTCTCCACTCCATCACCCACCCTTACCAATTACCTCTACTCCCTTACACCATCTGGTCCCCCATCACATTCTCCCTTTCACTCTTGCTTCCAACTCCTTCCTTTTGTCCTGATACACTCTCCCTTTCTATCTGTAATCCTGCATTTTGTTTCTCTATTTCTTTTCTCTTCTCATATTTCTTCCCTCCATTTCCCTCCCCATCGGCTCTCCCTCCCTACCATACATCATTTTCCTTTCCTAACTACTCCCATACATTCCTCTTCATTTCTCCTCCTTTTTGCTTATAGCCCCCTTTCCTCCTCCTTTAATATACCTCTCTTCAACCCTCTATTCCTATCTTCCCCTCTTGCACTATTTCCTTACTGCCCATTCTCCTTCTCTTCCCCGTTTCCTTTATACTTCCTTACCATTTCCCTTACTTTTTTAAATTTCCTTTCCCATTCTTTTACCTATCACTCCTCTCTCTCTCTCTCTCTCTCTCTCTCTCTCTCTCTCCTTCAGTCTTATCCTATCCCTTTCCTTCACTCATACTATAGTCGCGGCACACGACTCTGAGGTTGTCATTATCGTACTCTGGCAACCTATCATTCAAAAGTGCGTCCGATTTCATATCATATCCTTTCTCTTTATAAACTAATCATATTATTTTGCATGAATATATCATACACGAATATTATTATACACGAACATATTATACACGAATCACATGCGTCTCATATTATACACGAAATCAGACGCACTTTTGAATGGTAGGTTGCTAGGGCACGATAACAACAACCTCAGAGTCCCGCGCCGCGTCTATAGCCGTTCCTCCATCACACTAACCTCTTTCCACTTCTTCCCTCATCACAATCCCCTTTCTCTTCTAATTTCATACTAGCCCTTCCTTCCTCCCTTATACCAGTCCCTCCCTCTTACTAATCTCTCTATCCTCCCTTGATACCAGCCCTTCCACCCATCATCATATTATCCCCTCCTGATACTTGACCCTCCCCTCTCCATCAGTTGTTGCTGTTTGTTTTCCTTTGTTTTCCTTTGTTCTCATACCAGCCCCTCATCCCTCCCTCATATCAGCCGCTTTTACCTCTGTCACATCATTTCCTCTTCCCTCCCTCATTCCAGTCCCTCCTCCCTCTCTAGTACCAATCTGTCTTTCTTTTCTCATATATATCAGCCCCTCTACTCTCCCTTTGTACTCCCTTGAATTTCCTTATACTAGCCTGACTTCCAGTCCTTATACCATCCTCTCCCTCATACCAACCCCTTTCCACTACCTTTTACTAGCCTCACTCCCCTGCCACAAACTAGCCCTTCCTCATTCTAGACTCATTTCCTCTCCTGATACCAACCCCATCCTCTCACCAGCTACTCATCCCCCCCTCAAACATGTTCCATTCATCATAATAATCTCTTCTCCCTTCCCATGCCAATCCATCCTCCCTCTTCCCTCCTTCATACCAGCATCCTTTCTCACCCGCATACATGTTCCCCCCCTTCATGCTAACCCCTTATCTCTTCCTAATACCAGCCCTCGTCCCTCTTTGCCTCCCTCATACCAAACCCCCCTTCTTACTAACCCTCCTTCCATCATATCCCTTCCCCCCTTATCCCTGCTTCCAGCCTCATATCGGTACCACTCTCTCCTTTCTCTCTCAAATCGATCAAAATCACTTTGGTTCTCCACTTTTCTCACTTCCAAAGCACTCGGCCTACCATACCATTCGCTTTCCAATCACTCCACTCTATTTTTTACTCACTTCCCATCCCTCTCCTTTCTCTCTCTTATTCTTTCTGTCTGTCTGTCTGCCTCTGTTTTCACTGTTTGAGTGTCTGGTTCGCTCTCTCTCTGTGTGTGTGTGTGTGTGTGTGTGTGTGTGTGTGTGTGTGTGTGTGTGTGTGTGTGTGTGTGTGTGTGTGTGTGTGTGTGTGTGTGTGTGTGTGTGTGTGTGTGTGTGTGTGTGTGTGTGTGTGTGTGTGTGTCCTGCCTTTGTTATTCTGTCTGTCTATCTTAACGTCTGTCTGTCTATCTTTCCGACTGTCTGTCCGTCTATCTATCTCTGTCTTTGTCTATATACCTGTCACTCCCTCCGCTTTATCTTTTTCCTTTTCCACTTCTTACTTCATCCAGCTATTCTTTCACTTGTTACTCAGTCACTTCTCTTCCTCTTGGTCTTTGTCGTTTTCTCTTACTCCTGTTCTTTTCTGTTCGCTCCTTTCGCATGTCTTTAATCCTTATTTCTTATAACTTTGTTAGTATTAATACCCTTGCTACTTCTAGATTCTGTTCTTCTTCGAGGAGGTTTTTCAAACTCTATTTATTTTTTACTGCCTACATTTACCCATCACTCTAAAGGGGTCTCCTAAGCTGAGCGAGTTCATCTGGTACGGTACTGAGAATAGAGAGAGAGAGAGAGAAGCTGAAGAGGGGGGGCGTGGCTGAATCGGTAGAGAGGCGGCCTGCAGTCCTAATGGAACCAGGTTCGAATCCCGGCTGGGACAGGGACCTGTTTAAGGATTTGAATTTCATAAAAGCAGACTGTTCTGATCTACCAGATGACCCGCCGACATGTCATAAAAGTATCCCCACTAATACCAGTACACCAATCCTGTATCAGACAGTCCTAGCACGTATTCAATAGGGACGGTGGGTGTTAGCGTCGAAGTGGTGACATCTGGAGATGTAGGAGGACTACTGGGCCCCAAGGAGGACTGCTGGGATTTGGGAATAGGCACTGAAGCCTTTGTCCAGGGTCGAACAGGAAAAAAAATAAATAACACCACTGCTCCCAGACTCCTGCTTGAATATAATTTCGCCTTCCAGCTCATCTCACCATCTAGCTTTTTATCCTCATACCAGTAACAAGGAAAAAATATGCTAGTCCATTCAATCAGCCCATAAATAGGGTTACGCCTTTGGTCCATGATCTCCATCGCTGGATGATTGTACTAAATTTTTGGGAGTCACCATTAATTCCTTAAAACAATGGCATTTTCCTCTCTTTACATTTGTAATATCAGACTCTGATTTATATCTTCTGGAAACTCCTCAAGGAGAAATGGCAAGTTTTCTTAAAATCCTTGAATACGTTGATGTCCTTTTTACGGCAATAGTAACTGCAGGTTCTCGGAACTAACGAACACATTCAAGATGCCTCACGCCATTAGTGTACTTTTATTGTCAGGCGCGTTTGTTCGTGACCGGGTATAGCTATATGCGCCAACACAATTGTTTTTCACAGTCACCACAAACAAGGAGCTTGGACCACCTACCGCCCACGGTGCTATTCCCTGCACTTTTTCCGGGGCCATCTTACACCAACATCGTCCACTAAAGTATCATTTCCCCTTAGGCAACGTAATGCCAATCCTCCTTCCCCATTAGGCCACCATCCGCCCAAACATCATCAAATACGTCTCCACCTTTCAGGCCGCTTCAGGCCCATTACCTCATCAGGCCATCTCACACCCACCATGACGCCCACTGCTTTACTAGATATGCCAAGTGACCAGTTAGTGACTAGGGATAAACCTCGGACACTGGTTAAAGACAGAGGGTCGCATTTTCTCGATGGCATGACTCACGCTTACAGATATATATTAAATGGTTTGTCTTGGTATTCTGTCGTATGTTACTACTCTTTTTCAGAATCGTTACTAAGTGTATGAATTACATACCCTAAGCTCATCAAAGTGTAACATGCCTAGTATATAGATAAAAAAATGGCCATTACTAAATCTCAAACGTCAAGCAGAATATGGCACAAATCACTGCATTTTACCCAGAAACTCAGAAGGGCGTTATATGAAGTTCTGGTACACTACTGGACACCTTTGGGACAGATAGTATTTGGTATAAAACACACACGCACACATTCTTTCTCTCTCTCTCTCTCTCTCCAGATGCTGACACAAAAATACAGCTTGATGCATATTTATGAGCGCGTGCACCCTCACACAACCTCTCTCACTCACGCCAATAAGCACAGCCTCGCACATATCCCACTCAAACACAACTGCATCGTTATTCCTTCTGACTGTTGCTTGAGGGTTATATTAATCAAGGGGAAATCCAGGGGTCCAATTGTCTTATTACCTCTCTCGGTATTTTCACTCAGATCCGTTTATATCGCATCAATTTATTATGATTACATTCACTTAGGCCATTCTATTCATCAACAGAAAAATCTGAGTCTGAAGGGGATATATAAACACACACACACACACACACACACACACACACACACACACACACACACACATTTTCGTCTTATGAATCGTGAGTTGAATTCTGTAATAATGTTCACAGATTCAGAGGTAAAACCAAGATCAATTGTCCATTTTCACTTCCATAGTTCCAAAAAAGAGAGAGTTTTTTTTTTTTTTTTTTACCCAACTGATTATATTTGGGTGGTAGGTGGTGGTGACCATCATCCACTCACTTGATGTAGTGCTGCCTACTTCCTTCTTAGCCTTTATCATTCTTTTTCTGTGCCTCCTCCTCTCTTCCTATTTCTCGCATCTTTCCTTTCACTTCTTATTGCTTTTCCTTCCTTTACATTGAGTGACAAGCCAAATGGTTTCCTGTAAGCCAAGAAACCATTTACAACGCTGGGTGGTAACCATATAGCCAAACCATACGTGCTCCCTACGTGTGAACAAGTGGGTTGATGGAGGGTTAGTGCCCCCTCCCCTTAAAACAAATAACTCAAAGTCAAATGGCCACCCCTTAAGGGATTATGGTGTCTGGCAATAGACAGATAGATAGATAGATAGATTATATTTGATAAAAGCTTTCACAACGATGTCGACTTCCATATTAATGCTTGTTACTAGAAGACAATTTTACTCAGGTTAGGAAGCTCACCTCGTTGTGAAAAGGTGAATGAAGGCCATACCTAATCCCCCGGATTGGGAAGGTCTCTTCATAGGCTGAGTAAAGTCGTTTTCAGAGGGCATGAATCAACAGACATTATTGCATTCAAGGGGTTAATTTAACAGGACGTATTCAAGTTCTGACACGGTTTTAAAATGGTAATAAGATTTTTGACTCCAGCTATATCTTAACGCTTTCATTATTCAATCAATCAATCAATCATTTCCTGTGGCACCCTCGGGGATGCATAGGGCCTCGATGAACTCACACCACCACATCCTATCTTGTGCTAACTCCTCAAGATCTCCCCAACACTCATCTCCAGCTTCCCGTCTCATTGTCCTCACCCACGTCTCTTTTGGCCTTCCTCTACCTCTCCTACCAAGTGCCACCCACCCTGGTGTACCTCGTACTATTCCCTGTCTCCTATACACATGTCCTAGCCACTTCCATCTTGAGAACCTAACATATTCATCGACCGGCTGCACTCCCGTTATTTCTCTAATTCTACTATTTGGTATCCTTTCCCACCACTTAACTCCTAATATTCTTCTAAGTGCTTTGTTTTCAAACACCAAGAATTTATTTTCCATAGTCACTGTGCTGTACCAAGACTCGTGTCCATAAATTAAGATACTCCTAACCATTACCTTATAAAGTTTGATTTTTGTATGCACAGAAAAATTGTTATTATTCCAAATATTTTTAAGCATTCCCATTGCCTGATTAGCCTTCTTTAACCTTTCCTCGAATTCAAAGTTCAAAGAACCATCCTTGGCTAAATAAGTACCTAAATATTTAAACCTATCAACTTGCTTTACAACCATACCTCCAATTACACATTCCTGCGCATTTTCCATATTCATATTGATTATTTCAGTTTTTCCACAATTAATAACCAAACCCACCTTGCGACCTTCACTCACCAAACAGTCCAACACTCTCTGCATCTCTTCTGGCCCATCACAAATCAAAACTATATCATCTGCATAATCTAAATCCAAAAGTTTCCTGTTCTCTCCCCAAAGTATACCTGCACCGGTTTCTGTTCCAAAGAGTTTCATAATGTAATCAATGACCAATATAAATAGTAAAGGCGATAGAACACCACCTTGAATTACTCCGGACTTGACTTCAAACGAATCACTCAGACAACCATCAACCATCACTTTACAAAATGTGTCCTCATGCATGTTCATAATGACCCTCACAAACTCCTCTGGTATTCCATAATGTCTCATGATCTTCCCCATAGTCTCTCTCGAAACACTATCAAAAGCCTTTTCAAAATCAACAAAACAAAGACTTAACGGTACTCTCATTTCATTAACTTGCTGCATCAAATGCCTAACTATAAAGATCTGATCATTGCAATCACGTCCCTTTCTAAAACCAGCCTGTTCATCCCTCAGAATACCCTCAACCACCGGCTCCAACCTATTTATCAACACTCTACTGAAAACTTTCAAAGCAATCGGTGACAAAGAGATTCCCCTCCAATTACCACATTCACTCAGGTCTCCCTTCTTCGGAACTTTAACAATTACACCATTCTTCCAAACTGATGGTAGTAACCCCGTCACCCATATCTTATTGAATAGCTTGGTCAAGATCATTATTAATCTATCCCCCTCCACTTTAAACATTTCTGGAAATAAACCATCCTCCCCTGGTGCCTTATTATTCTTTAACTGTTTTACTGCTTTCTCCACTTCTGCAAGCCTCAACTCTCCTGTTTCTATATTCAAATCTTCCTGAGCAGACGGTATATCCTCTTCTGGCGGTATTGGTCTATTAAGAACTGTCTCAAAATGCTCTTTCCATCTATTTTTAATATCTCCATCTTTTGTCAATAAATTTCCTTCCCTGTCTCTAACTGGTATTTCCTTGCGTTTACCTGCATTACCACTCAGTTCTCTAATCGATTCATATGCTATTCTTTGACTCTGTCCATCATTTTTGTTTATTAAGATTTCAGTCTCTGCAACCTTTTCATCCACACATCTTCTTTTATCTCTCCTAGCTAACCTTCTTACTTCTGAATTCAAACTCCAGTACGCAGCTCTTGCTAATTCAATCTCTCGTTCATCAACGCATTGCATCTCACTCCTCAATTTAGCCTCACCTCTCTTTTTTATCATATCCCACGTTTCCTCTGATATCCATTTCTTTCTCCTGAATCTATGTCTCCTTCCAATCGTACATTCAGCAGTCTCATGCAAAACTTTGTTCACATCCTCCCACATCTCATCTACACTTCTCTCCCCCTCTTCCAACGTTTCCAATACCAAAAACCTATTTCTGCATTCTAATCTGAATTCCTCCTTTTCTTCTCCTTCCCTTCTAAGCTTAACAATATCGTATCTACCAACACCAGATTTTTCCTTCTTCTGATTTTAAAGTTTAAACCTTATTTTTGCAATGCTGAGTTGATGGTCACTACCAATATCCGCTCCCCGTTTAACATGAACATCTAGCAGAGAACTTCTATGCCTCCTACTGATAGCGATGTGATCAATCTGATTTTTATATTTTCCACACGGCGACACCCAAGTTGTCTTGTGTATACTGCAATGCTGAAAGAGTGTGCCCCCGATGACTAAGTCATTTGCTAGACAGAAGCTTCCAAACCTCACTCCGTTTTCACTCATCCTACTACCAACTCCCATCTTACCCATACATGCCTCAAATCCCTCATTTGAACAGCCCATTACTGCATTAAAGTCTCCAATGCAGATCCATTATATGAGATGAAGGGATGGAGTGGAGAGGTATATGAGAGAGGGGTGTGTGAACTGGGAGCGGGGCAGTGAAAAGGCGGGGGACAGGGGGACGTGGAGGCGATTTGTTTGTGGCCACCCCGTATAAGGGATTAAGGCGTCTGGGAATAGACAGATAGATAGATGAAAAAGATATTACCAAAGATAATTTTTCCCCTCATCAATGAGTTTTGTTTTCACGTGAGGTACAGAAGACATGGCAAGATTCTGCTCTTTCCTGTACTTGTCTTTGACAAAGCATAGTTACGACTCTGAATTGATAGTAAGTTTCTTTGTGAATCTGGTCTCATGACACCATCTTTGCAATTCGTAGACTGAAATACTTAAACAGTTAATAAACCCTAACCTTATCACCACCACTATAAACACCGTAACATAGATCAATATCATCTTTCCAGCATTAGTATCATCTCCATCACAATGCTTTTACCAACAATTCCCAGTGTCACCACAAGTATATATTCTTGCCACATACTTCCACTGCATTTCCACCATCACCGCAAATACCATGCATATTCATCATTGTTATACCACCACACTAAAACTACTACTAACACCACAGCTCTCCTGCGCTCCTCCGTACAACTACTTATACCACTAAAATAATAAATCTCACCACATTTTAACACCATTATTGTAAGTACATTTAATAAAGGAAAAACAAACACGCATCTGCTTGGCCGTATCATCACAACAGTATAAAAATTTCAGAACCATAACTATCGCCATAAACCCCGACAGTAATACTATCTTCACTACCAGCATTATAATCCAATACTACGCATCGTCAACGCCACTACCACCGATACCACCTACACCAAATTCCATCTCCAGCACTAATCTCCACGCCAAGGCTATCGCCACAGCCTCCACTCCTGTACTCTGTACCATGTAACACACACATTTTCACCACAAATTCCACGCTCCTCGTTCAAGGCTACCACCACCACCACAGTTATCCCCAAACCTACAAATATCTTACATATCTATCACTATCACCACTACTACCGTCACAATATTTCAAACCCTCACCGCAGTGCCCTCTGCCACCAGGACTACTACAACATTACCCATCCCAGCACCACCACCATAAACAACTGCAAAACACTGTACTTTCGTTGCCTCTATCGCGACCATCACTATTATTGCACTATGCACAATACTGAAAATTCACCGCATTTTTCTTACACCATCAAGGCCCGTATTCTTCTTGGTTACAGAAACTCCCTAGTATCTTTTCCAAAGTGATTTAATTTGCATACCAAACCTTGCTACTCTTTTGTATACAGTTTATATCCATACATTTCCAAGACAGATTACATAAATAACACAAGTTACTATTAACCGCCTACATGCACAAACAGGCTGCTTAGGAGGAGGTAATGGAGAGCTTACTTAATACGAGTAAATAAGAATATGAGGCCAGAACTCTCACCACAACCATAAATTCTTGCCATACAAATTTACACCAACGTCCCAACCAACCCCACAATCATCAACTTAACAATGTTCCCTGGATGTTATCGGCAAGATTACCACCACAACTCCTACACCAGTGCCACCACCATCACAAATTTCTGTCACACATTTCTACTACCACTGCCTCAGTATATCCCAAAACTCATCATAGTTTTCTCTATCAGCGAGAATACCACCACAACTCCCACACCAATATCACCACAGTCATTATTGCCACAACTACAAATACCTATCACACACATTTCCAACGCCACCTAAATTGCTATTACCTACATAGAAATCACACTCCCAAGAAACCCACCACAATCTCCTCTCAGCATCAAGACTATCATAACAACCCTCACACCATATAAGTCACCCTAACCACAAATTATTGCTAAACTTTCCTCAGCCATCATCACATCCACCACTGTCTCCACAACTGTCAACTTTTGTCAAATACATTTCCACCACCACCATCACCACAAGAAGTCACCAGAAACCCACAACAATCTCATTTAGCATCACTGTTATCACCGCAACCCTCACAATAATAACACCATCACCGAAAAAAAATGCACCTCCCTAACAACCACAACCACGAAAAGCCCAAAACTCTACCACAGTCCCTTCAGTCCGCAAAACTATAGTCACACCTTATACAGCTCTATCACCAAAACAGAACATCAAGAATATGCGGAATTTTCTCCAGTACCATCGCTGTCACCAGCACACCACACAAATACTACCTTCCCCACCACTATTTTTAACTCTCAACATCATGCACTTTGATCATCAACTCTGCAACCACAGCCAAGAATCCACCACAATCTCTAATAGTGAAAATACTATCGCATCGACCCCGACAGCAATAATTACATCTTTAATTTTAAACATATTTCAACTTACCACTTCAACGATAAGAATTCACCACAGGACTCACCACAACCCTCAAACCAATATCCTCACTACACTCACATTTTCACCATACATTTCCACTATCATCACCACAACCAGAACAATCCTCCAGAACCCAGCACGATCGCCCCTAGTACCGATCCTATCCACACACCAATACCACCACCTCCATTCTCAACTCCCTCGCCTGTAGTATCGGGAATATTGCTACTTTTACCGACGAAGTTTGGTATAAATTCCCGACACTTTTCTCGGGAGGATTTAGGCAATTTGGAGGCGAGTGAGTCGGTGTATTCAGTATGCCGTCGACACCATTACTTCCACGGATATCGTGACTCTGCCTCGCTGAACGTGAAATTTTGGGCTCTCTCCAGCTTTGTGAAATCTTAAAAATTATTGTTCTTCTGTCAGTGTCAAAATTTATTGCGGAACACCAGCTATACTTTGTGTATTTTCCCGTTTCCCTTATCTTTTAATTAAGTATTTTCCTGGTTTCCTCGCTTTTCTCTAAGTTTTCCAGTTTTTATTGATCATTTTCGCATGAAGGATGGTGAACTCGTCTTTAAACTATTACTGCCTATTAATATTAGGTCTAAATTCTCAAGGAACATCAGCTTAGTTTATGTATATATCTAATTTTCCTTCTTTACTTTTCCTGCTCTTATTCATTTTCCCTAATTATAAGTAATGCAAGCGTTTTCAAAGATACCGTTCTCCCTTGAATGGTCGAAATTTATTGGGAACACCAACTTAAACCCCGTGAAATTTATTGGTTCTCCCTCTTTTTTGTACGTCTTCCTGTTGTTACGATTCCTTTCGGACCATAACTATAGTGATTGATGTGTTTTTATTGCTTTCGGGAGCATTAAGTTAAAATCTATTCTGGATCATTGGCTTTATTACCAGCGAGAAAGCGCAGCGAACGAAGCGATGTTTACGTTCAGTTGTGAAATTAGCGGCTCGTCACGATCCCTCCTGGCCCGACAGACAAGGCCCGTCCACGATGGTTTTCAGAGGCTAATAACTTTTCTACTACGTGAGATAAAGAAGAGATTCTTTCAGCAAGTAGTACGTCCATTCAATAAATTTTGTTTCTAGTTGTACAGTATATTCACTCATGAGACCAAAGAAACCCCTCGGAATCCCAGCTTTCCAAGGGAATGTACCGAGGGATTCAGTTGACATGGTCCACTATGATATCGAATTAAAAAGGATTTTTCCTGTTGTAACACTAAGTTTTCTTGCATGAATTCTAACAATAAATATCAGATACCACGCTCATAATATTACATGAACGTTTTTTTTATGCTTAGGGGATGAAATTAGCAAAGGTAATCACCCTATTTCTGAGTTTCATCATTCGATCAATAGCCAAGCGTTTACCAAGTTGGGAGCTGAGAAATGAGCATTGCATGTGTGATAAATGCTACGGCGCCTCGCTATATCTATATCCAAAGAGAAAACGTGAGAGAGAAAAAAGGTGTGAAAATAAATATTTCAGCTCAATTATTCTTCTGTTATCGTTCAACTACCTCACCAGAAATGTTTAAATTTTACACTAAGACGAAATTATGATGACAGGCGTATGTACAAACGCTCGCTCGCTCGTCAAAGCGCACTGTACTGGTTTTGTTTATTTTTCTGGTGTTCTCTCCTTTTCCATCCTGGTGCTACATGTCATATCTGTCACGTTTTGAGCATTAAAAGTGCTCTTAAAGTAGTTGTTTCTCCGTGAATGACTCGAGTTTTATATCGGTTAACCTTGCTTGTGTGTGTGTGTGTGTGTGTGTGTGTTGCCAATTTCTTCTAATTCTTCCTATTTTTTTAGTATTCCATTTGCGTTATAAACAGTGATGCAAGTCGCTAAAGTTATATCCTTCCTTCACAGTTGAAAAATATTTGAAACACCGACTTAATCTTGTAAATGTATCTTGTTTTCCTACTTTTCTCTAAGTCTCCCTGTTTTTACTCATCATTTTTGCATCATAAACAATGATTTAAGTATTCTTATATTAATATCTCTTCGTCAACAGATCAAAGATCACTAAAAAACATCGACTTTGCCCTGTGTATATTTCCAGTTTTCTTTCTTATACTTCTTCGTGTTTTTATTCCTCATTTTTATTCGGTTGCAATTGCTGAGTGTTCGCTGCAAAATTGACAGGAAGATACAAACTGCATCGGACACTGACATTTTTCTTCTCAGTGAATACGGTTTTTCATCAGCTCTAGTTTCCTGCATGACAGAGAAAATACGAGCTGAATTGTAATGAAGGTTTTGAAGGCATATATGTTACAGCTTGTGATTATTTCGAAATACACAAATTTACAGATTTCAAAAGCACGTCTTAATAGCAATCTTTTATTTTTTTATATAATCTCTAGGCAGAATAGACAGTTCGTTCCCTGAGGCCCAGTAGTCCTCTTATTCGACAAAGATGGTACACATTTCCTCACAACGACCATTACGTTTTATTCTATGGTGTTTACACTTAATCTGCATCTTCTGTATGATAAAGCATGTTTTTTTTGTTTTTTTGTACCGCCAGGCGATTTTATTATGCTAAGAAAATTTTAAGTTACTGAAGATGCTAAAAAGATGTGCCGGTTCAAGATGGATTTAGGCTTTCTTTTTCGTCATACCTAAAGTGACTGGCCCTCTCATGGTCAGAATAAGTCACTACAGTCATTACTCCAGCTGACGCCAGACGATTTATTTCAACTGAGAGTGAGCCAACGGAGCCTAAGTGTTAAAACTGTTGCCATAAACCTCCTCAAAGGTGGGACCTCTCGAGAGTTCTATTCCCTCTAACACCATGAGATCATATTTAGCTGAATGAGTCGAAAGAACCTTAGTGTTAAACTGCATTTCACGCATTACCTAACAGAGCACACATTAAAGTAGTCAGCTGCGATAGTATCTAGATATTGAAGGTTTCATCTTATTAATCACTAAAGGAGAAATTGTAAGATACCAAGAATTTTTATTATTTTTTGTACGGCAAAAAACCATGCTATATTTAAGTGATACAGTGCGCCGTAGGCGTGCGACTCGCGCCTCTTTGTAGCAATCAACGCCCCGATAATTGCAAATTTCTGGCTAACAAAGCCTCAAAAACTACCTCATCTTAAAGTATAATAGCATTAATTAAGATTGCCGAAATGAGGTGGCCCGTCTATTTGGTAAAGAAATGGATTCATTTCACAGGGGCTTATGCTTACTGTTACAAAAAGCTAACGACTATTTCATTACAAATGTACCGTGTATATATATATATATATATATATATATATATATATATATATATATATATATATATATTTTATCTGCGTATTACTATGAGAGTATGTGGTGGTACTTGCAGTATATACTGTCTTTGAAGATGAAAGTGGTGGCGGGGTGGAAGAGGTAGGGCTATGGAGGGGGTAGGTAAGGGAAAAGAGAGGGAGGGGAAAGTCTAGAGAACGGACAGGTGATTGGAGGTGGTTGTGTAGCACCGAAGGAGTGCGAGTAGGAGACGAAGGGAGAAGAGGAAGGGGAATGAAAGCATCCGATGTTTTAACTGGGTTATTGTAAGTAATAATGATATTATCCTGTCTCGCTTCGGTCATTGTTTTATATGCCTCTAGGGGGAGAGGAGTATTAGTTTATGGGGATATCCAGGTCCTAAAATCTCAAAAGGCCATAGTAGTGGTAAACTATTGGGTTTTCGTATCCTTTCAGTTCAGAAGCTGTTTTGCTGCTCATTCTCACTTCGTCCTGACATCTAGCCACCACTCTCCTCTTCAAAGGCAATATATACTGCATATAATACCACATACCCTCATAGAGATTCCATAAGATATCTCCTCTGTGGTTACTAAACCTATGTTAATATGTCGATTTATTGTATCACTAAAACGAAAAATCTCTGCTGTTGCTTCCTGCCCACACAAGTAGTGCGCCGTTGTTACATGAGCAAGAGCGTGATGGTAGGGGGTAACACGACTCCCGCAGCCAACTGTATATTGAGCAATATTATGAAGGCTTAAAAATTCAGATATATCATTTTCGTTCCCAACGGACTGGCAAGTGTAGAGAGGAGGCCATTTGTTGATAATATGGTCGCTTTGGGAAATATGTGACGAGTAAGACGTAGGCCTCACAGTGTAAAAAGCAAACTGTCGGCACCGAAGTCTCTGCAGCGAAATGTGAGCAGTGAGATCACGGAGCTATGTCTGTGTCGATAAAAGTCTGTGCAATGAAACACGAGAAATGAGGTGAAAAAACAAAGTCTGTGCAATTAAATATTACAGTATTAGTGAGGTAAATGGGTGAATTTTATTTAGTGAAATGAGAACAAATAAATCGAAATCCGAAGTTGGTGCGGTGAAATGTAACCAGTAAAGGTACCTGCTGAAATGCATGTAGTAAAGTTTGATCCCTGGAGTACATGAGTAAATTCTAACAGCAAAATATGGTCAAGAGTTCGACCAATTCTTTTTAAACTGAATATAAATCTAATGGAAGCAATAATATACTATAAAAGGAGTCAGCGTAAAGACAAGGTTATTTGCCGGACAGCATTATATTTCATTTATCTGCCAAATTTGCGATGAATTATTAATAGGGTTTTTATAGAGAGGGCCATTAAAGGATCGAATTATACTAAACCCTTCATTGTATTATCATTATTAGATGCATTTTTCCATAAAAACAATACAAAGCGCATATATAAGGGGTTGAGGTGAGGGATATGCAGTAGAGGCGATGACAGATGAAGATGGAGATGGAAAGGATGAAAGATAGGTGCGCGGAAGATGAAAACGAATAGGAAAAGAGTAAAAAGAAAGGAAAAGGGATTGAGAGAGAGAGAGAGAGAGAGAGAGAGAGAGAGAGAGAGAGAGAGAGAGAGAGAGAGAGAGAGAGAGAGAGAGAGTTGGAAGGAGTACAGATACAGAGACCTAAACATAAAAACAGACAAAAACAGAAACATGAATAGAGATGGGAATGGAATGAGATGGAGTGGGTGGGGAGAATAGGTATGAGGCGGGAGATGAGAGACCGAACCCAAAATATCGAAATTATCCAATCTCTCTCTCATCTAGCCGTACCCCCACACCCCCACCTTCATCCTCTCCCGCATATTATTCCCAGCATCATCAGCACAGGAGGCCCGCCCGGATATTGGACGTCGATGGAAGGGGGTCGTTGAGTCTTTGGCATTTAGGTCGGCAAATTAGAGGAGTCGCTGGATAGACAGCCTCGTCGATTATATTTGAAGGTGGAGGCTTGAAGACGTGGAACTCTTTTTTTAGCCGTGTCCTTTATTCATCGGAAGAGAGTTAGCAAACTGGAGGAGTCCCCGAATTAAACTACACGAAAAGCCTCGTGAAATAATAATTTGCTTTGTTTTGTAAAAGTTTTTGGTGAGAAAATCATAGAATGAATATTCTTCTTCTTCTTCTTCTTCTTATCATCATCATTATTACTATTATTACTATATTATTATTATTATTATTATTATTATTATTATTATTGCCATATTCCTTGGTTCACCGGAACGTGGTTAGAAAATTGGAGGGTTCGATGAATTAAACTACGCGGAAAGTCTCGTGAGAAAATATTTACATTTAAAAGCAAAAGCTTACATTAGGAGAACTGTGCAATAATTCTTCTAACCTATTTTTAGGTTTTGCGGAAAGGCGTTAGAAACCTGAGGCAGTTTTTAACTCTCCGAATATTATAATATTATACTTGGAAGTGGAAGCTAATACTGAGATCATGGAATCATTTCTCTTGGTCCCACCATAGGAGGGTGGTCGACTCTTGCATTTCAGTCAGCAGATGAAGAAATCACAAGTTTTATTCGGTAAACCATGCGAGAAGATATCTGTATCTGAAAATGGAAGCTGACAATAAGAAAATAGCAGATTAATGCTTCTTAGGCTCGTCGGAAGGAGATTAACTCTGGCATCAAGTGTAAGTCGACAAATTGGCAGCACGAGAAAGATTATGGCAAGACCTTTGTGGGATAATAATTATATCTGGAAGTGGAAGTTCACATTGTGATATTGGGGAATAATGCTTCTAGATTTTTTTTCTTTTTTGCTAGGCGACAGGGAGTAAGTTAACTGAAGGAGCTGATGGGTGGTGTGGAGAGACTTCAGGGATAATAATTCTATCTGAGGATAGAAGTTAACATTAAGAAAAGTGTTTAATAATCTAGTGGCTGCATTTTCTGCATCCGTCAGCAAGGTTAGCAAATTAGAGGAGTGACTGGCTTAATGCGGAAAACCTCTTGAGATTAAGTGTTTACTTAGATGTACAAGACGAATTAGGATTAAACTGTGGATAAATTTGCCAACTATATTCCTGGGCCCTTAAAAAAAAAATAAATAAAGATCGTGGCAGTACTCCTGGATTCGGGGGGAGGGACTAACCCACTGGCATTAGGTCAGCAGATAGGAGGAATTGCCCGATTTTATCTAGAACGTCGTAAAATAAGAACCACATGTGAAGGATATGGTTGCATAAGGAACACCGTGTAATAAATATCTGAAGGAGGAATGTTACATTGAGAACACCGTGGAATAAATATCCGCAGAAGGAAGTTTACATGTCTAGCCACATTCTCGGGCTCATCGGAAGAATCAGCAGAGTAGTCCGTGGAGAATTGTATGTGGAGAACCAAGTGAGATAAAATGCCCATCCACTCACTCGATGTGGTGCAGCATTCAGGTGACTCTACACTTAGGTCTAGCCTACACTTTCACACTCAAAGTTTTAGCCCTTTCAGTCCGATGAAGTCCAGACCATATTAGTCAAATTAGTGAAGATCCGTCTTCTATGTTACTATGATTATGAAACTTCCACATTTGGCTCCAGACTTCTCTTACGTAGTGAAGGGTTTAATGAAGGCTAAATCTAACTCCCATAGGTAGAAAAGTATCTCGTAACCTGAACTGGATCGTACATGGAACAAAAAGGGTATAATCAATGAATTTACATAAATCATACGCCTATTATACCAAGATGTCAGTGAAGAAACATTTGTAGAGGGTGAAGTACAGTTACGAAAGTGAATGCTTCAAGAGAAAAAGTCGTGGAAACAATTTTTTTGTTATACTGCTTGGAGTTTTGAAACTCCTACTTAACACAAAAAATCTGCGACGTCTAAAGTTCGATTCAATGGATTTCCAATCACTGTTCACTTATTAGCCGTGAAAGTGGATCAATATACATGTCCGTAACTGTACTATAGGAATTTAGCGGAGAAACGTGAAAATAATACCTGAACTCAAGGACAAACACTGAGAACTTAACAGAATATGAAACAGGGCACTGGAAAAGGACTGAGCTGCACAATAATACATGGAGACAGAGATATGAAAAAAAAAAAAAAAGACAATTCTAGATGTAAACTACTACTGAAACATAATACTACTCGGAATGAGATTAATGCAGCATGAACCCTAAAGGGAAACTGCAGCTGGTGAAGAACCATATACAAAGGAACGGCAAAAGTGTCAAAACACACACACACACACACACACACACACACACACACACACACACACACACACACACACACACACACACACACACTGGAAATTACGGAGTGTAATCTAAAGATTAAAAAACATTGATGTAGTTGTTTTACTTCGGATTCCGAAATTTCGGAATCCAAAGTAAAACAACTACATCATAGATGACACCACAACAACCGAGGACATGGCCGCCTACGGAGAAATCATCGCTAGGCAAAACGAATGATCAGAAAATGAATATGCATTGAAAAAAAAAAAAAGTTATGTAATGTAGAATTTGCAATGACGTTCTAAAAATGTTTTAGAGAAAATCTACTATTTTTATAACATATATATATATATATGCCGGTGTGTGTGTATATATATATATATATATATATATATATATATATATATATACCCCTTACTATTTAAGGCGCTCTCTTAAGCTCAGTGAAATAATTTGGTACTGGTAAGAATACCAGAATCAAGAAAGTCAATTTGGAAGTAATGCATTAAAGGGAAAAAACTTCATGAGGTACTGGAAGGAGGAGAGAAAAATAATAGTATTGCCTGGACGTGAAGAATTTCATTAGTTATTGATCAGAGGGAAGGAAACATTAAATACTGACTGTAGGCGAGGTATTGATTGGAGGGAAAATTTATTAGGTACTGACTGTTAGGGAAGAATGCCATTAAGTACTGATAGGGGAAGAAAGAAAGTCATTGGTTATTGATTATCAGCTTCCCCCTCTCCCAGCATCCCTTAACTTGCCCCTCTTCCCAGTACCCATACATCTCTCTCCCACCAGCATCTCTTAGCCTTGCCTTTCCTCCAAGTGCCCTTACTTCTACATCTGTCACCAGTATCGCTTAATCTTGCCCTGCCTCCTAGTGCCCTTACTTCTACATCCGTCACAAGCATCCCTTACACGTGCTTCTCTTACCAGTGTGGAGTTTCGTGATCATAGGACGACACTTTCAAAATGGACTTGGATGAATGCACACACATTTTTATTTTTGTGTCTGTTTGTAAAGAAAAGTAAACAGACGAAGTCTCTTTTTATTAGAATGGAAATAAGTCATCCCACAAACGGTGTCTTGTCTTACACTAATGGCAATTACTAAATCAACCAAAGAAAATGAAGATATTTTCTGACAAAATGACCATGACTCGATTCTAGGACAATATCCCTTCATGCACAATATCCCCGAGAACAATATCCCTCCAGACAATATCCCCCCATGCAAAATATTCCTCGAAGAACAAACTACCCACAGACAATTCCCCCCTCATGCACAATATCCCCCGAGGACAAAATCCCCCTAGAAAGTACCTACTATATATATATATATATATATATATATATATATATATATATATATATACATATATATATATATATATATATATATATATTTGCAGAGACTTCACTTCACCGCGAAGATATGTATGCAAACTAACCACAGGAGAAATGAAAGGAGCGACAGTGAGTACTTTCGTTTATTACATCTTCAGACAGAGTGAGACATAACGTAAAGGGTAGAGGTCTTTTATGTACACCCGCAGCAGGTAGTGGCACACAGAACAATGGATAACCTGAATTTTTACCTGCGGCTTAACTTATGGTCACCTGCAGCAGGGAGTGGAACACAGCAAAGGATGACCTGAACCACTACTCTGTTGGGCTGTCCTTACACTAGAATCTCACAACATAAATACAGTGTAAGGACAGCCCAACAGAGTAGTGGTTTATTTCAGCATAAAGCATCCAGTGATCACCATATTGACTGGACAGGCTCCAAGATTCTAGCAAGATCAAAAAGCTTAGATGAAAGAAATGTAATAGAATCTTTTCTAATTTCTGGCACATATGAAAAGAATGTAAACATGAGCTATGGTCATTTTATGTGTGATAAATTGTTAACTGAATTAATTTTAAAGCAGTATCCCCCAGACTAACAACTGATTGTTCCCTGTCATCTCCTGGTGGTGTAGTCACACCTGTGTGGGACACACCAAGCATTAATCCTCTAGGTCTTAAGTTAAGCAGCAGTATTTATCCCCTCCTCCCTCCTCCCTCTCCCCTTCCCCCTTCTCCTCCTCCCCTCCCCCTTCCCCCTCCCTCCCATTCCCCTTTCCTCCCCTCCTACTCCCTCCTCCTTTGTCACGTGCATTTTTAGATTCAGGTCATCCTTTGTTGTGTTCCACTCCCTGCTGCAGGTGACCATAAGTTAAGCCGCAGGTAAAAATTCAGGTCATCCATTGTTCTGTGTGCCACTACCTGCTGCGGGTGTGCATAAAAGACCTCTACCCTTTACGTTTCTGTCTCACTCTGTCTGAAGATGTAATAAACGAAAGTACTCACTGTCGCTCCTTTCATTTCTCCTGAGGTTAGTTTGCATATATATATATATATATATATATATATATATATATATATATATATATATATATATATATTTATATATATATATATATATATATATATATATATATATATATATATATATATTATATATATATATATATATATATATATATACATATATATATATATATATATATGGAGCCTCTGTGGTACAGTGGTAAAGTGTGCGTTCTCGTATACTGAAGAACAAGGGTTCAAGCCCCGCCAAGGTAATAAACTTTGGTAGTGTTCTTCCGGCCACGTACTGCATTTGCGGATGAACCAGTGTTGCTATACTATAAAGTGTTTGCACCCAGTCAGCTTGCGCGGGCCGATTACACTTGGTTCACAGATTACACACACACATCCAAAGCCACTCCAACACAACAGTTATACTTACAAGCACTTCTCACCCTACATACAATCTTTACTAGACAGCCTAAGCCACTTGGTAGAGATGCATTGGCTGTATCGTCCCCACTTCGGCAGGGATAGGCCGGTCCTGCAGTGGACACTCAAACGGCTGATGAGATGAAAGAGATGATATACTGTATATATACTGTATATATATATATATATATATATATATATATATATATATATATATATATATATATATATATATATATATATATATATACCGGTGTATATATATATAGCCAGACGCCTTAATCCCCTAAGGAGTGGCCGCAAACAAATCGCCCCCATGTCGCCCTGTCCCAAGCCATTTCACTGCCCTGCTCCCAGCTTACACCCCCCTCCCTCATATTCCTCTCCACTCCATCCCTCCATCTCATCCTTGGCCTCTCCCTCCCTCTCCCCTCCTCCATCTCACTCACATATACTCTCCTCGTCAGTCTTTCATTCTCCATCCTCTCCACACGGCCAAACTACCTCAGTGTGTTTCTCCTAATGCTTCCTATCATATCCACATCCATACCACAACGCTTCTTCACTTCGTCATTGCTTAGTCTGTCTCTCCATGTGACTCCACATGCTCCTCTCAAATAACTCTTTCCACTGCTCTCACTCTTGACTTCTTTCCCTCCAAAAAGGTTCAAGCTTCACTTCCATACATTAGAGTTGGTATCACAATACTGTCATGTGGTAACTTTTTCACTTCTATGCTCATATATATATGTGTGTGTGTGTGTGTGTGTGTGTGTGTGTGTGTGTGTGTGTGTGTGTGTGTGTGTGTGTGTGTGTGTGTGTGTGTCTGCCTATATACCTATGCTGCTTCTCCCAAGGAAAGGGAGGTAGACGAGACAGGCCGACACACTCCCAATTTACTCATCCACTCAAATACATTTATTCGCATCTTAGCCCCAAGGGGAGAAGGGACAGATCCTCACCGCACCACACCGCACGAGGGTCATCTGTGCAGTGCAATCAGTGACATCATCAGCAGGGCCCGACAGCAGAGCTAGTTTACCCCTGCCACATCATAATGAACCCATCCCCTTACCCGGACCTGACCTGATCAGTTGATCAGACCAAATGCGGGAAAATATTCCCACAGGGTTGCGTCATCATTTATTCATTCACAATTTCTCTCCAGTCATTTCTATCACGCACAGCCACCCTTCCTTGCTCAACAGACATCCCTCTCGCATCCAACGCTCTCTTCACACTCTCCATCCATCCTATTCGTGGTCTTCTTCTCCGCCTAACACCTCTCACATCAGATCTAGTTTTCTTTTTCACAAATCGCTCGTTATCCATTTTCTCCATATGCCCAAACCATCGCAACACCCGCTGCTCAACTCGATCAGACATCTCCCGCACAACTCCAGTTCTCTTTCGCACTTCATCATTTCTCACTCGATCCATACGCGTCTCTCCACACATACTCCTCAGAAACCTCATCTCCATTACATTTAAACTTTTCCTCTCTGCTACACCCACATTCCATGTTTCAGCCCCATATAACACAGCACAGCCTTCTCTTTACATGCATTCTACGCAAACGACATCGAAACACTTTTTTCGTTCCTCCCAGCACCTTTCCTACCTCACAGATAAATAAACAAATATATATATATATATACATACATATATATATAAACAAATATATATATACATACATATAAATATTTATATACCTAACCTACTGTACCTACCTATAGTAGCTGTGATCTGTAACCAGTAGGGGCACGGAGGTTGGGTACAGAAAAATAGGGTAAAATTTGCCCTCGGGAATATTGTGCATGGAGGGATATTATCCTGACTCCCCAAGACTCACAGCAGGACGTATGATGAGTTGCGATCATTTGGAGGGCCTGCTGTCCCTCCTCCTCACTCCTCGTGAGCTCATTAAAGTCTGTTGCCAGCCTGACTCCACATTTGACCCGGCCTCAGTGCTCCCTGATGTCCTGGAGCTCCCTGGGAACTTTCATCTTCAAACACTTGAAGAAGTTTTGTGTTTGGATCGCGTGGAAATCAGCAATCTTCAAGTCCGTGGGGTCTCGCAACACTCGGGGATCCACTTACCTCGTCCTCACCTTTCGAGGACGCTTCTGGTGAAGGCTGAGGAGCATCTGAGCTTTATTGTCCTCAGGCACGAGGTTCAAGAAAAAGCAAAAACATACAAGTTCCTCATTCAGGTACTAGCCATTGCTCTGAATTTTTTTTGAGCGCTGTGATTCCTACTTCCTCATCTACCAGGTTCTTGCAGATCTGTAGTGTCTTGAAAAGAGCCAGATCATTTGCGGACGCATCGATTCCAACTAGCGACGAGTATCAAGCTCGAAGGTACACCAAGACTGATAAGATGTTTATCCGCTTCAGGGGTCGTCCCTCGTGAGGGGTGAGAGGGAACTGGTCTCGCAACAGGAAAATCTTCAGTGAGTAGATCCCCCGCCCCATCAATCTGACCCTGCTGTACGGTACTGGACGACGGAATCAGCTGTCTGAGCGCTTCCACGTTTCGGGGAGTGGATAATCCAGGAAGTGGAGTGCAAGTTCGAGGTATTCCCTGTAGTCGCTGCGGTCATGGCCCTCCTGGAGTTTGTCGACAACGAAGGAAACCAGCTCGTCTCGGTGCTTCGAGATTCATTGATCTAAGGGTCGTAGATAGGAACGATCGGCCTGAGCTTCGTTCGGTTTGAAAACCTGCTGATCGATGATACACCAGCGATCCTTGAACCGGCCGAACAGGGGGATTTCCAGGCCAGAGGAGGAGAAGAACGCGCCAAAAACCCCGGCGAAAAGCTCGTGGATGTGGTTGCGGCATGCCATGAAAAGGACAGGTTTCCCAGTGGCGTTCTGGATGACAGTGCAAGCCCCGCTGTGGACCCCAGTAATGCTTGCGGCAGTATCAAACCAGAGGCTGGCCACCCAGTCCACTACTTGCAACCTCTGCTTCACGATGTCTTAAACCGCTCTTCCTCTAGCCTCTCACGTCCCAGAACTCAGTTTTGGGATAGCCTTTTGAAAAGAATACTTTCTCATAATGGGCCAAACATGTACGCATTGCGGGGTGGGATAGCAACAGGCAGTTGTGCTCATATTTTGTGTAAAATCATTGCTCATCAAATGGAACTCAATTAGCATGTGTGCGTTCATCGAGTACAAAATTCAAAAATCTGAAACACCCTACAACTTTTCTGTCTTGTATAACTTAATCTTGCCCCTCTTCACAGTTCCTTTACATCTACCGCTCTTTACCATTAAACTTGTCCCTCTACCCAGCACCCTTACATCTACCTCTACTTACTCTTAAACTTGTCCCTCCTCCCAGTTAACTTACTTATCTATTCCCTTCAATAATATCCCTTAAACTTACCCCTCTTCCTAGCATCCATACATTACCCTCTCTTGCCAGCATCCCTAAAACAAATTCCTATTCCTTGCACCCACATATCAATCAATCATCCTTACCAACCAATACATTAAAATACAACGTGCCCCTGACGAAATACCACCTTCACCTGGAACCATTGATCGTCCTCCCTTGTGACCCACACGCACGCCTTACTCCTTTAGTAAAGTCTCTCCACGGAATAGACTCCCACCCACTCCATGCATCTAAAAGACTTGTCAAAAAGAACCTTTATATGCACCATATCTTATTTTCCTTGTCACCATATGATCAACTCAAGGAAACTAACAAAAAACTTATCCAACATACACCCAACTCCCTTAGATACACCTAAGTCTCCTACAAACACTCACATCCCAACATCAACACGTATCCGCCACATACTTCATATACAACCAGATCCCCTATCCCAACATCCACATCCCTACATACAACGACATCTCCAACATACACCCACATCCGCAACCAACAGCCATATCCGACACATACTCCCACATCACCCAAATCCCCCCACATGCAATCACATCTTCAACATACACCCAAATCTCCCACATAGACCCGAGTCCGCTGGAAAAACCAACATTCACCACATCCACCCACATCCATCACATACATCCACATCCGCCACATGCACCCACATCCATCGCATGTATGCACATCCCCAACATGAACCTCCCTCTCCAACATATACTCACATCCCTCATACACGCCCAACTTCCCCACAGACACTAGTACATTGATCAAATATCTAAATATTTTAGCATACTTTTAACATTTAAAGTTCTAAATGGACTGAACTGCTGTAGCAATAGTTCCAACATGTAAGTGACACCCATGATACAAGGGGCAGTGAAATAAATCTTATTATCCCAGCAGTTGCAACACTCACCGGCATACGTCAAGTACTGTATACTGTGCGGGACCAGTTTTGTGGAACTGCCTAACTTTTTCGCCTTAAAATTAATAATAATGTTAACTTCTTTAAACAGGCAATTAAACATAAAATTATGAGTGTTTTTTTAAAACATTAATTAGGAATTATGTTGTATATAAATTTGTTTCCTAAATTTATAATTTTGTATTCTCACAGACAGATGAATCAAGATATTTTTAAAAGCTTACTAGGTTTGTCCAAGGGCTAATGGCTCAACAAACCTGACCAATATAGTTTCTTTCTATGTATGTTCTGTATATGTCTGTATGTCACTCTGGCATATAAAAAATTGACTTTGGCTTTGACTTACACCCGCATCTCCAACATATACCCAGAACCGCCCGCATAAACCCAATTCTCCAATATACAGTACATTACTTAAATCTCACACACATAACTACAAAAGCTTTCCAGAAACACCACCTAGAAGCTTTCATGTACACCCAAACCACCTACATATACTCAGTAACCCAAACATAACTACCCAAACCTTCCATAAACGAGTACCTAGAACACCCAACGTATCTTCATCCCTAATACAGTAAGGTCCGAACCACAAAACTCGCACACAGCAAGACTGAAATAATGTACTATACTTATTCAGGTTTGAAACTGCCATCTCTTCATTTTCAGCTTTAAGTTGTAACAAGAATTTAACACTGGAGATGCTGGTCCCAAAAATGTGCTATGGAAAGGTAAGTGTAGAAACATGGTATTGTCATATTCCGGCGCTAAATTTAAAGGAATAAGCAGAAAAAGGACGATAATCTCACCAAGTTAAAGTGCAAGAACTATATCACCAACACGCACCCCAGTCACTCACAATCGCCCCAATCACCCACACGCCCCCCAATTACCCACACACACCCAATCACTCACAAACACCCCAATCACTCACACACACCTCAATCACTCGCAAACGCCCCAAACGCCCACGCGCACCCAATCATCTACACGCACCCAAACACTCACAAACACCCCAATCACTCACAAACGTCCCAGTCACCCACACGCAGCTGTCACAACAAGCTCCCCAATCACCCACACGCACCTCAGTTGTACACACGCACCCCAATCACCCACACGAACCTCAGTCACACACATGCACCCCAATCACCTCCCCCCCCCCCACACACACACAGTCCAGTTACAGACTACCACCCAAAAGCACGCGCATGCATCCAGGAGCTCCCTCCTGTAACTATATCATCCATATACATCCTAATCACACACACACACACACACACACACACACACACACACACACACACGCACACATTCGTGTGTGAAGGTCACAGCCTTGCCCTTAGATCGGACTATATGAGCTCTCAGCTCCCTTCCGGGAGGGTAAAAGCTGACGATCACGACCATCAAAATGATCCTGACCGACCCGGTGAATTACACACACACACAACGGCTGCAAAAGGACGAAAATCTCCCCCAAGTAAAGCTGGAGGAATTATTGCCGACACGCGCCCGAATCACCCGCACGCACACAGAAAGCACCCACATATACCGTGAGGCGCGGCGCCCCCTCAGTCAGGAGCCAGCAAGGGGTGTGATATCGGAGGGATAAGAGGGAACTTGTCCAACATCGAAGCTTCGAACCCAGAGCAACACACACCAACTTTCTGTGTTCCCCGGAGCTTTATGGCACACAGGAGGATATGAGCAAAGGTTGGCGGAGGGGTGGGGGGGAGGCCTAGAAGGAGAGGGAGAGGGAGAAGGACAGGGAGAGGAGTGGGTGTGGGAGGGGAAGGGAGAAAGTGGGGAAGGGAGAAAGTGGGGAAGGAAGAAGCGAAGGATGGAAGATGGCGAGGGAAAAGGTGGAGGGGATAAAAAGTGATTGGGTAGTTATAACAACGCAGGGAGGTGTTTACTGAGAGTAATGACTAGAGGGAGAGGGAGAAGAAGCGGGAGAGGGAAAAGGAAAGGGAAATAGAAAAGGCAGTGAGAAAGTGTGAGTGGGAGAGGAAGAAGTGAAGGATAGATATGGTGTGAGAAACCATGGAAAGGAGGCGGGAGAAAGCAGAGTTATGGCATCGTTGGAAGGGTTTTATTGGGAGTAAAGGCCTAGTGGGAGAGGGATAGAAGGAAAAGAAGGAAGAAGTAGAGGGTGGGAGAGGAAAATATAGCTGCGCTGGAAAAAGGTAAGTGGGGGAAGGGGGTCAATGAGCGTGGGAATGGGTAGGGATGGTATAGGTTTATGATAGAAGTAAGATATTTAGGGGGATGATTGACAGCCATAATGGGAGAAGCAGACTGAGAAATGTGACAGGAGGGAAAGTCTAAATGAAACGTGTGAATGAAGGCTAAGGGGGAAGAGGGGCCAAAATGGGAGAGAAGACGAGACTATGGTAGGAGAGGGAAAGGAAAGATTGATGATGAGGAAAGATTGATGATTGCTGTAAAACTGACATGAGAGAGAGAGAGAGAGAGAGAGAGAGAGAGAGGTAATGAATATTCGTTTGATTGTCTTTCCACACTCCCCTCCCTCCTCCTCCATCTTACCAATCTCACGAGGAGGTTGACTCATGAGAAATCATTTTAATACACCTGGAAGAGCTTCACCTTATATAATTAAATTTCCAAGGTTCGTGTCTCTGATTTGACCCTTGCACTACGATTACGGCTTTTCTCTTAATTCAGTCAACTGCCACGCAACTTGGCGGAGATTATAACCCCTTTTCTACCAGCGTTTTCCTTTAAGTTTAAACTGAAATGATTGACTGACAACGCCAATATTATACATCAAAAATCATCCTCTCAACCGTTCCTACTTTACCATTAAATTTTCTACTGCGACACATTTATGTCATGCAGAATTACGTAGGTTGGCCACGAGACAGATGTTAACCGCGTAGTTATTGGATATCTTTTCACTCCGATGATCGTGAACTTTGACCCATAACCTTTTCATTCGAACTTCCTTGATGTGGTCAACACCTAATAGCCTTAAAAACAGGTTTCTAGGTCAAGGTTTCCAAACGTTCGAACCTAAACACACACACACACACACACACACACACACACACACACACACACACAACCAGCAGGACAAGCAGGGAGGATACGAAACATTATCTACAAGCTATTTGGGTAGCAGAAAAATAACAAAAAAAAAAAAAAAGGACACCTTTGATAGCTGCACGCACCCCTGACAGATCCTAAAAGCTGTCCTTCGTCTCAGAACACACCTCAAACACACCCCAGATACTCACCACATGCACCTCTGTCATCCCGGACATGCTCTAGACCACTGAGCCCTATAATATGGAGGGGCCATCTCCACAGCGAGCGTGTGACTTTGGCCGCCATATTGAAACATAGCACTCGTCGCCTCCACCAGGGTAATGCAACTGGAACACTGACCCTAGCTTGATGTCTCTGTTTCGCTGTTGCTTTCGTATGCTGCGCAGTGGACCATGGCACTGTTTTTTTTTTTTTTTCGGATTCATCGGTTAATTTCAAAAGGCGCGGACGTCAGGTGAGGTGCGAAAACGTTGCAGTCACTACATCAGCGCCGCGCTGGGGCCCTGACGGGGCACACAAACTACGCGGCGCTACCCATAAGAAAGCCCCTCCATATTTCAGCTCAGTGCCCTAGACGCACACCAAACATCAACACCCCCACCTATCAACACCCCTTCTCCAAAGTCTGACTCTCATAAAACACTAAGACGGCAACTTGCTAGATTTCATTCTTCAGCAAGTTGTAGTGAGTGAGTGACACATTTCGGGACACACACTGGCTTTGGCAGCCTGTGTGTATGGTGCGGAAAAAAGAAATCGCCATTATTTAGACGTTAGAAATGGAAACTGCATGTATAATCCTTCACTATGTATGTCTTCTTAGGCTCAGTAAATTCACTTGGTGGTATTACGAATATAATAAAACATCGCACCGAGAAGATAACCCACGAGCATCCATTTCATTAATATACCAGGATGACTAGTGGTAGATGGTGGCGATCATCATCCACCCACTTGATATAGCGCTGCCTGCAGGACTTCTCCCTTCATCTTAGCAGTCTATTTCTGTGTCTTCCTTCCTCTCTTTCTATTTCTCCCCTTCCATCCTGTCACTTTTTAGTACTCTTCTTTGCCCTTTTGCCGGATGTACAGTACATTGAATGACAAACCTATTGGTTTCCTGTAAGCCAGGAAACTATTACCAACGCTGGGTGGTAACCATGTAACTAGATAACGGGGTGATGTGGTGTGTCCTTGCTACGTGGGTGGAGAGAGGCAAATGCAATTATCATCAACGAACCAAACCTCCATATTTTTCTCCGCACTCCGCGCCGTGCGATAGCGAGGCGTCGCCAGAAGCTGTCAACGAAAAGGGAACATCATTTCACTACACGGGACGGCCCTATAGGGACGGTTATTTGTCTGCAGTTGATGAGTCTGCTCAGCCAGACCGACTGGGATTGAGCAATAACAACAACAACCAGCATGACTCCATTTATTTAAATCACTTCCTCACAAGTACGTCATTTGCATTTCATTCCTGCTACGAGATTATTCGATTATACTTAGTAAAGTGCCCTCGTTGTGAAGGTATCAATGAAGACCTAACCCCTATAGTTAAAAAAGTCTCTCCTCAGGTGCATATAACTTCTAACAGCAGCAAAAATATTATAACATCATGTTGAGAAAGTTAAGCCAAGACCATTCATTTTACACCCTTCAGCCCGAGGACGCCTATATAGTCTTTCTAATTCTATATGATTTTGTTATGCATTATTATTATGTTTACTAAAAACCTTTCCCACAAGAGGGGTTCGATATAGTCTTCATTAATCCATTCATTACCAGAGATCCTTCGTAAGCTGAATATAGTCGTATGGTGGCAGTATGAATATCACACAAAATATTTCTTTGACACGAATGAGTTAATGTAGCAGCATGAAATCCACTATGTATCAAATTTTCCAAAGTGTGTGTGTGTTCTTCCGAATTCTGCTTCATGCCACTTCATCATTTCAATTTCAGTCTCAGTTATTTGTCTTAAACTGAAGTGACAGGACTTTTGGAAATCAATCTCCCCCCTTCCCCCCCCCTCTTTCTCTCTCTCTCTCTCTTTCTCACTCACTCACTCACTCTCTCTCTCTCTCTCTCTCTCTCTTGATAGGACTTCTGGAAATCAATCTCCCTTCCTTCCTCCCTATCTCTTCTCTGTATGTCTGTCTGTCTGTCTCTGTCTCTCTCGTAAGCTCCGGTTAGGATGAAATATAACGCAAAACATCCATGCTAATTCTCGGAAAGCGAGGATTGTGACCAGCTATGTAGATACCACGGCGGTAAATGTCTACCTTCAGCCAGCACCTGTTTCCTGCACCCCATCGGCTTTGGCTGTGGCCTTGGCTCCGGCTTTGGGTCTGTTTGTCTGTCTGCCTGTCTGTCTGTCTGTTTGTCTTCTAATCTCCCGTCTATGGTTTAATATAATCCAGGTGCATGTACAGTATGTTAATCTTTCTTGCTCGTGGACATTAAAAGAAAAAAAAATCTTCTTGCCACTACAAGAAGTTATTCGGATTAATGTAATACACTGGTAATAAAAGAGGTTAATGAAGGATACAACTCGTTACGTCACTCCTAAGCAGAATAACTTCTTTTGGTAATAAAGAATAACATGTCATCTTAGTGAAGAAGTTGATCCCGCTATGTAAGGACTGCTCTGTTATATAAATCCTTCTGGCGACATGTGCCTATCTTCATTTAGTTTCTGAATCCTGTCATACACAATCTGACCCACTCTCTAAAGCCAGTACAATTACATATTTTTTATGCCTTAGGCGGTGAATAACCAAATGACATCCATAATAATCTTCCAAATGTGTTCTTATATTCAGCTTCGGCGAATGGTAATCCAAAAGCATGTATAATGTACCTGTACCTTCGCCGTTATTAAACAGTATGTCCTTACCCTCCTGAGAGATTGCTTTAATATCCCTCTAAGATGATGGATAATTTCGAGCATCCAGAGTTAGTCCCCAGTAAGCAACTACTGCAGTGTTTCTCTGATTCTGTCTATCTACTGTATTCTTATAACCGTCTTATGAGAAAGGTAATCCCACCAGCATCCACATTAATCCCCATGTAAGTCCGCACTGGGTACAGCTGTGTAAATATTCCTGAGCAACATGAGGGTGCCTCCATCCAGTTCTGTTTCCTGTCACCAGAGTGCCTGGCTGTCTCTCTAATGGGTTTAGGAAAGAGGTTAAAGCGAGAGCGGCAGGGATGGGAGTGAATCTGATCATCATTGGTGAAAAATGGAAGATTTCAAATCAGATGCATACAGATGATGACTTTGAGAGTGAACGTAAATTTTGTAGACGGATTCAGAGGAATGTGCATAGGCTACTTGTGCGCTGTTTGCTCTGAATGTAAATGTATGCAAGAGTAAAGACATGATTGTTAAAATATGATTCACACTGTGATGAGTTGGTGAATAGTGAGCGACTGCAGGTAATGGAGGAGTTTAAATGTTTAGATGCAGCGATTCTTCAGTAACGGAAAGACAGCTTATTGAGTCAAAGAAGTTGAAAATACTCGTAAAGCGGCTCCAGGAAGTAAGATGAACGTGCTATAAAGGTCTTGGTGTAATAAATAAAGGTCTGAGTTAGAGGTTTAGGAGCATTACATGATCTTTTACTATCCACATTAACGTGTGTGTGTGTGTGTGTGTGTGTGTGTGTGTGTGTGTGTGTGTGTGTGTGTGTGTGTGTGTGTGTGTGTGTGTGTGTGTGTGTGTGTGTGTGTGTGTGTGTGTGTGTGTGTCTGTGTGTGTGTGGAGACTTTGCAAAGACGAAGTATTAAAAATCATGAATGAGTGCAGCAGAAAGAGTATTGCTAAGAAATGATTCAGGACTGTATAGGTAGGACAGAAGAAGTAGAGAATCGTCAAAACATGTGGTGTAAAGAGGTCTCTTGATGGAAAGGTGGAAGAGTGTGTGCTTAGATGGTATCGCCACATAAACGTGAAATGGGTATACGTGAGTGCACTTAACGGTGGGATGAGGTAAGGAAAGCCAAAAAGATGGCGAGCAGAAAAGTATGTGAATTTGCAAAAAAGCGATATAAGGAAGCTGATGACCGTGTTGATTATTTGATTTTTAAGATGAGGCCGAACATTTCAAAGGCTTGTATAATGAATGGATGTTCAGCCTATTTTTACTCTGCACTCTGTTGATAGTTCTCCTGAGTTTGTTCTTTTCTGTTCCGATTTCCGGATTCCTTCCACCCCATGGACATAGGGAGTAGGATTAACCTCCACAACTTGATGTGTTTTCTTTTTTTAATCTTGCTGTCTCCAGACAGTACTAGAGCGATTTCCCCCCCCCCTCAACTGGAGAGGTTAGATATGGTTCTAGTTCATCTATTTCATTGCAACAGTCGAAAAGGATCTTCAGTAAAGTTGTCTAGTGACATCTTCATCAAAATAACTAATTTGCTATCGGAGTGAAAATAATGATGAATTAAAAAAAAAAAAAATCTGAAGATATTAAAAACAATATGTAAAATACTCGTATGTATTCAGACCGATGGATTAATCTACATGTGTGCTGTCTTAATGGTCTTTCTTAACTTCCAGTCACTGTTATTTAATAAAGCCGTATGAGATTATATATAATCCAAAAGCATTCGTACTATTCAATAGTCAAGCAAGGATTGTGGCTTTTTCCCTTCAGACAGTGTCCTAGTTTCAGACTTCGATGAAATATAATCCACGAACATCCACATTCACCCATCTGATAGCTACCATTAGGCCATATTTCTCTTTCAGATACTGTGGTCTAATATGAACCCAGATCAAATATGATCCACTCGCAGATGCAAATGAAATGAAGTTCACTTCCGTGGTGATTCATAACTTACATTTTTTTCTTTAATTTCTGCGCTATAATTCCGACTGTGCTAATACAATACGCACTCATATCCATAGTAAATCACCCTGTGGGCTCTGCTTTGAATTTTGGTTTCCTCAGACACCGTTTTTATTTTCATCTGAAGTGAGATGTGTTTCACATTTATACTCTTCTAGGTAAAAATTAAGACTGGGTTTACTTTTCAGTCAAACTCTGCTCTCTGGATTTCGATTCATGAACAGCCACGTGGATCAATGAAGAAGCCACGATTTTAAGATTATTTTCCCTTCAGATATGTGCTCTATTATCTGACCGAGGAGACAAATACGTCACACAGATCGTCAGATTTTGCGTCAGACACTGTTTCCTAATATCAGACTTGGGGGAGATACAAGAAATTCCACGTAGATAGGGTTACTTTTTTTTTTTTTTTTTTTTTTTTTTCACAAACTCTGTCCTGATGTCAGTCGTAAGTGATATATAATCCACCTGCATCCTCCATTATTCCCTATGTAATCCAGAATCACGAGCTGTAAAGGAAGTCCTCTAAGGTTCGAGATATTCCATGTAAGTAAAAATGTCTATTTTTCCTTCAGACACCGTGTCTCTGTAATTAGGACACGATATCTGAAGGAGTCTCAGGCGAAATATAATCCACTCACACAGACCATTAATCCTGCATAATCAAGGACGGCGCTTTTTTACATATAACCCAAGCTTAATGAACTTTCACGTTTGTAAGATTGTATATTTTTCCGTTAGATACCGTGTCCTAATATTAGTCTCAAGTGAAATATAAGCCACTCGCATCGGTCATTAACCTCTTCGTAATCCAGGAGCGTGCTGTGTTATGTACAGTAAATCCATGGTCCAAGAAATGCGGTGCATACGAAAACGTCCATTCTTCCTTCAGAGACTGTGTCTAATTTCATTCTCAGGTGAGGTATAATCCACTCGCATCAACCATTAATCCGGCGTAATCCAGGACGGCGAGGCGTTACGTAAATCCCCAAAGGCGGCATGTCTCTAATACGGCCCCATAAAGCTGCCTCCCTGGGGTAACACGAACCCGGCCGCGTCTCAGGGACGGGCTGGAAGGGAAAACTCAATACCTCGTCGCCTGGATATTGACAGTCAATATTTACACAAAAATACGAGGAATGAGAAGACCCTCCCACTTCTCTCCACCACACCCCCTTCTCACTGTCTTCCATGACCTCACCCCTCACCACCATCACCACTCTCCCTCTGTTTGTCTGTCTGTCTGTCTCTGTCTGTCTGTCTGTCTGTCTGTGTGTGTGTGTCTCTCTCTCTCTCTCTCTCTCTCTCTTTCTCGGGTCTTAAAGGTGGTGGTAATGTTACAAGGGAGGAGGAGTTTGTCCCTACAGACTGCATATATAACCATAAATATCACCTGAGTTGGCCGCACTGCTTGTCCTAGATACCAGGAGGGATTTTGTTCTATCCATTTCCGTATTAACCACATGAATAAGGTAATCCATGTTTTTTCTCGTTTATCCTTCGTGACTACAGGCGAATTTATTAAGCTTAGAAAGAACATCTAGTAACATGGTTAGTGATTTCGCTTCCATTACTTCATTACACCTTTTTTAACTTTCCTTAGTCTACATTCTTGACATCCCTTCTTCAATACTGAGCTGTAGTAATAGGTTAAAACTAGATTAAATTACCTGTCAAGAAGTGCTACGGAAAGGATGATGAGTTATTGCTTTTTTTTTTTTTTTGCCACTGAGCAACGTGAAATAAGAATGGACGAAAATTTGGGCCAAGTTAAGGAGAACGAACTGCAGACATCTGAATACAATTTAGTGCTGGCAAGAAAGAAATATGAAATACATCAGTCGCAATAAAGGAATTAACAGCAATATACTTCGCCTCTGAGTTAACAACCACTTTTCTTGACATTGTTATCCATAACCTGTATCGCAAGTTTGTTGCTTAACTTGTCAATATATATCGTTTTAACTACAGTTTGAACCGCTCGAGCATTTAGAATCGTCTGTTCGTATTTATCGCACTAATTTTGACGTCTTCCATGTTCTGTTGGACCGTACAAATCACCATGTACTATTGGCCACAGAAGTTTCGTTCCTCTCATTGTGGGCGATTTGATGAATGTGGCAACGTTGCATTCTCCCCCTCTACACCCCCTCCCTCCACCCGTCTCCCCAGATAGCTTCTGAGGTTTATGAACCGCGTTGTGAAGCACCTGAACGTCCGAGTTTACTGCATGTTACTCGATATGATGGGCATGATATATTATGCCTGTTGCTAATGAAAATTTGCGAGTTTCATGACTGTATTCATTTTTGCAGGAGTTATTAGAATGTATAAATGTGTCATGCCATTTGTACCAAATCACAGTAGTACTACCAAATACTAAAGCATCTGGCGTTACTTCCGACATTCTTCCAGTGTTATTAATGACTACACTCTTATAATCTGCTTAGGCCGACCAGTGCTACGAACAAGTTAAGGAGATGTTTTTTTTTTTTTTCTCATCTATTCATTCATTTATGAATTCATTAATATCGAAAGAGTGAGAGCAACAAATTTAAAATAGAAATTAAGAATACACACAAGTCTGTCAAAGTGATAAGCACATTAGAAACTGGCAACATCCAAGGGTGAACATACTAGATGAAGTAATATTTTAATAAATATTAAAGAAGATTACCCGACAGAACACTGACAACCAGATAATTAGATTGTGTCGATAATATCGGTGATATGGCAGCCCTATCACAATCTAGGGCTCAGCCATAAAATCCCTCGTTACGACAGTAAAATCGGTGTAATCTTTTACCTTTCTTCCATCTTGTGTTTCTCTGTAATACCAGTATCCACTAGAATAAGACCACTGATGAGGAGGGATCCAGTAATGAAGACATTATGTGAACGGATGTGTCAGTCAGAACGCATGTATGAAAAATAAAGAAACGGCATCAGAAGTGTGACTGTAAAAACGCATAATAATACGGCGCCGTCTACCAGGGGTGGAGGATGAAAAGGCTCACATAGGAAATGATGAAAGGCAAATAAAAAGTGAACACTGATGAATATGAAATACTCTACAGACCAAAGAAGAGACTGAGCGACGACAATAACATGTCGAAGGACAAGGATAGACGTGGAAAGGCAAGGTGAGAAGGCGAAGGATAGGAAGACTGAAACCAAGTATATAAATGATCTATGGGTAAGTATTTGTCCGTAGTAATAGTCAGTATATTTGTAACATATATTACTGTATACAGTTTGACAAAAGGAAAGGCAAGGTGAGAGGGCGATGGACAGGAAGACGGAAACCAGGTATATAAAATAATGATATATTGGGAAGTATCATCAAGTAAGTAAACATCGTTAACTCTGAATTATTTCATCATATTTATATATTTTTCCGTAGTAGTATCATTATATCTATAACATATATTACTGTATACTGTTTAAAAAAATAATAAACACCATTAAGCATATATATATAAACAAATAAATAAATATATATATATATATATATATATATATATATATATATATATATATATAAAAATATAAGAGAGAGAGAGAGAGAGAGAGAGAGAGAGAGAGAGAGAGAGAGAGGGGGAAGGAAGAATTCAAATTGTAAAGTGCGAATTCTCCGAACCATCTGTAAGGAAGGCGTTTATCCACCCTCTTCCTCCCCCTCCCCTCCCTCCAGGATTTACTCCTCAGAATCCGAGGTGTTCTGATATCTCATGGCACGGTTTTGTTCTCATAACCCGTTGCACCACCGACAGGAAATGACAACCTTAAGCAATGGATCCACCTCAAGACAAGTTAGCAAAGCGAGGCCAAATTATTGGCATGAAGGAAGCAGGCCACACTGTAGCAGAGATAGCAGCACACCTCGGTTTATCTAACGCCAAGTGTGCGACGGTGGATTCAAAGATGGGAGGAATCTGCCTGTCTACTAGATCGCCCTAGGTGTGGAGCACCGAGAAAAACCACCCCTCAAGAGGACAGACAAATAATTAGGGAAGTTGAAAACGATCCTTTCACCAACGCAGTTGCTATCCAGGAAAGGCTGCATATGAATGTGTCTGCAGAAACTGTTAGGAGGCGACTTCACGAAACAGGACATCATCACCGAACTCCTGCAGTGAAAGGGCTACTTGACAAGAGACATCGTGAGGCCAGGCTTCGCTTTTCTCACCAGCATGTTGACAAAGATTTATCATTCTGGGGCCGAGTTATCTTCTCAGATGAGAAGTCATTTTCTTCGTCAACCCATGGCCGACTTCACTGTTGGAGGGTAAACGGCACTAGGTATAACAGGCGCAACATCTACGAGGTGGCCAGAAGTGGCCATGTGACGGCCAATGTGTGGGGTTGGATACAACTCTATGGAATTGGAGAAATGGCAGAAATAGACGGGAGGTTCAACTCTGAAAAATACATAGAGATCCTGGAAGAGGTAATGCTGCCTAGTGTACGAAGTTTTGCCCTGCCTTATCCTGAGCAGATCATCTATATGCAGGTGTGTGTGTTTGTTGTTTATAGTAAATATATATGCCATATATTATTAGTCACTTTTATAATTAAACACTTTTTCATGATTAAAAATAAGTGCATCGGGGTCCTATTCATAAGAACTGTCTCATCGTAATTTCAAGACCAGTTTGACTGTCACGGGGTTTTTATATTTTCAGGGTAATTTTGATATAAGTGGTTAAATATTATTTAAATTGATAATAATATTCAATAATATTGAAGAGCAGAGACAATGATTGTCTTGCTACATCAAGCAACGATTACTTTACGCTGGCTTAGCACGATTCTCTGAGAACGAGAATTTATAAACTTCCTCAACAGTACACAGCAGAGACTAATTACTCACAATTGCTGAATTACTGTACTGTTAGCCTCTGGAGAAAGTTACATCACCCTTGACAATAAATAATACTAATAATAATAACATCAGGTTCTTGCTGATGCATTAACTCCTGGCACAACGGATATTAAGTTAATACAACAAGACTGGTCTAAGTACCAGTTATGAATAGTAAATGTTTATGCAAGCTAGGAGCTATATGGAAAATAGGCTTAATTATGGAGAAATGAAACAAGATTTTTACTCTACATTAAGCTCAAGAAATAGAACTGTTAAATTTATTAATTACAAAAATAAATTTAACGTTACATTTCAAATCAAATCAATGAGACGCACTCGCTCACTCACACAGAAGCTAAATACTTACGCCTAGGAAAAACACCTTAACTAAACTCTTAAAACTAGGAAATACACGAAGGAAATACTATAGTCGATGAATGCTGCGTATCACCCAGGCTGAACTAGGATGGAAGTACTGAAGAACTGTGGAGTTTGGGTACTAGCTGACCTCACACTGCTAACACAGGACCTCTCTCCGTCGCAGCAACAACTGGACTGCCTTCAAATACATTGTATGGGCAGGACGCAAGGCGTGGCTAACGGTTGAGGGAAGCAGAGGCAAATGATAAAGAAACAATTGTATCGCTCAGTAGCGCACTTAGTGACGTGCATTAAATCGGTCACTTTTTGAAAACAGTGACGAATGTTTTGAAAAGTATACTCCGAAATGGAGAGAGAAACGGTTAACTGAGCGATACACAGTGAGTTTTCCACTAATAGTTCGTGGCTTCTCACAAAAGGGAAATGTCGCGAACTGATTCGTGACATTACGCCCTTAGAAAGTTAAATTTTTTCCTTATGGGAAAAAATTTGTGGATATATATATATATGTACACATCCTAAGTCATTCGCACAAGATTCACACTGTGGTGTGTGTGCTATCCTGCTACAGGAGAAAGTCGCAGTCGCCAGTGAGCGAAAAAACCTCGTATTTACGTTAATAGAAACAAGCTTGAGGGAAAAACTCCGTGACGACTGTGAAAATCCTGTAGTCAGGTCAAACTGAGCGAAAGTTCGCTACATTTACATTAACAACTAATTGTTATGTAGTGTTGTGTATGTAATACACGGTGTAGGTGTGACAGTTGTAGTGTAACTGTACCTACGTGTAAAATGACACAGTAATACAAATTTATAGTAAAATAATGATGACGAGGCAGAAGAGAAGGGGCGGCAGCATGCAACAGGAACGGCCAGCTGATCTGCACGGCAATGCTGCACCCACCAGCTACACCTGCGAAAAGAATTAAGGTGGAGCATCAAAACTGTTATTTCTGTCTCTCTCTCTCTCTCTCTGCCTAGCAATCAGTACTTGTCATTATTAACCAGGAAACGTAATTCTTGAATTCACAAATTGCTTAGAACCCTTATAGCTTACTGGTTAACGCTTATTAACTAGGAAATGTGCCAATTCTTGAATTACTCAAATCTCTTAGAACGGGCAGTTTACTAGTTAACCTAACATTATTAACCAGGAAACGTGCCAGTTCTTGAATTCACAAATTGCTTAGAACGGGCAGTTTACTGGTTAACCTAACTCTACACTTACGAGTAATACAGGAAGCTGAAAATCGCTACGCAATCTCGGGTAGGTGACGTTTTAACACCCACCGTGGGTGTGAACACTCATGTGGGTAATGTGCATTCTCCGGGAATCCTCAGAGAGGCCCACAGCTCGAGACATTCCACAAGGTAATTCATACACAGCCTCGGACTGTCTCTGCAAGGTTCTCAAACTTCCCCCTTAACTTATGGTATACATGTATGTACAAGCCCTGGATATACTGTGTCCTGTAGGGCCAACGAGTGAGACGTCTGGTCTACACTTTTAACTGGGAACCAGGCTGGTCCTTGGATTACTCAAATCGCTTAGGATGCCTATTACGGAACCCAACATACAACAGTTGCTAGTTAGTAAGCAGTTAGTAGGTGAGACATCAGGTCTACACCCACATTACCACTACCCTGTCTCTCAACTGACTCAGAGATTACAGGTGTGGTTAGAAACGGCACAGGAAGGGCATGTCCCTGATTAGTGGTGTTACTTTGACACACACTGCAGGAACGGACAAAACTATCTATGTCTCGTCCCATCCCTGGCCAGAAAAAGTCAGCTCGGATACGGCCCTGGGTCTTCCTTTTGCCCATGTGACCTCCTGAGGCTGAACAATGACCCCATTGTAACACTGCTAGGCGGTACTGGGCGGGAACGACAAACTGCAATCGAACCTCGCCCTCGGGTGTTCGTGACTCACGGTAGAGCCGTCCTTGTTTGCGAAGGAACTTGGCTCGACCTCCCCGTGAATACTTAATCACTCGACCCTTTTGTTTGTTCCGCACGGTAGCAAGTGTCGGGTCAGAATGTTGTTCTTGCACAACAAGTTGACTACACATCAGATCTTGTGGCAATTCAATGATCATTGGGGTGACACAGTCTGGAGCCTCAGTCATGGCTCGTGTTACCGCAGCAGCCGAAGTCTGAGTAGCGTCATCGGAGCAACTATCCTTGACTCCATTAATATTTCCAATGATGAGTTCAAATAAAGGTTCTGGCATGACAACTGCAAGTGTCATACCAGTATAAAATGGAGATGCCACCTGGATACATGCCTCAGGGAACAATCTCACTGATCCATCAATAAGGCTTGCATGGATCTGTCGACCTGTATACTGCTCAGGCCGAACTAAACTCTGCTTGACAGAGCAACCTGAGGAACCATTGTCTCTCAGGACCTTCACAGGAATGCCTCCCACAAACCCTGGCTGTACAAGGAAGGTACTGTCACCTGTGGGAGGGCCTGTGGAGGAAGCAGCTAGCCACTCATGAGGCTGCTGAATTGATGTGGCAAACATTGTGCCTTGAGGGTTATATTGGGAAGATGGAACATTGGCCATCCGTGGAGGGGGGTTCACTGTCACTGTGGGACTAGTGAACTGTGGGGAAGTACCCACACTGGTAGGGACGTGACCACCATGCTGCTGCTGAGGAATGAAGGCTGCATTCGCTTCCTGCCTCTTTTGAGCTGGTGGTGAAAAAGTTTGTCCCGACGGTCGGTTGCGTGGCTGATACTGCTGCTGATTAGGGTACTTGTTGTACCCCTTCCACTCAGGTTTCTGAGTGTTTTGCCCCTGGTCCTTCCACTGCGGTTTGCTTGGACCTTGACCATTACTCTGAGAACGGCCTTGGTGCTGGGATTCAGTCTGAGACGATTTCCCAGACTTGGCAGTATCTTTTCTGCTCCAGGTGTTTTGCTTACGAGCTTGATACCCGTATGCAGTAAAGAATGCGTCAGCCTTCTCTACCATTTGGCTGGCATCTTTCACCTGGCAGATCTTAAGCTGTGCTATGAGCTCAGCAGGCCACGACCTCTCTAGCTGTGTACACAGCATAAGGTCAATTATCCCCTCACGCGTGGAAGGAGTTTCATCTTTCTCCATCCACTCACCTAAGTAAGCAGTGAGACGGTCGAGGAGCTGAACAGCTGTCTCCTTGTCTTGGAGACGAGCTCGCATGAACTGAGCTTTGGCGTCGTCTACTGTGAGACCATAGGCCTTAATGAGTGCAGCTTTCATCACTTCATACGTGAGATTGTCTCCACGAATTCTGTGGAGAATATCGAGGGCAGGGCCCTCAAACAGACTAAGAAACTGAAGCCGCTTAGCTGCATCATCGAGCTGGTAAAGCTGAGCCATGTCTTTAAATCGAGCTATGTATGGCTCGATTCGCTCTCCATCTTTGTATGGGGGAAGCTTGATGTGTGGGGTCGCCATAACATGTGCAGGGAGAGCGCTCGTGGAGCTTGAACCAACTGCACCAGATGTGTCTGAACCCAAGGAATCTCGCTTGAGCTTCAGCACTTCAAGTTCATGTCTCTCGCGTGCTTCTCGCTCGGCACGTTCGTGTTCTCGTTCTCTGTCTCGTTGTTTTAACTCGTATTGACGTTCTCTCTCTCGTTCCTCACGCTGTTCTCGCTCATGTTCTAAGTCGAGTTCGCGCTGTTTTCGCTCGTACTCGCGCTCCTTTTCACGCTGCTCTTGTTCATATGCACGCTCTCTTTCACGTTGTTCGCGCTGTTCTCGCTCGTATTCGCGCTGAATCTTACGCTCTTCACGGGCATCATTCTCGCGCTGCTGTTCCTGATTATGCCGTGAGAGTATATACTCTTTAATTTCGGTTGGGTCCGAAAGACCCATATCTTTGGCTTCCTGTAAAAATACAGTAGTAGCCATGTCGCTAACTCAATCTAAATAACTAGCGACTCAGTACTGATTGCTGCTTCGCAAACGAATGCCAATAAACACAAATAAAGAGTACAGACACAAGCTAGTGGTGACCAGTCTTATCCAGTTAACTGGCAAAGAATAAATCAAAAATGTAAATGACTGGGAAGACTCAATAATAAACACAATGGGTACGCCGACTTCCCAGGAGCGAATAAAATCGTCTGGCGTTACCAAGAATAAACTAGAGTTAAGTACTCTATTGATTAATAAAGCAAAATTCACTTGCTAAATTAAGGGTAAATACCAGTAAGCTTGTGCCGATAAACTTTAATGATAAATACCTAAATATGAATGAGTGAGCACTATCTCGTGAATAGCTTTAGAGCTAGGAGTTAATATCCTGGAATAAGGTCGCCAATTGTCACGGGGTTTTTATATTTTCAGGGTAATTTTGATATAAATGGTTAAATATTATTTAAATTGATAATAATATTCAATAATATTGAAGAGCAGAGACAATGATTGTCTTGCTACATCAAGCAACGATTACTTTACGCTGGCTTAGCACGATTCTCTGAGAACGAGAACTTATAAACTTCCTCAACAGTACACAGCAGAGACTAATTACTCACAATTGCTGAATTACTGTACTGTTAGCCTCTGGAGAAAGTTACATCACCCTTGACAATAAATAATACTAATAATAATAACATCAGGTTCTTGCTGATGCATTAACTCCTGGCACAACGGATATTAAGTTAATACAACAAGACTGGTCTAAGTACCAGTTATGAATAGTAAATGTTTATGCAAGCTAGGAGCTATATGGAAAATAAGCTTAATTATGGAGAAATGAAACAAGATTTTTACTCTACATTAAGCTCAAGAAATAGAACTGTTAAATTTATTAATTACAAAAATAAATTTAACGTTACATTTCAAATCAAATCAATGAGACGCACTCGCTCACTCACACAGAAGCTAAATACTTACGCCTAGGAAAAACACCTTAACTAAACTCTTAAAACTAGGAAATACACGAAGGAAATACTATAGTCGATGAATGCTGCGTATCACCCAGGCTGAACTAGGATGGAAGTACTGAAGAACTGTGGAGTTTGGGTACTAGCTGACCTCACACTGCTAACACAGGACCTCTCTCCGTCGCAGCAACAACTGGACTGCCTTCAAATACATTGTATGGGCAGGACGCAAGGCGTGGCTAACGGTTGAGGGAAGCAGAGGCAAACGATAAAGAAACAATTGTATCGCTCAGTAGCGCACTTAGTGACGTGCATTAAATCGGTCACTTTTTGAAAACAGTGACGAATGTTTTGAAAAGTATACTCCGAAATGGAGAGAGAAACGGTTAACTGAGCGATACACAGTGAGTTTTCCACTAATAGTTCGTGGCTTCTCACAAAAGGGAAATGTCGCGAACTGATTCGTGACATTGACAACTATTTGGGTATTTAATGGCTCTTACTAAATTCATTATACTAAACGATAGATGATTTTTTTACTGGAATTAGTCTTAATCATTGCCTACAAGCAGTAGGAATGAACTTTACCGGTCACGTGTGAACACTGTAAGACAATCGTTAACCTGTCCTGTTTTCTCTCCATTCCTAGGATAATTCGCCCATCCACACAGCGAGAATTGTCAGATGCTGGTTTGAGGAGCAACGACATCTAGACCTTCTGGAATGGCCTAGCAGGGGATGTGACCTTAACCCTATAGAAAATGTATGGGGAAGCATTGTTAATTCATGGGTGCCTGGCCAGGAGAGAACCTCCCGCCAGTTACTGGATCACAGCAGGGCTGAGTGGGAGACATTCAGACGCAATGCACACATCATATATAATGATGTTTCATCTATGCCACAGCGATTGCAAGAGGTAATAGAATGCGATGGAGGGTGGACTAAATATTAGATTTAATTTTGAACAGGTTGAAACTTTTATTGTAACCATGTTTGGTTACCTGACTGTATCAATATCATTTAAGTTTATTTATTTACCGGGTGGGAGAAGTTAAGGATTGTCCTGTGAATATATGAAATGAAATGCATGACCTTTTACACATGTATGAACGTGCGTAAATAACCAAAGGTATCGGGTCAAAATTGGAAACAATATATATATATGTTTTCTTTTAAGGTTCTCCTTGCAGGGAAAATGTCACTTCATGTTGTAATAACTATAAAATAAACACTATGTATTACATATTTTTCCTTATTACATTGACATGTAGCTTAGTGACGATGATTCACTGGTTTTCATGCACGATGCGTGCCATATTATGTTAACTGTAATACATAACTGAATAATCTTCCATAATACAGTATATTTGGGAAAATAAAATGTTTATCTACATTTGTTTCATAAACATAGTCATTTGTCATGAGCTGCCTCTGACTTGGTTACCGGATAATTTTATAGTTTCTCTCTATCATTGTTTCTCTCGGTAATTTGTTTTCTTCTTCCACCACCCCCTTCTCTCTCTCTCTCTCTCTCTCTCTCTCTCTCTCTCTCTCTATATATATATATATATATATATATATATATATTTATATATATATATATATATATATATATATATACATAATGGTTACATTTTAAAAAAAAAAAACAATACAGTAATGTTATAGATACAATGATACTACTACGGACAAATATGTAAATATGATGAAATAATTCAGAGTAAATTTTTACTAATTTGATTATATTTCCCTATATATATATATATATATATATATATATATATATATATATATATATATATATATATATATATATATATATATATATATATATATATATATATATATATATATATATATATATATATATATATATATATATATATATATATATATATATATATATTATATATATATATATATTATATATATATATATATATATATATATATATTATATATATATATATATATATATATATATATATATATATATATATATATATATATATATATATATATATATATATATATATATATATATATATATATATATATATATATATATATATATATATATATATATATATATATATATATATATATATATATATATATATATATATATATATATATATATATATATATATATATATATATATATATATATATATATATATATATATATATATATATATATATATATATTATATATATATATATATATATATATATATATTATATATATATATATATATTATATATATATATATATTATATATATATATATTATATATATATATATATATATATATATATATATATATATATATATATATATATATATATATATATATATATATATATATATATATATATATATATATATATATATATATATATATATATATATATATATATATATATATATATATATATATATATTTATATATATATATTTATATTTATTTATTTATTTATATTTATATATACAATTTCAGTCTGCCAATCCTTCCCCTTCTCACTTTCTTTCCTCGTTTATTTTTTTCAAACCGTTTACAGTAATATAGGTTATAGGTAGATACGCTGACTACTACTACGGACAAATATACAGATGCGAAGAAATAATGCAGAGTAAATGATGCTTAGTTATTTCATTATAGTTTACCCATATATCTTTTTAACTATATACAGTAATATGTTACAAATATTATGACCATTAGTACGGACACTATTCATTTATCTATTATATACATGGCTTCAGTCTAACTATCCTTCGCCTTCTCACCTTGCCTTTCCACGTCTATCCTTGTCCTTCGACATGTTATTGTCGTCGCTCAGTCTCTTCTTTGGTCTGTAGAGTATTTCATACTCCTCAGTGTTCACTTTTTATTTGCCTTCATCATTTCCTATGTGAGCCTTTTCATCCTCCACCCCTGTTAAACGGCGCCGTATTATTATGCTTTTTAACAGTCACACTTCTGATGCCGTTTCTTTAGTTTTCATACATGCGTTCTGAGTGACACATCCGTTCACATAATGTCTTCATTACTGGATCCCTCCTCATCAGTGGTCTTATTCTAGTGAATACTGGTATTACAGAGAAACGCAAGATGGAAGAAAGGTAAAAGATTACACCGATTTTACTGTCGTAACGAGGGATTTTATGGCTGAGCCCTAGATTGTGATAGGGCTGCCATATCACCGATATTATCGACACAATCTAATTATCTGGTTGTCAGTGTTCTGTCGGGTAATCTTCTTTAATTTTTATTACAATAATACTTCATCTAGTATGTTCACCCTTGGATGTTGCCAGTTTCTAATGTGTTTATCACTTTGACAGACTTGTGTGTATTCTTAATTTCTATTTAAATCTGTTGCTCTCACTCTTTCGATATTAATGAATTCATAAATGAATGAATATATGAGAAAAAAAAAAATCCTTAACTTGTTCGTAGCACTGGTCGGCCTAAGCAGATTATAAGAGTGTAGTCATTAATAACACTGGAAGAATGTCGGAAGTAACGCCAGATGCTTTAGTATTTGGTAGTACTACTGTGATTTGGTACAAATGGCATGACACATTTATACATTCTAATAACTCCTGCAAAAATGAATACAGTCATGAAACACGCAAATTTTCATTAGCAACAGGCATAATATATCATGCCCATCATATCGAGTAACATGCAGTAAACTCGGACGTTCAGGTGCTTCACAACGCGGTTCATAAACCTCAGAAGCTATCTGGGGAGACGGGTGGAGGGAGGGGGTGTAGAGGGGGAGAATGCAACGTTGCCACATTCATCAAATCGCCCACAATGAGAGGAACGAAACTTCTGTGGCCAATAGTACATCTCCACAGAAGTATTTATTATCCTTGTCCGTATTAACACCCACCTGTGAAGTCAATGAATTTGCCATTTTCCCGCTCCGTACAACACGCTATCAATATTGCCACCAGGTCTGCGGTTTTCCCTGCAGGTAAGTGATAACGCATCATGTCAACTGTTACAGAGTTAGGCAGTTTGCTTGTCCGGATACAGCCGGCGAGTCTGCCAGTTTCTCTTTACGTAAGTACTGGATTATATAATGCCAGTGGGTTTCGTAATTTTTCTCATCCTCGTAAGTCACCATTTCTAGATACCACCATCTATGTAAATCACTGACTGACTATATATACAATCATCTATGTTAATCATCGACAACGTAAGGTGTACGTTATGTAAATCACGGTCTTTATATACCATATCTACAGGATATAAGTCACCATATTTGTACATCGCATTTATGAAAGTCACAGTCTGTTCACACACTTACGCTAACTTTTCACTAGCTTTATATATCACTATCAACACGAGTCATCGGTACACACACACACACACACGTGTGTGTGTGTGTGTTCCACCGATGTATCAACAAAGTTTGTCATCATCGCTGTCAGTATAAATCGTATCTGCGGTGCTAGTTAGTTTAACATGTACCCTCTTATGTGCAACCATGCATAAAAATTATTCTGTACATATATCACCACCCATTAGCATCATCTGTGTTCACCAGTATTCACCAGTCTGCCACTTTCTGTCTCCACATATTCTGCCACCTACGCTGTTAGTGAGGCTGACATCCGATCGTTATAGACCATTAGCTATGCAGATGACTTATGTAAACTGAATGTAGGAACGAAATTAACATTCACAAAACTATGAGATATCAAGGAACAGTGAATAAGTATGAGAAATGTAGAAACAAACAAAGAAACAAGTAGAGAAACAGGAAAAAAAACAACGGAAGTAACATGAAAAAAACAACGGAAATAAGTTACAGGCGTCAGTATCAAAGCATAACAGACGGAAAAGGACCCCCTAGTGTTCCTAGAAGGCCACAACACAGACGCAACCCTTAATCCCTTTCACCCTGGTGATGCAGTTTTAATTATATTTTTGTTACCAACAGATAATTATATTTATATATGGAAAGGCTATCCGCAACAAAGAGGTTAGTTACGGCCCTGATAAAGTGTTTTAATATAAAAGAGCTTCCTTGAATAAAATCTTAGGAAGTAGCAAGAATAAACTATTTACCGGTGTGATGATGATATTAGCAGGGGTACTTTTTGTCATGGTTTTGGGCTTTGTGGGTGATCGGTAAAAAGTGATGTAACGAAATTCAAACTCTATGACTTCACTAATCCGACAAGGATCAACCTCCCTTTCAGATATCAGATCGCTCCTCTAGCCACTTAACGACTATGATGATGATGTTTCATGATACTTCCAGATGATTGTAATCAGCATGGAACAAATTTTTATTAACAGTGGCACTTAGTACAGCTTCCATTTTCTCTCATTACAAGGGTGTTTTCTCAGAATGGATAAAATCGACTGGGAGGAATCAAGAAACAACCTCATCGGACTCAACAGGTCAACCACTTAACGGATGACCTATGGAATTTCTTGCTATCCACATATGATTTTGGTTTGCTTGAAATTGGTTAACTCCTTCACTCCAATATGTATTTTTAATTTCATTCAGGCTACCACGAGATGATCTTATTCGCTAGGATAACCACCGTTAGTGGTAGGTACGAATGAAGACTATCTTACCCTTCCCGTGCGAAAAGTCTCTCTAAACCTTAATAAAACTGTCTGGGAATAGGAAGGAAATACAAAATACGTTATTGGATTGAAGAGTTAGCACTTTCACTGTTACAGGTCTTTCCTGACTTGAATAAAAATATTTGGCCATGGCCTAAGTGATAAAATAACACTTCATCGTAGTAAAAGAGATTACAATGCTTCCCTGGCAGTCACAGACGGAATCAGACAAGCAAAACTAACGGCAAGCAACCCGTTAGAAAAAAGGAGGAGGAGGTGGGGGACGAAGAAGAAGACGACGACGACGACGACGACGAGGAGGAAGAGGAGGAGGAGGTGGTGGTGGTGGTGGTGGTGGTGGTGGTTAATGGTTATCAAATGCACAAGGGCGGCCATTAAAGCAATCCATTATTAAAAATTTGTCTTCCCCGAGACTACGAGTCTCTTTAGTCTGTTTACTCGCACATCCAGGTTCTCAATTATGCCACCACCACAGGGATTATATTATCAACAATGATGCAACTCTCAACTCGCTAGTTATAATGTAATAATAATATGGTAAGTGGTTATTGCAGTAATAGTAGAAGTAGTAGTAGTAGTACGGTTGTGGTAGTAGTAGTAGTAGTAGTAGTAGTAGTAGTACGGTTGTGGTAGTAGTAGTAGTAGTAGTAGTAGTACGGTTGTGGTAGTAGTAGTAGTAGTAGTAGTACGGTTGTGGTAGTAGTAGTAGTAGTAGTACGGTTGTGGTAGTAGTAGTAGTAGTAGTAGTAGTAGTAGTATAATGATAATGATAATGATAATAATAACAATAATAATAATAATAATAATAATAATAATAATAAAACTACGATTCTCTCGTAGCTTCCTTTTATTAGCAAAGAAAAATTGCGTATCAATCTAACACTCGTGTCAAAAGAAAAGCAACTAGACAGACATATCACGCACTTCAACTATCAATAAGTAGCAAGATGTAGCGTAAAAAATATTACCTCGTTTTAGCATCAACACAAAAACAACAGTGTACTCATCAATCATCATATTTCCATTATAAAATAAAAATAAATTCCAAAATTACCCCCCCAAAAAAAATGCATCTCACGTTACCGTAGTTTTACTCACAGCATTAAATTGAAGGGCGTAAAAAAAATTCATCACAGTCAACTTAGTGGCTGGTGAAGGGTAATGGAGGGGCTGGTGAAGGGTAATGGAGAGGCTGGTGAAGGGTAATGGAGGGGCTGGTGAAGGGTGATGGAGGGGCTGGTGAAGGGTGATGGAGGGGCTGGTGAAGGGTAATGGAGGGGCTGGTGAAGGGTAATGGAGGGGCTGGTGAAGGGTGATGGAGGGGCTGGTGAAGGGTAATGGAGGGGCTGGTGAAGGGTAATGGTGGGGCTGGTGAAGGGTGATGGAGGGGCTGGTGAAGGGTGATGGAGGGGCTGGCGAAAGGTCATGGAGTCGTAACGAAGGGTGATCGAGTGGCTGGTCAAGGTGATGGAGAGACTGGTGCGCTGGTGAAGGGTGATTTATTGGCTGGTGCGCTGGCGAAGGGTGATGAAGTGGCTGGTGAGGGTGATGGACAGGCTGGTGTGCTGGTGAAGAGGGATGATGGAGATTACTACTTGGCGAGTCTCTGGGATCCCACAACATCAAGATTATCACAAAGGACAATTAGGTGTCATTCGTTAAATTAATCATTAGCAATAATGTTTGCTACACATTACCACCGGCCAAACACAACTGCGTGTCACATTACTTTTACTCACTCACAAGTTCTGTTATCAATATTATACGAACTCTGCATCATTCTTATTTTTTATCAACAAATATTAGTAGGAACACAAAAGAGATACACATCCCATCCAACCCGGTGCCATGATAAAAGTTGCAAGAGATTACTGCCTGGGACGTTTTTCTGACTTCGTACACCAGCACCTAGGAGACTTAGACATCTTTCAGTAAACAAGACAAAGAACACCTTTGAGATCCACACCCATCTCTACAACATCGCAAAGGCAAAGAAGCAAATGCTTATGGGGTAGGGGTAACCGCCGTGGGTTCCATCCTGGTTATGACCCAGCCATTGCGATGCACAGTTTCGAGTTCTCAGTAAAAAAAAAAAAAAAAAAAAAAAACAATCAATCAATCATTTCCTGTGGTACCCCACGGGATTCATAGGGCTTCAATGAACTCTCTCCACCAATATTTGTCTCTTGCCATCTCCTTCAGGTCCCACCAACACTCCTCTCCTGCTTCTTTTTTCATTGTCCTCAACCAGGTTTCCCTCGGCCTACCTCTACCTCTTCTTCCTCTAGCGGTCCACGCTGGCACATCCTGTATTAAACTACTTTCTTTTCTGTATATGTGCCCCAGCCACTTCCAGCGAGACAGTCTCACATATTCATTAACTGGTTCCACTCTCGTAATATCCCTTACTCTTGCATTTGTAACTCTGTCTTGCCACTTTACCCCAAGAATCCTTCTCAGTATTTTATTCTCAAATCCTAATACTTTCCGATCTGTTGCAATTGTACTGTACCATGACTCATGCCCGTAAATTAAAATCGGTCTAACCATGGACTTGTAAATTTTCACTTTAGTATGTACCGAAAGCATAATATTATTCCAAACAGATTTCAACATTCCAACAGCTCGCCAAGCCTGTCTAATCCTCTCCTCAATTTCATTGTTTAATGATCCATTAGATGATACAATCGTTCCCAGATATTTAAAGTTTTCTACATTCTTCACCACATTATTCCCAATTACACAATCGATTTGGTTCTCCACGTTCATATTAATAATTTCAGTCTTTCCACAATTTATTACCAATCCCACTTTTTCTCCTTCCTCCACCACACAATCAAGCACCCTCTGCATCTCGTAAATACTTCCGCAAATCAGTACAATATCATCAGCATAGTTCAAATCCATCAGCTTCTTATTTTCTTTCCAGTTAATTCCTGCACCTGTTCTCCTTACAACCTTTTTCATAACATAATCCATAACCAAAACAAACAACAATGGCGAAAGAACTCCTCCTTGAATCACTCCTGACCTAATTTGAAATGGATCACTCAAAGAACCACCCACCATTACCTTACAAAAAGTACCTTCATGCAGGCTTCTAATAATATTTACAAACTTTTCTGGTATACCATAGAATCTTATAATTTTCAACATAGCTCCACGTGAAACACTATCAAACGCCTTTTCAAAATCCACAAAACACATACTAAGTGGCATTTTCATCTCATTAGCTTGTTGGATTTGATGCCTTACAATAAAAATCTGATCATTACAACCTCGACCCTTTCTAAATCCCGCTTGTTCTTCTCTTAAAATATTATCAATTACTGGCTCTATTCTGTTCAACAAGATTTTGGAAAAGACTTTGGAACTACAGGTGTCAAAGTTATCCCCCTCCAATTGCCACACACACTTAAATCTCCCTTTTTCGGTATTTTTATAATCACTCCATTTTTCCACTCTTCTGAAATTCCACCATTATCCCAAGCCACATAGAAAAGTTTCAAAAACGCATTCATCAACTCGTCATTTTCCACCTTAAGCATTTCAGGGAATATTCCATCCTCTCCTGGGGCCTTAAAATTCTTTAACTCCTTTATAGATTTTGCTACCTCTTCCAGAGTTATATCCCCTGTTTCTGTCTGCAAATCTCTCTCCGCTGGCAAAATGTCCTCTTCAGCTGGGATTGGTCTATTTAGAACAGATTCAAAGTGCTCTTTCCACCTTCCTTTTATATCCAAATCTTTAGTCATCAAATTACCATTTCTATCTCGTACAGGTATTTCCTTCCTTCTCTTTTCAGTCCCAGTTAACTCCTTTATGGCCTGATACGCTGCTCTTGTGCTCTGATGTCATTTTTACTTAATTTAATTTCTGTCTCTGTCGCCTTTTCATCATATAGCCTCCTCTTATCACGTCTAACGAGTCTTTTTACTTCAGAATGTAAACTCCAGTACTTTGCTCCAAGTACTTCAACTACCTGGCCATCACCATGTTGTTCTTCACTTCTTAACTTAGCCTCTTTCCTTTTCTGAATTGCTTTCCATGTTTCATCTGACATCCACTTTTTCCTTCTCGCTTTTCCCTTTTTTTTAATAGTAACCTTAGCACTCTCATGCAAAACCTCTTTTACCTCTCTCCACATTTGATTAATATCATTGTCTTCAGATTCCATCAAAGTCTGCAGGACTAGAAACCTGTTCCTACATTCCCACCGAAACTTTTCCCTCGTGCTCTCATCACTTCTCAGCTCATCCAAATCATAATTATTACCTCCTGTACAATTACCATTAACGTTTCTCTTAAGTTTTATTTTAATCTTTGACACAACAAGTTGATGATCACTACCTATATCTGCCCCCCTCCTTACACAAACATCTTGCAAATAACTCCTATGCCTTCTGCTAATTGCAATGTGGTCACTCTGGTTACAATATTTGCCACATGGTGAAATCCAAGTAGTCTTATGTATTTTTCTATGCTCAAAGATAGTTCCACCAATTATAAGGTCATTTGCCAAACAAAAGCTTCCAAGTCGCACCCCATTTTCGTTCCTTATACCAACACCCTCCTTACCCATACAATCTTCAAAGCCATCCCTACTACTGCCAAAAATCGCATTAAAATCACCAATGCAAACTAACACATCATGTCTTGCCACTCTATTCACTACATCCTGCAGCTTCTCATAAAAGTCATCCTTCATTTCATCAGCAGCCTCATTTGTCGGAGCGTACCCTACAACCGTACTGATATTACCATGGTCAGATTTTTAAACGAACATAAAGCAAGCGCTCATTAATTGGTTCAAACTCACATACTGCCTTACAAGCATCTCTACTCAGCAGTAAGCCTACTCCTTGGTAATGATTTCCATCACTCCTACCAGAAACCAACATAGTAATACCATCTTCCAAATTCATTTTATCAACGCCAAGCAACCTCGTTTCTGTTAAAAAAAAAAAAAAAAAAAAAAGTTACTACTTCGAGGACGACCCTCTCCCCACAAGGGAAGCAGTGAGTCACATCTTAACTAAAACCTGATCAAGGCGAAGATCTACCACTCATCAAAATTTCTTGTTCCTCAATAAAAACCTATGGCACGAAAAACAATTTTGGCCGGACAAGCGGGCAACCTCTCCCCTTTGAAGAGAGGAGCCCTCGAGGTCCCATCCTGCCTAAAACTTGACATGAATGAGAGTCTACGACAGTGTAAAATTTCTTGTTCCAAGGCAGAAAACAACGACCGTGCATAACGGTTCTGACAGGGACTCTCGAGGGCCGCCCCTCAATGGTAGGTGACCCTCGGGGTCCCACCCAGCCTAAACCTGACTTGGATGGAGGTCTACCATTGGGGAACATTTCGTTTTCCTAACACACTTCACCAAAAGGTCTGGACCTCACCCTTCGAAAAGGGACCGTAACTCTATGAGTAAGTAAATATCTAAGGGAGTAGATGACACAGGGACTATACTCAGTTGTTTTTAATGAGGGGGAAGATGCACTTGACAGGTTGGTGATGACTGGCTGAATGCAATATGTCCGAGTAACTTATTTACTAACCCAAATTTCCCCCTCAGATCTATATGTTTCCAATTAATAATGTTAACTAGTAAAGAGATTATGTTGCGTTCAGCCAATCATCACCAACCTGTCAAGTGCATCTTCGCCTCGGAAAAAAAAAAAATAATATAAATAAAATAAAATTAAGGAGTATAGTACGGCATTTGGCCGTCCCTGTGGATGCGGAAAACATACTGTATCATTATCTAGTTCTGTTATTAAACGACACACCATTCGTCAGTTCTATTATCTAAAAAAAAAAATATTTCATTCATTCTATCATTCCTTACGTCTATGATCAACATAATAACTTTAATCAGTTCTACTATCGTAAAAAGTAGAAAGAACGAACATAAAAGACGGATGTGCATAAAATAACCATTCTCATCAGCCTACTGAGCTAGTGAAGAATGATGCCAACATTACTATTATCAACAAAAGTTACCAAGCATTATTCGTTGGTTCTATTACCATCAAATATAACTAGTCATCTCTCGTTAGTTTAATTATTAGCATATAACAAGCAGCCTCGTTAGTTCTAATGTGTTAAACTAACTGTGCTTTATTCTGTTATCTACCACCCCATGCGCATCTCTCATTGCAGTACTTCTATCATGAAAGACAGCTACTCATCTCTTGTGCTTCTGTTATCATGAAAAAAGACTCATAGGTGTTCCGCTTTGTTATCCGTAAATAAAACGCAACACCAGCAAAACAACGTCCCTACGCATCGCTTGTTAGTTCTTTTATCAGCGTAATACAGGCAGGCACAAAACATATTCATCCCTATAAGCCTGGCGTGCTCGTAAAGAAGATTGAGATTACTACTCGGGGAGTCACGGGGATCCCAAACCAGTTCCAAGAATATTTTCACCTTTATTTTCAGGAAAAGCAACAACTTATTGTTCTTTTATCAACAAAGACAGCTAATCATCTCTCGTTAGTTCAATGGTCACTTGAAATTGGCATCATTAAAAAAAAAAAACACACACACACACACAAGTTCTGTTATCAAGAAAAGCAACTCTAGGCATATATAGTTAGTGCTTTTATCGGAAAGACATACAAGATATATAATTATATCTTTCAACTTAGTGTGCTGGCAAAGACAGATGACTAAGATTACTACTCGGGGAATCTTTCTATGTTCTTGCACCATCTTCAAGTAGACTTACACGGCTGTTTTCAGTAATAAATTAACAAATAAATAAACAAAGGGTCCCTCCCTGGTTCCGTCATCTGCGAAAACACAGCGACCAACTCACCATTCATTATTTCTGGCACCAGCGTCAAAGCAGGTACTATGGGTCACAAAAGTGTCGGTGCACTGGGGGTCCGATGCCAACTGAGACATTCGATCAAATGGTGATGTTTACCAACGTCTCTTTGTATATTAACAATGTCTGTTTATATTAGCATAACATTTGTTATATGTTTCCAAGAGGATATTGCTAGTTGGCGATATTTAACATCTGTCGACATCACGGCTACCAACGTGTGGTAGGTCAGACACTAATATATCAGTGACCTTCGTTCTGTATTCTCAAATGTTTCACGCATGTTGTGCACCGACACTTTTGTGACTCATAGTACGTATATATCATTATTTCAGGTATGAGTAAACTAGAATCATGCATCACCCACTCCCAGTATTAGTGTAAAACAGGAAGGCGCAAAAGATATTAATCACAATCATCCCGGCGGAAGAAGGATGACTGAGATTACTACTTCCCGTCTCCATCAGCACCACCACCAAGGAGTCTTCCACCTCATTGGTCGACCAGAATGAGGTTTTAACACTAGACCCACTCTATATGCAAATTTAGTAATCCCAGCCGATGACTGGACGATGGGTGTGCTCTGACAGTTATGGCGAAAATATATATGGTATACCTTCTCTGGCGGTCGCGTCCAGCATGATAGGAGATTTTAGTGCCACATGCTGGATATCACTGAAGACAATGATAAGATTATGGGCAGTATTTCTCGTAACTTCGGAAATTTCTTAACGCCTCCTCCTTAGCCACTTATTTTATATCTTGTTACTGTATCCTCTTTTACTTTACGGAGGAAAAATATGTCGATGCTAGATATATATAAATAGCAAGCAGAAAATGAAGGTGTAAAATGCATAAGAACTAAGAAAAGGTGATACAAATTCTCTTATGTGACCGGCATGCAACTGTGCGGTGCTGGGAATTGAAAGGAAGCAAGCACTATTCTGCCGTAGGATATTTCACAAGTAAAATACAAAAAAAGACCCTCTGTATCCTGCCTTAACTTTTGGCGTTTGTCTTTCTTCACCTGTTTGACCTGAAGTGTGCGAGATGAATCATTAGTCCGTTATCACTTTTACGGCAGCAAATTCACATAAGAGTGGCAAAAGACTTATGAATCGCCCTGCACATACTGGATCTAGATACCGCAACTTGGGATAAAATAAATATGGCAGACGAAAAATTAATACAGAATTTATTCCAACTTAAAAGTTCCAGGCTCCGATAATTGATAAAATCTTCTAATGTCAGTTTGGATAGAATACAAGACTTGTCCCAGCTATGAGTGTTTTTATAATGACGATATTGATTCGTTCAGCCTACTACAAATCACTAAAATACCTACTATGATTCACTATAAAATTAATAAATTCGTCTTGAGTTAGCTGGAATAGAATACCAGCGCTATCTCCACCATGTGTGGGGTAAAGCCTAGGCAATGTCCAGCAAAATGCTACTGTATATTGAACAACTTTAAGTGAGACAAGCTTTTGGTTCATGAATAATTCTCTATAAATACAAAAAATAAAATCGAATTCAGATATATACTTAATTACAAGTAACTTTCAGGGACGAAAATGTGTTACTTCATCCACAGTTTAATATGTGAAACAACTTTAGACGACGACAAACTTTTTTCTTTTTTTTTTTACAGGAACACTTTTCAGTGCTAGAAATCTAAGAGAGGGCTTGAAAAGATGGAAAATGTTTGTCTCTGATAACAATGAAGTAAAACAAACTTTGAAAAAGGGTAATAGTACGAGCCCATTTTTTCCAGAGTTACGGTACTGTACGTTAAGTTACGTACACACACACACACACACACACACACACACACACACACACATTAAAACTATACCCACAGACTAAAATTATACCCACAGAATAAAATTATACACACACATGAAAATCATATTCACAGACGAAAATTATCCACACAAACTAAAATTACGCCCAGAATAAAAGTACACCTAGACTGAATTACACTCGGTGAATATTATTACACCTCGACTAAAACTGCACCTGGACTAAAATTACACCCACAGACTAAAATTATACCCCTTACGAAAATTATACCCACATTCTAAAACTATGACCGCAGACTAAATTATACCGAGAAGCAGACGAGCATAGGGCCGTACGACCCATTATAGTGATGCAGCAGAGCCCAGTCTGTTATTCAGCTCCTGCGAGGTTATTCGGCATCCTTTGCAAAGCCCTTAGCCAAGCTCTTGCAACTTTGGTCATTATATACTTTTTTGTTCGAGGTTCCTCTCGGCCGTCTGACATCATTACCGCCATCCTTACAAGCTCATTAATAACCGAAACTTCCCAGCAAATTCCTTGGAAACTGTCGCTGTCTGCTGGTTATCAGGGAGCCCCGCTGCGGAGAGATAGGCGTTCGGCTGTTTGGCATCACTTTCCGCCAAACACAGTAATTCCAGTTAATGTCCTCGATAGGCCGTATTATAAGTTTTATATGTGCTCGAGAGTGTATGTAAGCTGTTCCTGATTTTCTTAGGACTTTACTTTTGCCTTTAAAATATTTATGGACTAATATGAGCGAGGTTTATTTCTTAAAGACGCCCTCTTCTCCTGGTGCCACCAAAATTAAAAAGCCCTTCCTCTCACAGGCTTCTCTATAACCCAGGTTATTCCACGACGTAATGGAACCTTTTTGCAGTTTAGTATCTTCGCTCCGATTGCGCGTTTTTTTTCACTTTATCCTTGTTACTTATAAGGGATTATATTCAGTTAAGGAGAAATTTTTCAAAGGATGAGTTAAATATAAGTTTCATTAACTATTTTCCGAAATTTACTACAGTCATTTAATGGTAGTGTGATTAAAATGATTAAGCACAGAAAAAAAAATCTGCAGCCCCACTCCTCACCAGCAGACTATCTCACTCGCAAATAGAAGGATTTGAAAGCATCTCAACACAAACTTTAGGTACAGAGATATTTTCTGTTTACCCGTTAACGTCTACACCTTGGGGACGTCCTACCAAGGTTGAAAAAATAGTCTGATATTTGCTAATGAAATACTCTTATAGACACTTTTTTAAATCACAGCCAATCAGTAACAGTATAGGGATCTTGGGGGAAATATCTTGTGATGAGTAGTTCAGTGCAGGCTCAATATACTGTATATCTCACTCCCCTTTTGGAGCAGTTCCTCTTTACCTAAATGCTATCTATCCGAAGGCAGCAAAGTTAATAACAGGTTACTTATTTAAATTCCTACTTTGATCCAGTTTCAAATTCTCTGTTAACCCTCTCATAGTCGGGGTAACTTTCAATATTTGCTACAGCCAACGACCGACGCTTTCATTCAGCTGAGTTAAAGGAACCTGAGTGCTATTATAGGCACTAGTATTCCTTTCATGGTCGGGACAACTCTAGTCTCTCAAAACTAATGCCAGATGATTGTATTCATGTCAGAGTATGCCATAAAAGCCTAAGTCTTAATATATTCTCTACAAAGCCAACCAAGGGAGTAGACTGTAGCACCAGTCGAGCAGAGCAATACTCCCAAGGTGGAAGGAAAGCTGATGACACCGAGACCTCGAGCTCCCGTTTCATCAGCCCTCGGGACTAGCTTCTGACCATCTCCCTTTTGTTGAACTTTTTCAATGTTTCAGCAACACAGAGAGTAGGCCAGCATCCTCTCCAGTACAAGTTTCTCTAACTGTCAACACCAAACTACATGCACATTATACACTACACTTTCTATTCAAAATTCTGCTAAAAACGGCGTCGTATCATCAGCCCTCTGAGTCCCCGGAGGAAGGGGGGTGGAACCCTCAAAGCCCATGCCATCTGCCCCTCTCAAGGTGACGACCAAGCGAGATGCTTGGAACCACTGTCTGACTCACTTGTTCTTCATTTCTGCAAAATTCGCTGCTTTCCTCTGATTTGCTCCGTCAAGCACCGCCTCTCCTCCTCTAAACCTTACCTTCTCTTGCTAACGGAGACTCAGCTGTCTGAGACGACTGACAGTAAACCCTTCTCTGTATCCTCATACTATCTCAGTACTCATTCAAAAGACAAAGGTGGCTGTTGTGTATATGTACACAACATATCTTGCTTCTGTGTTCCTGAGCTTGAAGCTACAGATTTTTCTACCTTCTGGCTTCGACAATCCTGTCATTCTCTGACTATATATACCTGTCGTGTTTACCTATCCCGTAATTCTACTGATCATGAAAAAATTCTTCAACTATCTTACTATAAAATGGAACACATCCTATCACTTTCTCTGAAATCTCCATTCTAGGAGATTTCAATGTTCCCATTCACCTTTGGCTCTCCTTGCCTTTCACTGATCCACCTGGTCCAACAAGCCTGCCTCTTTTCTATTCTTAATGACCTAGAGCAGCTTGTACAGCACTCAAACCATATCCCTGACTGCCCTGGAGAGATTTCAAACATATTTGACCTCTTACACACAACTAATCCTTCTGCCTATGCTGTTAATTTTTCCTCTCTCTTGTGCTCCTCCGATCAAAACCGTATCACCTTAACTTGTCCTATTGCTCCAGTATGGCCTGTGGGCCCTCTCAAGAAGCTTCGGTTATGACACTTTGGAGCTTCTGATTGGGAGGCTCTTAAGCAGTTCTTCTTAGGCTTTCCCTGGAATGATTATTGCTTCCATGACCAAGGGCCCTCCGAGTGTGCCTGGCGCATTACAGAGGTTATTCTCACGGACATGGAAGCACACATTCCTATCAGAAATTTTTGAAATTCCTTGACAAATGTAAAAAAAAAAAAAAAATCGTTTAATCATGCTTGTTCTAATGCTATCCACAACAAGGAGAAAGCCAACAAAAGGTACCGGAGCCAACCCACTCCTGAATTTCATCTCTTTAATGTTACCGCCTGGAATCATGCTAAGTCTGTTCTTCGCTCTGCTAAAAATAATTTCATTCCTGCTAAATGCTCTGAACTTTCCAGCTCTAATTCTTCCTGCTCCTTCTGGCACCTTGCTGAAAACCTTTCTAAGAAGTTTACCGCAAAATCCTTCCTTCATCTTTTCCGCTCTGATGGCTCTGTCGCTATTTATTTTACTGATAAAGCAGAACTCTTCACTCATACTTTCTCCTCCATTTCCACTTTAGACGATTCTGGTGCTCTTCCTCCAACACCTCCCCCCTCTGAATCCTCATGACTGACATTAAAATTTCTCCAGCTGATGTGTTTTTTGCCATCACTGGCCTCAGCGCTAACAAGGTACACGAGCTTGATGGGGTCCTTCCTGTTGTCCTAAAAAACTGTGCATCTGTGCTTACACCTTGCCTAGGTAAACCCTTTTACCTTTGTTTATCAACTTGTAGGCCTACCTTTCCTTCTTGTTGGAAGTTTACTCTCATTCAGCCAGTCCCAAAGAAGGGTGACCATTCCCAACCCTCTAACTATCGTCCAACTCCTTTAACATCCTGTGTTTCAAAAGTTTTAGAGTCCATTCTTAACAAAAAATTTTAAAGGATCTTTCCTATTACAACTGTTTTTCTGATTGTCAGTATGGGTTCCACCAGGGATGCTGAACTGGTGATCATCTCACCTACCTTTCAACACCTGGTTATCCTCTCTTTGGGACTCTGGTGAAAGCTTTGCCACCGCACTTGACGTCTCAAAGGCTTTCGATCAAGTCTGGCATAAATCTTTAATTTCCCAACTGCCCTCTTACGGTTTCTCTCCTTCTATCTGTGCCTTCATCTATAGCTTCCTCTCTGGTTGTTCTATAGCAGCTGTTGTAGACGGCCACCATTCTTCTCCTAGAGCTATCAATAGTGGTGTTCCTTAGGGTTCTGTCACATCATCAACTCTCTTCCTTTTATTCATCAATGACCTTCTAAGCTATACATCTAACCCTATCTAGTCATACGCTAATGACTCCACCCTTCACCTTTCCATTCGCTTCCCACAGCGTCCATCTCAGTAGTCACTTCAACAAACAAGGGGTGAGGCTATGGCACACATTATGTCTGACTTGGCTCATATCTCACACTGGGGTAAAGATAACCTTGTTTTTAACCTGCCACGTACCGCTGACATGAATAAACATCCACACGTTTTATCACTGCCAATCCCGTTGACATACATAAACGCGAATCAATTGCAAGGTCCCTAATTTGCACAATTTTCAATTTTCGCGAGTGATTTTTGGTACGTATACACGGACACCTTCCTCTACAAGATGCCAGGCAGGGACAATGCCTTACCCAGCATAACCTCCCCCCCCCCCCGCATGCCACTGTCACGGCAATTCACCTGTTACCAGTGACCTGGCCAGTAAAGACATGTCGTGCCATGGTATGAAATTCAGGGCCAGAGTGATTCCTCAATCGATGACAACATGGAGGACAAACTTTACATACCATTAGAGGAAGAAACAGTCAGAAATGATGATCAGGTAATGCTGCCAAAAAAGGTCAGGTATGTTGATGATTCATGAGTGAAACAATGCTTATATTGCCTATATTGCTGTGTGAAAACCAATATACTCTCGTACTACATATAAATTCGTACCAAATAAACATATAAATACCGTTTATGAGTGGTGTGGAATGGTTACCCTCCCATAGAACTCGTTTGCTTTGGAGCCAGCCTGATAGAAAACACAGTAAGGTGAGGAGATACTTCTACCTGTATTGAGTATTTTGAACCTCAGGTGAGTGATTTCTCTATGAATTAGGTGAGGAGATACTTCTACCTGTATTGAGTATTTTGAACCTCAGGTGAGTGATTTCTCTATGAATTTTCGATGTTTCTCACCAAAAGTGGAGATTTGAGCAAAAAACAAAAACAAAAAATCCAAAAATGGTCGGGATTGGGGGGAGTCAGTGGTGGAAAAGTGGTCAGGATGGGGCGGGTTAATACAACAAAAACTCAGTTCTTACATCTATCGACCCGACAAAGTCTTTCACAGGAATACCCTCTAATTTTTAATAATATTCAACTCAATCCTGCATCATCTTTAAACATACTTGGGGTTTAATTCTCTCGGGATTTATCTTAGAAAGAACATATTATCTTGTAAAATTTACTTCCAAGAAATTAGGTGTGCTAAGCCGACTCCATGCCTTCTTGACCCCTATACAGCTTTTGACTTTATACATGGGTTTTATTCTCCCCTCTGTAGAGTACAACTTTCATGTGTCAGGAGACTCCCCACATACAGCTATTCTCAACGAGGAGGAGTCAAAGGCTTTTTGTCTCATTAACTCTCCTCCTCTTACTGGCTCCCTTCAACCTCTGTCTCTTTGCTGCACTGTTGTATCTTATCTCTTTTCTATCACAACTTCAATGATCACTGCTCCTCTGAACTGTCTCACTGCATCTCTCCACCACTACTGTGGATGCATAGCACCTGTCTAGCAACATTCTCTCATCCCTTTTCCGTCCAAGTCTCTAATGCAAGAGTTAACCGTTACTCCCAGTCCATCATCTATGCAACAGGTCATCTTGAGAACTGTCTTCCTTTGTCTGTATATCCTACTGCTTTTGACCTCTAGTTTTTCAAATGCGGTGTGTCCAGGAATGTTGATGTGAACGTATCTTGAATTTGGTTTCTCTTGAAGGGAACAATTTGTAGGCTCCTGACCTTTGGTTCCTTTTTCCTTGCATTAAAAAAATATTATTACAGCAGTTTAGTCGGTAAAAAAAAAAATGATTTAGTTATCAGCAGTATAAATAAAACCAGTCCCAGAGAGAGTTTTCCACATCAAAGCAAACAATATAGTCTCAGTAAGACATATAATACATGAAAAAATTACATTAGAACTTTATCCACAATATATTTTGACTCCTTTGATGTATCTTCCTGTACAAGTTCTATACCTTCAGAATGTCTCACGAAACCAAAATATTATGAAATATGGTTCCTTCAAGAGTACCTTGAATAAGGTCATAGTTGAAATATAGCCACATCTATACATTTACAGAGCATAATTTCTTACCCGTGATTCATAAAAATAAGGGCTCAATCTCAGAAAAGAAGTAATATACTTATATAATAACACATGGCTTTTTCCATACCAGACCGAATATCAAACTGATCACATTTCTCTTCATACTCAGACTCCTTATACAGACTCCGTACACGTGTCTCATACACACGTAGGGTCTATCTCAAATAAACAAAGATATAAAAGAAAATTCGCATTCGACCTTAGAGCTGACCTTGAAAAAAGGTCACAGGTCAAATATGACATCACACAGACAACCTGGATGAGACTTCATGTGTTTCATACAAACATAGGATCTATCTCTCATAGAAACAAATATATAAGAGAAAATTGACATTCGACCTTCAAGATGATCTTGAAGGAAAGGTCACAGGTCAAATCTGACATCATATTTAGACTCACTATGACTTCCTACAAAGGGTTATTACAACCTGTAAATCTCTGTTAAAGTATCGGAGATATAAATGATTTAAAGTTTCAAAAATAGAAAAATGGCCATGTCGGCCACCTTTGATTTTTTTCAAAATTTCGAAAAGACGGGCATGAACCTCCTATATTGCCCTAAGAGCATACCAAATATGAGAACATCCCAACAAATTGTTTCTGAGATACAGCGAGGAATAAACGAACGGACGTACGGATTAACGTACGAACTTACAGACATGACCAAAGATTCCACTTCGTGAAAAATGATGTGGAATAATTATGAATGTATTTTCCTGTTTATCACATGAAAATAGAGGCATCTTAGCTTTTAGCCACCAGCACATCATAAAGGTACGGATGGCTTACTTATTGGTCAGCAGCACGCAGTAAGGATGTTTTTTTTTTTTTTTTTTTTAGGTATCAGCAGCAAATATAAAGCAAAGAATGGTTAACTTCTTATTTATCAGCAGTATATTTTGGTTATGAAAGGTGTATTTCTTAGTTATCAGTATATGTATGAAATTATAAGAGAGACACCTGGTGATTTAGCGGCTAGATTATCTACGGAATAACTGGCGCGTTCTCGACTGTGTAGGCTAGTGCCACCAGGGATGTTTTTTTTTTTTTTTATGTGTCCGACTCTGGGCAAAGGCTTCAGGGCCTATATCTCAGGGGCAATTGTCTATCTAAAGGCCCAGTAGTCACCACTTCGGCGCTAACACCCACCGTCCATATTGAATACATGCTAGGGCTGTCTCATACAGGACTGGTGTATTGGTATTAGAGGGGGTATTTTTACATGTCGGCGGGTCATCTGGTAGATCAGCAAAGTCTGCTTTTTATGAAATTCACATCCTTAAACTGTTCCCTGCCCCAGCCGGGATTCAAATCTGGGTCCATCAGACTGCAGGCCGCCTCTCTACCGGTTCAGCCACCGCCTCCCCAATCTGACTACGGGTTACGTCTTTTATACTATATACCTGCTGCTACTAGACCAGTGCATTCAATCTAGGAAAGATCATCCATATTTAAAGAGGGTTTGAAGGCTATATTTATCCCTTCCTTTTCCAAAAGTCTGTCCTTAGAATATGGTCGTTGAGAAATGGTATGAATCAAGTGTAAAAGATGCCCCTTGGGCTAATTGGGTTAACCGCTTCAAGCAGATGACGTATTTTTCGCTTTTATGATGATGATGATGATGATGATGATTATTTCCTCACCCTGCCCTTGGGTGGGAAAGGAGGTCCGGATGATGATGATGATGATGATGATGATGATGATGATGATGATGATTATCTTTGCTATAACAAGGCGATTTCATTCAACTTTGAAAAAGTCTCTCATTTCCATTAGATAAAAACAACAGCCCATCCAGTTCGAAAATATCTCAAGGTAATTAAAATTATAAGGTATCCCAGATTCGGATCTCTACAATTCGTGATGGATATTACTGAAATGGTCTTCACTGATAATTGCTTTATTAATCTTTATTTCCATCGATCCAATGGCGTATTATATAGGATGTCCCGGGAGGAAAGTACATAACTTTTGGAAGTGAAAGATGAGGACATCCTACGCAAAAATACTACATCAACCTAGGTCCAAATCTCAACCGTTATGGAGCTACACTTACTGGTTTTCTTACAGGTCAAAATGGTCTCTTACAAAACCCGCCCATAAGATCATCAGTAACTGTAGCTCTGAAACTGTTGAGAATAGCTTCATCCTCATATAGTATTTTTTCTCTTGGAATTCCCTCCTTTACAATTTTCCGAACGTTATGCCCCTTTCTCCCCTGACACCCTGTGTAATATATATATAGCTATCGCCAGACGATTGTTGTCAAATAAGAAAAATGGCCCATAGGAGCAAAAGGCTTCATGGAAGGCTATATCTAACCCCTTCATTTAGGAAAAAAAAAAAAAAACTAATGCATGCAAAACAATCAATCAGTAGCAAAAATAATAGAGAACATACCATCATACTGAAGGGGTTAACGTTCCTATGTTCTTGGGCTGTTTCTAAGTCGCACAGGAGGCTTCGTAGCACCTCTTCCTAAACGGTTTTCATATGAACTGAAGTCTCCTATGCGCTGTTTAAATAGTTTTATTTAATCGGCTAACTCTGCATTAATCACACACAAGAGGATACTAAGCTATATCATGGGGAACAAATCGCTGAATAAAAGAGTTACGAAACCTACAATGCCACTTAGAAAACTGGACCTTCTTGCAACCGAACAACGTTATCCCGCTTAAGTGAGACCCTCGTCGTGAATGTGTTATCTCAGAGACCAATGCTCCTATTCCAGGCGGTGGTGTATGCTTCGTAACAATTTTTTCCCAGCGATTTATCATCTATCTATCTATCTATTGCCAGACGCCTCAATCCCGTTTGGGGTGGCCACAAACAAATCGCCTCCAAGTCGCCCTGTCCCCCGCCATTTCACTGCCCTGCTCCCAACTCACACCCCCCTCTCTCATATACCTCTCCACCCCATCCCTCCATCTTATCCTTGGCCTCCCCCTCCCTCTTCCCCCCTCCACCACACTCACATACACTCTCTTCGTCAGTCTTTCACCCTCCATCCTCTCCACATGCATGTTATAATTTAAATGTTCTCTTGGATGTTCCAGTACTTATACACAATTGTTATCGACACAGCTTGCCTCAGCAACGCACATTATGAAAGGCTTAATCATGTAAAGTAGGTGGTTAAGGAAGGTGAACTACAAAATCCGTAAAACAGATAGTTACGTAAGATGAACCCTTCCTCCAGTGCATATCCTATACCATTCATGAGTACGACCCTGACAGTAATCTGGTATATAACATGGCAGAATAATCTTGAGGACAACAACGCCCTCGTCAGACACTCGTTTAAAAGTTATTTCATCCTGTGAGTCTTTATGGCATGTTTATAGTTGTTATACTATATACATCTGAAGTATGTGCGTGACACTTTATTTTAAAAAAGGTGTGAGTAAACATTACGCAAGAAGCAATCTAATGCCATACGAGACGAATGTGCCTTACCTTTTCTTTTTTCTTTTTTTTTTTATGCAAAGAAGAAGAAGCCAAAGGCCAGGGATCTGCAAACTGCTCCCTCCAAGAAAAAAACAAAAACAAGACAACAGAGAGCCAAATTCAAGATCCATTCATTTCGAGATTCATGGAATCACTGCGTTTCAAAGACTGGAGATCATGGGTAGTAGGATTTACAGACAGAGGGAGACAGTTCCCGAGCTGACCTGTTGCATGTATGAAGGACTGCGAGTGGTGGTTGCCTCTTGCATTAGAGTGCTGGTGAATGAAAGCTTGTTGCTAGACGGGTGCTACATGCCCGCCATAATGGTGGATGGATGCAAGCAGAAAGTTCAGAGGAGCAGTGACCATTGAAGCTGCGACAGAAAGTTGATAAAGATGCAACAGCACGGAGAAGAGACAGAGGTTGAAGGGAGCCAGTAGGAGGAGGAGAGTTAATGAGACTAATAGCCTTTGGTTCCATCCTGTTGAGAAGAGCTGTGTGTGGGGAGATTCTCCACACATGAGAGTTGTACTCTACACAAGGGCGAATAAAACCCGTGAATAAAATCAACAACTGTATAGAAGAAAAGAAGGTACGGAGTCGGCTTAGCATACCCAATCCCTTAGAAGCAGATTTTACATGAGGTAATATGTTCTTACGAAGACAAATCCCGAGAAAATGAAACCCAAAGTATATTTAAAGATGACGCAGGATTGAGTTGGATATTGTTCAAAATTAGAGGTACTCCCTCTGGAAGATTTTGTCGGGTTGGCAGATGTAAGAACTGAGTCTTTGATGCACCGACTACTACAAGGTTATTTTTACCCCAATTAGAGATATGAGCCGAGTCAGTTATTAGGTGTGTCATAGCCCCATCCCTTGTTTGTTGAAGTGACTGTTGAGATGGACGCTGCGGGAAGCGAATGGAAAGGTGAAGGGTGGAGTCATCAGCATATGAGTAGATAGGGTTTGATGTACAGCTTAGAAGGTCACTGATGAATAAAAGGATGAGAGTTGGAGACAGGACAGAACACTGAGGAACACCACTATTGACAGCTCTATGAGAAGAACGGTGGCCGTCTACAACAGCAGCTATAGAACGACCAGAAGGAAAGCTACAGATGAAGGCACAGAGAGTAGGATAGAAACCGTAATAGTGTAGTTTGGAAATTAAAGATGTATGCCAAACTCGATCGAAAACTTTTGAAGTATGTGCAACGGCGAAGCTTTCGCCATACCCCCGAAATGATGATGACCAGGAGTCTGAAAGGTAGGTGAGAAGATCACCAGTGGAGCGTCCCTGGCGTAGCCCATACTGACGATCGGAAAGAATGTGGTGATATGATAGCCCTGCTTGATGATGGTGCCATATACAGGGTGGTCCATATAATGTGCCCTCCTTTCACTCCGCTGGGGGATTTCTTGCATTTTGCGGGGACGGTTCAGTCAATGTTACCAGTGTGTAACCCCGCATCGTTTGTTCTTTTCTTTCACTTAGTGTTTCTCAAACGCCCACACCAGCAGAAAGAATCGTCCCAGCAATATGTATTATGTCACCAGGTGAGTTTCTTGTGGAGTGCTATTTACGGACCACCCATATAGTGTTTGCTAATAACATTTTCTTTCATACCTGTAGCAAGTATTGTTGTTATATGCACGGTCTGATGACTTCTTAGGCATCACGAGCTGTGCAGATGACTAAAAATATCAAACCCCACCTGCCAAATTCTGTTTCAGTCGTGCATACAGATCCCCTTCAGTATGGTGACGTATTTTTAATCATATTCTTGCCACAGTCTAAGTAATATACAGTCGTCTCACTCTTGGTTCAAATTTTGGAGCAGCGCGCACATGACGTCACAGGGTCCCACAACCGTCAGTTGGCTCGGGGCAGCGGTGAGGTGTACTGCACATGTGTCTCCCCTCAGTCTCTTCTCACTCGTGCGGGAAGCTCAGACGTGCGGCACTTGAAAACATACCAATTTAAATTTAGAATAATTTCTGAAGTTAAACAGGTAAAAATTAGCTTTAAAAGTTTATGTTTATCAAAACAAAAAAAGAAAGATTTGACTTATAGAACGATAAGTGACGCTTGTAGTAAATTATCCAATCACGGTGTACACCTACGTCCACAAGTTGCTGTATATTATATGCCTGCATTTACGCCACTCATCGTTTTACAAAACTTTCTAATCAACTTCAATTTTCTTTGATTTTTTTTTTTTTTTTTTTTTTTTTTTTACGTGTCCGACTCTGGGCAAAGGTTTCAGGGCCTATATCTCGGGGGCAGTAGCCTATCCCAAGGCCCAGTAGTCCTCCTACATCTCCACATGTCACCACTTCGGTGCTAACACCCACCATCCATATTGAATACATGCTAGGGCTGTCTCATACAGGATTGGTGTATTGGTATTAGCGAGGGTATTTTTACGACACGGCGGCGGGTCATCTGGTAGATCAGGAAAGTCTGCTTTTTTTGAAATCCAAATCCTTAAACTGTTCCCTGCCCCAGTCGGGATTCGAACCTGGGTCCATCAGGACTGCAAGATGTCTCTCTACCGATTCAGCCACCATCTCCCGGTAAACTTTTAAAGCTAACTTTTACCTCTTCGGAAATAATTCCATATTTAAACTGGCTGCTTATATTGCAAGCAGTTTATAAATATAAATATATATGTGTTGCATTAACCAATGAGCAGCCTTAATTCAAACGTTTCTTGAATCCAGCCAGCAGAGATGAGTGAACAGGGTACACTTGTCACACTTGAGTTACCCCTTTACTTCTCGTTTTCTCTCTATGGGAGACCTTGTGACGTCATCCTCCTGCATGCGTGATGACTATACATATAATTACTACTCAGACTGTGATACTTGCGACATCAGACAATTTTCCTCAAATTTGGGGTGATGCTTCGAACTGAGGAGGCATCTCCCCTAATCTTTATAAAATCGTTTAGTGGCAGCAAAAATACTATGGTATCCCTCGCCTAAATGTGCGGCTGTGGTGTGTCCCGCACCTGTGTACAGTGTTGCCACGTTTTCTATACCGTTATCTCTCTCTCTCTCTCCTGGCGGGAGATGTGAGCCACCCTGAATACTTTTGATTCTTTTATAAGTTATTTATAATTGTGCTTTCATTTGTTAATTTGATTTTGCTATATTTAGTGATATTTATCATTTTTTGTGTACAGCGACAGATGACCCGTTATTGCAGTACCATGACTTATTTTCATTCATTCATTCTCTTTCCCCTTCCTCCATCTCTCTCTCAGCCTGACAATGCCTCCACCACCACCACCCCCCCGTCATGCCGACAATGCATTCAACCTTGCCCCTCTCCTGCCTGCCTCTCTCTCTCTCTCTCTCTCTTTTATTGCAAGAGACATTTTGGATATTTTCTTTTACATAATATTGTATATATTGTAAATTTGACTTCGTTTCCACACCACCCTTGAGGTACTTGTCTTGGCGCGCTTATTTTTAAGAGGTGTCCCCAATAGGCCTATTCCTCTATCTCTCACAGAAAGCAGAAAAACAGAAGAAAAAGAAGGAAGAGAAACATGAGGAAGAAAAGTGCGAAAAAGAGGATAGAAGAGTTATGATGTGTCCTCATCAGAAGATGTGAGAGTGATAGTGAAAGAATCGATGTAATGGTCAATCACCACATCTCTCTTTTCATCATCCTCTTGCAGTTTTTCTGCCTGCCTCACAGCATTCTTCCAGTTGTCTGCCATAACGTTGCTGAGTGACTCATGCACGAGTGGCTTCAGATATGCAATTCTGAACGTATTTCTCTTTGACACGTAGCCTTTAACCTGTGCCCAAATTAGCTCGATTGGGTTATATTGGCAGTGGTAAGGGTTAGGCGTACAACCCTATGTCCATGTTCTGAGGCCGTCTTATCGATGACGTAGTTTGTATCGGCATCTGCGATGCGGCGAATCACAAGGTGCAGGAGTTGCGTTTTGAGGAGACCGTCTGGCACTGTAACACCCTTCTTCTCCAGCCATTCTCGGATCTACGCTTTCTTGGTTGCAGTAGTTGGTGGTTTATCTATTTTTCTGGAGTGATAGGATGCATTATCCATCACTATAATAGAAGATGATGGAATGCTGGGTAACAGTTGATTCTTAAACCACCTTTCAAAGGTGTCCGCATTCATCTGTTCATGATAGTCTCCTACATTCTTTGCTTGGAAAACAATGGTTGCTCCAGGAACAAATCCATCTTTGGTTCCTGCGTGCAGCAAAATCAAGCAGGAACCCTTCCCTGTGGGCACCCTTACTCCCACGGCCTTGTTTGCATTGCTGTCCACCCAGCATTTGGACACAGTAATTTTGATTGATCCATGTCTTGTCTAAGTAGACAATGGTTTTGCCTGAACTTCTAAGCTCCTTCATTTCTTTCAAGAAAATGCACAGTGCATACGTTATATCATCTCTTTCCATTAGGAATCTCCGTCCATCAACATTTGCATAACGAAAACCGATTTTCTTAAGAACTCCTTAATGTCTCACGGCTGCCTGGATACGAAAGATTGGTCTTAATTTCTGCACAAATTTTTTCAAGTGTGGGGATTTCCTTCCTCTCATAAAAACTCAGAACTGTTCTTCGTAGCACGCCTTCATTAAAGTTATCAAAGAAATCGGTCATTGGTGCAACACTTTTCCTTTTCTTGGGGGACTTAAACTTGGGACATTGAATCTCCTCATTCTCTCTTGCATCTTTAGAGATTTTTTCAACTGATCTCTCGCTAATCTTCGTTGCTGGAGCTGTACGAGAGACGACCTTTGATAGGCCACGAAGAACTACTCCCTTCTCCTTCTCCTCCTCAAAATACTGCCTTACATTGAAGACAATTTCTTTAGCCTGGCTGTGTAGATGCGAGGAAAGGGCTGATTGAGCTGCCATGCTGTCTGTGCAAAGGACATAAAGGAAGTGACACGAGATCACCACAAGGAAGCTATGCTGTCGAGGCCACCAACTGGGTGTGGAAGTGTTGCCGCTCGCCAGTGAACAATGTTTTTTTTTTTCTTTACTTCGGTATTGGCATATGCCTACTATTTTGTCCTACATATTAGCTTATGATTATAAGTGTGATTATTCCTCGCCCTTAAAATTACGGTAAAAGCCAGTAAATGTGAACATTTTTCCCTAGCAACACCTGTACAAGCTATGCTTGGGTCTATGGAGGTACTTACTTTACCTTAGGCCAGACTGGGTGTGTCAGTGTTGCCACTCACAAGAATTATATGAATTATTTCTTTTACTTTGGATATTGGCATATTTCTTCTTTTTTCAGGCTCATTATCTTATATCTACAACTGTGATATTATTACCCACCCTAAAACTACGCTAAAAACCATTAAAAGTGACTACAATTTCTTTTAGCAACACTGTACAATATGTATGCCATGTTTTTGTGTTACTGTATAATATTTTATGCATAATAAGATTACTGTTGGTTCATCCATCTAAATACACAAGTGTAAGTTTTATTCATCTGAATTTATCGCATTTGTGATGCCTTGCACATAAATAGCTTCCGTTTCACATCGCAGGTTGGGGAAACGTGGCACCATTGTACACAGGTGCGGGACACACCACAGCCGCACATTTAGGCGAGGGATACTATAGAATAATATATAATCCAAGTGAATGAGTTAAGTCTATTGCGTGTATTTATTCCTTTATCGTGTGTGCTTCAGTCTATCTATCTATCTATTGCCAGACGCCTCAATCCCGTTTGGGGTGGCCACAAACAAATCGCCTCCAAGTCGCCCTGTCCCCCGCCATTTCACTGCCCTGCTCCCAACTCACAACCCCCTCTCTCATATACCTTCAGTCACTCACGGGTAATATAAGCTCACTGATCCAGGAGACATTTTATAGCTTATTCGTCCCACCTCTTGATGATTTCATTCGGGTCAAGAAAGACTCACTGAACTGAAGGGGTTAAGTACAATCTTAGCAAATCCAGTCAGAGAGGCCTTACCCATACTCGTTTTACTCTAACTTGGCCTAAAATTGCCATCTCGCCATTTTGAATACCGAATTGTAACAATCTATTAATGCTAGAATATGACGCAAGTCATGAAGAAATGCCGTGAAATGGATGTTGAACAAAAGAATGAGCTTAGTCTGCCACTAAGCTACGTAAAATAAACTGCAAAAGGGAAAAGAAAAATTAGGACAAGGTAAGGTAACACAACCACAGGTTGAACAAAATCCACAGGTAGCATCAAGCATAATCTAACAAGGGCGTCTCTCTGTAGCAAGGGCTTTAAAAGCACAGATAGCCAGTCGATGGAATAAGATGTGTAAAGGAAACCCGTCAATAGGATGGATACTTCTTGTGCTTCCATTCTTGCTACCCCCAAGCGATTTTAACCAGCTTACAAGAAATCCTTCATGGAAAACCGTTTCAGTCCGGTGACTTTTAGTATGACCTTGCTACTACCAGACGATTTTATGCAGGTTTGGGAAACTTTTCAAATTGGCACTTCATATTTAAAACCTACTTTAAATTCTGTGCTACTACAGGTCTGTCTCGAGTTAAGTAAAATCATCCGGTAGTAACACTAATGAGAAAATTAATTCATCATGGTAGTTACTGTTGTTACTAACCTCTGTCCACCTGACCAAGCAGACCCGTCGACCGCATATATGCAGGAACTCCTATGGAATTGTCCCACAGGTTCCCTCCGACGTTGATGTTATATAAGTGTCTGCGTAATATAAGCTGTGCTGTGCTTCACTGCGTGTTTCGTGTCATGTGGGACTAAATGACAAGCTAAGCACATGCCGTCTGTGGCTCTACCCAACCCATATAAAACCTGGCAGGTTATTAGGGCTGAGTGGTGTCCTGATCTAAGTCTAGGTAGAAAAACTTGATCAGATCTGTTTAATAATACCCTCGACGGGTGGATGTCTCGTAGGGGGGGGAGGGGCTTGTAGTAAAATGTTTTGATTGAAGTGTTGTACTGCCCTATGGGTGAAAAGGCTGTGTATGAGTTCAGGGTTGCCGACAGCCATCACCAGGCCTGGGGCACGATTGACAACGGGCCCTCCTCCCCATGAAAACTGTGCTGAATATATTATATTCAGAGTCTAGCTAACGGCAAGACTGCTCCCTAACCAGTGTGTCATGGCACATTGATGCACTCCAAAAAGAATCCTGGTGAGCCATAGCACCATCCCCTCTCTCTATATATATAAAATCATAATAAATACATGGAAATTATAGCATATTATATAAAGAAAAATGAAAAATACTGTTTAGTATGCATATGCTTTGAATATGCATTTCTGACTGATAAGTTTATATGAGGTTAAAACAAAAGAAAGCGGCGGGTCAGAGGTTCTTTATATCCCTCGGCCCCTTCAGTATGAAAAAATCAGCAATCTAATATACTATAGCGCTAGCCGTGTGTGTGTGTGTGTGTGTGTGTGTGTGTGTGTGTGTGTGTGTGTGTGTGTGTGTGTGTGTGTGTGTGTGTGTGTGTGTGTGTGTGTGTGTGTGTGTGTGTGTGTGTGTGTGTGTGTGTGTGTGTGTGTGTGTGCGTGTGTGTGTGTGTGTGTGTGTGTGTGTGTGTGTGTGTGTGTGTGTGTGTGTGTGTGTGTGTGTGTGTGTGTGTGTGTGTGTGTGTGTGTGTGTGTGTGTGTGTGTGTGTGTGTGTGTGGGTGTGTGTGTGTGTGTGTGTGTGTGTGTGTGTGTGTGTGTGTGTGTGTGTGTGTGTGTGTGTGTGTGTGTGTGTGTGTGTGTGTGTGTGTGTGTGTGTGTGTTTTGGGCAACCGAAACTACACATTCAAATCGCACCAAAATTGGCACAAAAATCGCAAAAAATTCGCTGATTTGAAAAAACTTGGTCTCATCACGATTGAAAAACTTTTACTATATTTAACAGGCGATCACATTTTGACCAAAAAACGCCTCTCCAGGCGCCCGGCACAGGATGTCTGTAGAATTTTTTGCCCATAGGTACAACTAAAATAAACTACATCAGCGCGAGAGCCCTCTGCAGGAGTAAGTGCAAGGGGCCCGAAGGGCCCACGAGCACTTGTACACAACTATGTACTTTGAATGTTACACACAGTCTTCTATTAAAGTGCTTAGATATAACTATTCCTAATTCCATATTTATATTTTCTTTAGAAATCCACTACGTCATTACAGAATGAACTATGATATATTTGCCTCCCTCTTGACACTACCTTGGAGGGTGCAAGCCCATCTCGGGCTTGGACCCTGGGGATTATCCCCAGCTTCCCGACCCCCCTCTCCTCTGCCCTGTAGGTGTTTATTCTTTGTTAGTGTAGGAATGAAGGTTGCCTGTTGCAGAAGACGGTCTGGTAATGCTTCTGTGCGAATGATTTTATGAGCTCTCCTACAAAAATCTCTAAACTCTGTACTGGTGAATTCTCCTCCATTGTCCATGATGGCTACCTACAGATGTCCTTCTTAAATTCTTCAGCTACGGCTTTGGTGGATTTTGTACGAAGGGGGTAGATACGTAGGTACCTAGAAAAATGGTCTATCACCGTGAGACAATACCTGAGACCACTCCTACTATTATGCAAATCTATGAGATCTATCGCAACTCTCTGACCATTATCATCTACCGGTGGCAATTCCTTAAAATCGTGCACAATCTTTCCGTGACCCTTGAACTGCTGACATGCCTTGCATGATTTAACAAAATGTCGCATATCGGTCAGTAGAGACAACCAATAGAAAAACTCTTGCCTTGGCTACCGTCTTGCGTTCTCCTAGGTGTGAAGGGTTATGAACAATTGAACAGGCAATAGCAACTAAAGACTTGGGTACCACAAGGCACAACCTCGACTTTCCCATTTCTTCTCTTCGGACATACAGAATCTCCTCGTTCATTTCGAAAGCGTAAATGGGACGATTACCAGACAACTTCCTGGGTAACTGACCTCCTTCTAAATATTGAATTACCTGCCTCCACCTTGGGTCTGCTCTCTGGGCTTCCCGGACCTTGTCTACATTAAGACCTAGCCACCGAAATTCTGCATTAGACTGAGTTATATCTGAGGCCTCCTCAATTGCTCCTACTGGTCTACTCAAAGCATCTGGGACATAATGATTCACACCCTTTTTATACTTTATTACAAAATCGTAGTCTCTCATCTCCAACAAATAACGCGACATACCCGGGCATTTAGTCTTTTTCTTAAAGATGGTGGTTAATGGTCTATGGTCAGTGACGATGGAAAAGGGTTTGCACCATAAATGGTGGCTGAAAAATCTACATGCACTCACTACTGCCATAGCTTCCTTGTCTGTTACGGAGTATCTTTTTTCTGTCAGGGTAAGTTTCTTTGAAAAGTATCCAATAGGTCTCAGATCTTTCTCGCCCTCCAACTGCATAAGAGCTGCGCCAATGTGCGAGTCGCTAGCATCCGTGTGTAACTCGAACGGTTTAGTTAAATCTGCCTTTACCAGTACTGAAGCTGACACTAACTTTTGTTTAAGAATTAAGAATGCATTCTCACACTCCTCTGACCATTCAAATTTTGCGTCCTTCCTAAGCAAATTAGTGAGAGGACTGGCAATGGCAGCAAAGTCAGGAATGTGTTTGCAATAGAAGTTACACATGCCCACAAAGCGTCTCACTTCCTTGGCCTTCGTTGGTCGTGACATCTGTTCAATGGCTTCGAGATTCTTACTGTCAGGGCGTACTCATTTCTCCGACACTACATGTCCCAAGAACTTAATTTCTCGCTTTATGAAAGAGCATTTACTAACATTCAGCTTCATTCCAAACTCGGTTAATCTTCCAAAGGCAATCTTCAGTCTGTCTAGCATCTGATCGAAAGAGTCTGCCCAAATCACAACATCGTCTAGGTAGTTACGGCACCAACCTTCTCTAACTAAAGGGGCTAACACTTGCTGCATTTTCCTTGTGAAAATTGCTGGACTCCCAGACAATCCAAAAGGTAAGCACTTGTATCTGAACAAATTAACTCTATCAGAAAAAGTTGTCAAGTCTCGAGAGCTTTCATCCAACCGAACTTGGAGGTAAGCGTCTTTCATGTCAAGGGTGCAGTAAAACTTTTTCCCAGCACTTTCCTCTACTAATTCGTCTAATCGGGGTAGGGGTTGTTTATCTATCTTGACCTTATTAAGAGCCTGATAATCAATAAACATCCTTTTACTGCCGTCTGGCTTGCTGACTATGACTATGGGGGCTAAATATGCAGCGTTCGATTCCTCAATCACATCCTTTTCAATCATCTCATCAATCATCTTGGAAATTATCTTCCTTGCTTGCTCAGGATGTCGATACAAGGGCATACGCATGGGTTCAAAGTCAATAGTATCAATGTGGGCTTCAGGTACTTTAAGGGTGCCAATTTCCTTCAGACCATGAATGAACAGTGCATTATTATCCAATATCAACTCTCTCAATTTGTCCCTCTGTGACTGAGACAAATGTGTCCACTTCCAGCCCTCTGAGAATTGAATTAAGCGCAGCACGTCGGTCACTCCCATCTTGTGCCTGATTCATGTTTGGTAACAATGCATTATCGACCTGAACTACTGGTGCCACAAGGTCACCTTCTGCCTCACCTACTGGTTGCACTAATTCAAGTAGACTTCTGTCCTGTTCTTTGGGGCTAAGAAAAGTAATATTCGACTCGTCAACAACATGGTATGTCTCCAACACTTGTCCTGAGTTTAGCTTCACTGGTCCCTTAGTTACATTGGGAATGGGTAAATAGCATGTCCCGTTCTCACTAACTCTCACGCAACAATTGGGTGCTAATGAAGCTTTACCCCTGGCCTTCTGAAATTTACTAACATGTAAGACATCTCCGGGTTTTCTGTCTTTTAACGCAATGGGTACTGACATCAATGTCTGTGAAGGTACCACAGTCCTACACTTCACTTGTACTAGCTCTCCTTCTGCCTTTCTCGTATGGTTAGTTTGGAATTTTATTCTGTTCACTGTCTGGCAAAGCTTATTTCGGACCTCGTACTGCTGACCACCCCAATGCATCACCTGACCTTCTCCGTCCCAAGTGAAAATCGCCCTACCAATTAAGTCTGCACCCATGAGCACTTCGGTTGACAAATAGTCTGGGACCACTATAAATCGCTGCACTATGCTTGTCTCGGGGGCAATATGCACTACTGATGAAACTTGACCAACAACAGTTAACTTACGGTTGGATACTGAATGCAATGAACGTCGGCACTTGCTAATCTTTAATCCTAATCTATTTGCTGTACTTTCTTTCATTAATGTTACTACACTACCAGTATCTATGAAAACTGAAACCTGATACTGTCCCAAAATCAAGCGTATCACTGGAGTGTCTACTTCATCTCGAACTTTGGACTTCCTCCACCTCACCATCTGAAATGTTAACAGCCCTCATTCTGTTCTACATCCTGTACACTACACACAACATGACTGGCAGCCTGCGTACCTCAGGGGCCTCTAGTCATTCCCTAGGTGGTTGGGTGTCTGGATGTAACTGAGAATCCTGCTGCGAAAGGGAATGAACTGTTGCGGTAGGTATACTTGGCATGCTCCTCTTCTGTTTTCTACTCAAGTTAAGTCTAACAGGGCATCCCTCATGTCCCCTTCTAGAGTTAGCTTTCAAACAATCAAAACAACTTCCTCGCTCTGGTTTTCTTGGACAGTTCGCCCTGTCATGTTTACTGCCATTTGAACACCACCCACAAGGCCACATTGTAGGTCTAGGTTTAAAAGGTACCTGACGTACGGGTACTTGATTCACTGGATAAGCGTTGTCACTACCAACTGGAGGTATGATTCTAGTAGGGGTTGGAACATATCTTACATCAAACCCTTGTTCATCCACAACTTTTGCCACTCTACACCACTGTATGTAACCCCTTTCTCCCTCTAATTCTGAAATAAAAGTCTCCATTCCCAGACCTTTAAACAACTCTAATCGTTCCCTAATTTCCTGTGGTACATTATGTAGCACAGCTTTCTTCCACAACTGCTCCACATTGGGAGGGTTAATATGGGGATGTTCTCTACAGATTGCCCTGAAGTTACTCCTGAATTGTCTAACAAATCTCTTAGGTGGATCCTCAAAGTTATACTCCATTTGGGTTAGCTCACGGAATGCATCAGCGATCCCTTTGGGACCTCTGAACTCACACTGCAACAATAACTTAATGTCTCCATAAGTACCACCTGCCTCACACAAGCTTAACTCTCCCAGAACATATGTACGCAACTCTGTGTCCATACGAGTGAGTGCTACCGCCTTCTGTTGTTCTAAGTTAGCAGTCACTGACTCCACCTGCATTAAAAAATGATCCACCAGGGTCCTAGTATGTAGACCAAACATTTCGCTCATCCTTAGAACATCAACATCCTTGCACTTTAGTACTACCGAATTTCCCTGATAGCTCTGCATACCTCCTACAAGCAAATTTGACCACTGTGGAGTTGACTGCCTGGTAATTTTTTACAAGTGCACAGGGACGTTTTTTTTTTTGGTGAAACCAAGGTATTTCTGATAGTTTTTGATGTGTTTTGAACGAATCTGACCTTCATTTCTGCCGCAAATCAGTATATTTCAAGATATCCCCCACCCCCCATTCCCCCCACAAGAATGGGGGAGATGGGTGAACCCGGGGGTTTTGCGATAGAAATGAAGGTCAGAATAATTCACAGTACATCAAAAACCATCAGAAATACATTGGTTTCACCAGCCAGGCCGCTGTGCGCCGGGCCGTCTGGCCTACCTCCCACCGCCTTGCACCAACAATCGCCTGCCTGCTATCACCAGCAAACCATTATCTCCTAAGCTAAACTAAGCTAAGCCATTAAATTATATTTTTCCATGCCAAGAACAATAGGGGACCTGTGGGAAAGCAGGGTTTTGGGTGGGGAAAACACGCAAAAACGAGTGATTTCCGACTGAAACTGTTATCAAATTCAAACCGAAAACACTAAAATCCTTCAGAAAAATGAAATTTTAAGCTTATTAGGGAGTCCGTGTTTGCTAACTGAGGGGCTTCGCCCCCCAGACCCCCCAGCCCTGGCCGTGCTTTCTAACTGGGGGGCAAAGCCCCCCAGACCCCCCCTGACATTAACCAAACCTCATCTAACCTAACCTAACCGGGTGTAAATACGAAATAATGCCTTTACTCACCAGTTTACAGCTCCTGAAGTACTTACGGTAATTTTGCAGGCTTCACTGGTCGTGGCTAGGGACGAACTGACTTTCAAATCCTGCGGGACCCTAGCAGATCTGAAGTTCAAATTTGTGCGCCAGTTGTATCAGTTTGAACTTCACACATGAGCAGATAGCGCGTGACGTAGCAGTAGACACATGCTTTAGCCCCACCCATAAGTCACGTGAACCGTGACGTGATGGTAGACACACGAGAGACAGGACCACGATGCATTAGGCATGAGCCGCGATGGGTCTCACGTATCGCCAGACGATGTAGAGAGTAATTTTTCGGAAAATTTTCAAAAATCTATTTTCGCATTAATATTCATTTGCGGAAGTTGTTTCTAGGGTTCAAAATGTTCGCAATGGTGAGATTTAGATATCTGTAAGAGTAAAATTGAGATTCCAAATCCCTGTGCACTTGTAAAATAATACCGACTGCCTAAATGGATTTCCAGACTTAACGGGAGTATACTGTGATGGACCTCCAACCTTGGTTGGGATGAGTCCGGGTGGACCTAACATGTCCTCCAACGCTCTAATACGCTCAAAACACTCATCAATTACGGATGGTTCCTGTTTCACCTCTACTCTCTCAGGCATTTCAGTTACAATGTCAATCAATTTTTCAACATGTGACTCCATCATGAATTATACAAACGTTAGCAACCCCAGGAAGTGAATGCTCAACTACGAAAATGCCCCAACTGCAGCTTGAGCAACCCCAGGAGGTGAATGCTCAGCTGCAACACCAAAATAGTACACACTACAAATACACCTACCTTATAATTCTACACATAATGCTAAGTACATATACCTTTGAGAACTGGGGGATGAGCTATTACCTTAATTTCAAATTAAATTATCCTCACATTAATAGGTCATCCCAACGCTGTGCCACCACTTGTACTGTCACCTCTGCGATCCAGACTTTTACATGGTCAAAAGGGTCAGAAAACAAGCCACTATTGATGACCAATGTGTGCTGGAACGGCCGGGAACTCAGATTGATGGAGACTCTCTCCCATTAGCGGCCTCTTCGGTTGCGTTTATTACATTTCAAGTGGCCAAGTTAAGAGTGGTAGCATGCCAAAATGATGGGGCCAGTCTCCAACTAGGCCAACCCAAGCCCAACCTTCGCAGTTTCCCAGAATGCTTCTAAGTTGCACATTAATAAACTACTAGGTAAGCTCTATACCACCAGTTCTCAAGGGTTATACAAATAATAAAGTTCGAGTGGGAGGGAATGTGTATTAACAAGACCAAAAAGTAGAAATCTTCCCCAGCTACTTGCTTTTCAGATTAAACATGAATCAGTCGGCACATTGTTCGAAAAATATATCTCTATATGGTCCTAATATCAAATCCACAAAACTTAGCTCCTCTATCCCGGTTCTATGTGTTTCTTCATAATCGTCCCTCTGAGCACAAATTTCACTGGTCCACTCCTCTGCCACTCCCGACCTTAACTTCCACACTGGGACCTTGATTCACTATTCAGGGACTTCGACCTCCACGCCTGGACTTGGACTCACTGGTACTTAGACCTCCACGCTTGGACTTTGACTCACTCAGGTACTTCGACCTCTACACTAGGACCCACTAGAAGTTAATATGAATAATGAATAACTGCTCTCCCCAATGCAAGTAATCCCTTCACATGATCAGGAAAGTCTCATAATAAAGGAACATGAGTTACAACACTCGGCATCTCAAGTAATAACAGAATAACACATGGCACTACAGACACATAGGTCTGCTCAAAATAATACTTATTGTACGGAGAATATGGAAGAAAAAGTACTATAACAAATACAGTAAGCATAAATAACTGTAACTCTAACTATGAAAATCATCACTGCATCAATATCATTGTGCCTTACAAAGTAACTACTTGAACATTTACTCAGAACGTAGCCCTAATAAGTACTGAATTACAAAGTCATTTCAACACAATAATAAATAATTCACAGTCCCCGGGCACCTGATACTTGGCCTACAAAAATCACACATTTATCTGAGGCTCAGACAAAACTAGCTAGCATTTCGTATTCTAGTTACTAAATAATATAAAGTACAGTACACAAAACTATGGGAAATACCTCACTATTCAGCTAAAAAATGTAGGGGAGGTGAGCGGGAACACAGGACTCGCTTCTCCAAAGGCTAATGGCGTCACCGTTACACCTCCTGAGGAACGACAACACTTGATCCTACCCCGAGTCTATTTCTCTATTTCGTCACTATTATCATTCGTGGGATATCACTATTCGCGCTTCAACATATCAGACATAATATTAAATTACTTACAGAATTCCTTGGGGGGAGGATGACGACAGTACCGACCATCTGCCACGTATCACGGCCGGTGAGCGAGTCAGACAGACAGACACGCCAACACTGCGTGATGCAAAGGGGAGGGGGGGGGGATGACGGCGTACGTAATTTAAGATTTTAATTATTACAGACTCGAGATAGACTCAGTGTGATGTCTTTCCCCTTACAATCGACTGCTCAAAAAAAATAAATAAATAACATTCTCTAGTTACAATAATTACTCAACAACACCTCTCTCTTTATACTCTTACCTCGAAAAATAATGAAAATGATCGTGCTTTGCATCACTTTGCCAACGCGTACATTATGCTGGATCACTTGACCAAAGGCACATGTTCCCATCTCACTCGAGTTTTATATTATAAAGAGACTTAATACTAGTAAATTACAGTAGGAAAAAAAAAAGTGACTTAGCAACTACGTAACTTAATCTATGTTCTGGCAACGTCCGCATGGAAACAGCCATGCCCAGGCCACACTCTCTCACTTAACCGAACTTTTAGTCATATAAAATAAACTAGATACAACTCATTATCACTTCCGGGCACTACAGTGAAGGAAAGGTGAAGAAGTGCAAACGAACCAAAAGACCTAAAAGGAAGATGAGAATAAAAAGTGGAAAAGTTAGGAAAACCAAAGAGGAAGGACGGGAGGAGAAGAAATATGTGGAATGGCTGAAGGAAGTAGAGAGCTGAAGTTAATATATAAAGGGGACAAAGAGAGAGAGAGAGAGAGAGAGAGAGAGAGAGAGAGAGAGAGAGAGAGCACGGACGTCAACAACTATGGCCCTAAAGCACAGCAGATCCCCCTTCGCATGGTGTGGAAGGGTAGGGACGGAAGCGAGGAAGAGCGGAAAAGGGGACGCAAAAATAGAAAACCTGAGAAAATGTGGAGTTGGAAGGAAAACAGAAAGGTAGGGATGTGTGGAAGTTGGACAGAAAATACGGTGGTCAAGAAATGTGGACAGGAAGGGAAAATAAAAGAGGTGGAGTACTGTGAAAAGCAGGAAAAATAGAGAGGAGACGCAATGTGGAAAACAAGAGATACTAGAGAAGTGAAGGAATGTGGCGGGGGAAGGAAAAACAGAGGTGAGGAAAAGTGAGGAAAGTAGAGGGGTAAGGAAGTGAGGTGAAACAGAGGTTGGGAAATGTAAAGGAACAGAGAGGTGGGGAAATGTGGGAGGAAATACATAGATGGGGAAATGTGGGAGAATAGAGTTGGTGAAATGTGAAGGAATAGAGAGGTGGGGAAATGTAAGGGAATACAGAGGTGGGAAACGTAAGGGATTGGAGGTGGGGAAATGTGGGTGAATAGAGACGTGGGGAAATGTAAGGGAAAAGAGGTACTAAGGAGTTAAAGCAACAGACCTTATGGTCCTTTCGAGGCTGTTTGTTACAAAGTAGACTATGACTACGAGATCTAACTCTACATGCTGAAGGATAAGGATAGTAAAGCAAGAAGGCTCCCCCTACCTCCAAATCCTCCAGTTAAAACTGGTAAGAAAAAGTGAGAAAAACCACCATGCAGCATGGAAAAACTGACATGGAAATTTCATAGAAAAGACTGAAAGGAAAAGTTACATTCTGTAATACTTTATCTATAAGCTACTAGTATGAATAACCTGAAAGAGAAAGTAGTAAAGTGACAGCAATGTTGAGGGTTTCCGTAAAATAATTCCACGCGCCATTGATGTCTAAAGTTTTGGCAATAGGATCCCAGTTACCTGCACCAACAATTGACTTAAATTTCTTAAAATTTGCCCTCTTAAAGTCAGGCACTTTCTCGCAACTGGCCCTGACAATGCCTTCACTGATTTTAATGTTAAATGTAACTGTGCGATGATCACTTGTACTAAACTTTTCTCCTACAGTAACATTACTCACTACTTTTTCTGATGTGGCTAAGACAAGATCTAGGATGTTAGCTCCACGTGTCGGATAATTTACAAATTAATACAGAGAACTTTCCTGCAAGTTTGTATATAGGTCTAACCTGGTGTGTGAGGATAGCGCTTCTCCCCATTTTGGAACTGGTAAATTAAAATCACCAAACACTACAGTGCTTTGCATACATGATATTTAGGCAATCTGATTGTAGATTTCATTATCAGTATTGAGTGGCTGACCAGGTGGACGATAAATTAACCCAAGCGTGATTTTATGACAAGATTCATTCCTAAGCTGAATATAAATAGTGTCAATGTTTTCAATACATGGCTTGGTAATTACGACTGGATGAAATCCTGATTTAATACATAACAACATACCGCCCCCTACTCGATTCTTCCTCTCACTACTGAAAATGTGATAGCCTGGTAAATTAAACTCTGCTAAAAAATCTCATTGCTCTGTATTTAGCCACGATTCTGTTATATCAATTACGTCATAATCTTCAGTAAAGACAAGGTCCTCTAAATCAGAAAATTTCTTACGCAGACTACGCGCATTTACAAGAAGAGCTTTAATGTGTTTTCCTTTCCGATGTGTGAAGCTTCCATTACTTACTGATTCATCGGATCGTATGACATCTACGTTTGCCTCCCGTGATGCTTGTTTTTTCTCCAGAAAAAATTTACTGCATCACTAAGCAAACGACCAAGACGGGCAGAACCAATGGCATTCAAGTGTATTCCATCATTCGCAAATAGTGTTCGCTGTTCTCAAAATTGGTTCCATGTATCGACGAACTCAACTCCTTCCTCCCGGCAAAGTGACCTGACCCTATTATTTATACTAAATGCTTTACTGAAGAAGGCATTCCCTGTACCAATCCTTGGGAGTATTCCTGAAATTAAGTTGTTTTCTCCTTGTAGCATCGAATGTGGGAGGAAACAGAGAGATGGGGAAATGCGGGGGAATAGAGAGGTACAGAAATGTTGTGGAGTAGCGTGGTGGTGAATATGTGGGAGAAAAGAAGTGGGGAAATATGGGAGAATAGAGGTGGGGAAATAGAAAGGTGGTGAAATATGGGGGGAGAGAGAGGTGGGGAAATGTGAGGGAATAGAAAGGTGGGGAAATGCGGGGGAACAAAGAGGTGGGGAAATGCGGAAAGAGAGAGAGAGAGAGAGAGAGAGAGAGAGAGAGAGTAGACGTAAACAACTGGAGCCCTAAAGTAGTTCCCGTGCTCTTGTTGTGTCGGCGGTTGAGGCCACTAAGGTTTTCTGGGTGGACCCTCGGGCATTTAGCCACGGTCCGTCCTCTCCCTCATCCATTCCCCCCTTACCCCTTTTCTAGTCCTCATTCTCACACTCACTTCCCTCCCCTCTTTCTAGCTCCCACTCACCCATTCCCCCATAGCCCTATTATAGTTTTCCCACTCGCCTCCTCCCCTCTTCTTCCTCTTTCCAGTTTCATCCCCTTCCCTCCCCCTTCCCTTTCTCCCTATTTCCAACCTTATGGAATATTGCTAAGGCTTGTTCTCTGCCCCACCACACTCCCCCTAATTCCTTTTCCCTTCTCTAAGTCTCTTGCTCACCTTCTTCGTCTTTTTTCCTTTTTAAAATTCCTTCCTTACCCCTCCCTTCCTCTGTTTCCACGTTACCCTTTCCCTTCCCTCATCTCCCTCATCCCCTTCCTTCCCCCCCCCTTCCCTTTTTCCTCCCCTTCAAGTTTCCCTACTTACACCTTAACCTTTCTCGCTTTCTCTCAATTTCCATGATTACCTCCTCATTAATCAGTCCCTTCTACCTTTTCCTAATCTGCCCTCCCTACCCTTCTCCTCCCAGTCCCCTCCTATATCTCCCTCCCTCCATTCACAGTTCACTCTTTACCTTCTTTTCCTATTGCCTTTCTTTTTCCTGGTTCTCTCTCTCCTTAATCATTTCCCCTTCTACCTTCCCCTCTTTACTTTTCTACTCCCATCTACCTACTCTCACCTATATCCATGGATAGCCATCTCCCTTTGCAGTCCTCCTCCCCTCCTTTAGTACATTCACCTCTCTATCCCATTCCCCTATTCCCCTTCACCGTTCTCCTCCTCTTCCCAAGTCCTTATAATCTTCTTATTCCCTCTCCTTACCCCCATACACCCCCGTTCCTCCCTGGTTTTGATCTCCCCCCAAATTCTCCCACCTCCCATGGTCTCCCCACAACCTTACTCCTTCCCCTCCCCTCTTTCTCCTTCCCACTCTCCTCCCCTGGTCCTGTACACCCTTTCCCGCTCGAACAATCCCTCTACCTCCTCCTGGTTTCCCTATACCCCCTACACACCCTTCCCCCTCCTATCCTGGTTGTTTCACTCTCCACTCCATCACCCACCCTTACCAATTACCTCTACTCCCTTACACCATCTGGTCCCCCATCACATTCTCCCTTTCACTCTTGCTTCCAACTCCTTCCTTTTGTCCTGATACACTCTCCCTTTCTATCTGTAATCCTGCATTTTGTTTCTCTATTTCTTTTCTCTTCTCATATTTCTTCCCTCCATTTCCCTCCCCATCGGCTCTCCCTCCCTACCATACATCATTTTCCTTTCCTAACTACTCCCATACATTCCTCTTCATTTCTCCTCCTTTTTGCTTATAGCCCCCTTTCCTCCTCCTTTAATATACCTCTCTTCAACCCTCTATTCCTATCTTCCCCTCTTGCACTATTTCCTTACTGCCCATTCTCCTTCTCTTCCCCGTTTCCTTTATACTTCCTTACCATTTCCCTTACTTTTTTAAATTTCCTTTCCCATTCTTTTACCTATCACTCCTCTCTCTCTCTCTCTCTCTCTCTCTCTCTCTCTCTCTCTCCTTCAGTCTTATCCTATCCCTTTCCTTCACTCATACTATAGTCGCGGCACACGACTCTGAGGTTGTCATTATCGTACTCTGGCAACCTATCATTCAAAAGTGCGTCCGATTTCATATCATATCCTTTCTCTTTATAAACTAATCATATTATTTTGCATGAATATATCATACACGAATATTATTATACACGAACATATTATACACGAATCACATGCGTCTCATATTATACACGAAATCAGACGCACTTTTGAATGGTAGGTTGCTAGGGCACGATAACAACAACCTCAGAGTCCCGCGCCGCGTCTATAGCCGTTCCTCCATCACACTAACCTCTTTCCACTTCTTCCCTCATCACAATCCCCTTTCTCTTCTAATTTCATACTAGCCCTTCCTTCCTCCCTTATACCAGTCCCTCCCTCTTACTAATCTCTCTATCCTCCCTTGATACCAGCCCTTCCACCCATCATCATATTATCCCCTCCTGATACTTGACCCTCCCCTCTCCATCAGTTGTTGCTGTTTGTTTTCCTTTGTTTTCCTTTGTTCTCATACCAGCCCCTCATCCCTCCCTCATATCAGCCGCTTTTACCTCTGTCACATCATTTCCTCTTCCCTCCCTCATTCCAGTCCCTCCTCCCTCTCTAGTACCAATCTGTCTTTCTTTTCTCATATATATCAGCCCCTCTACTCTCCCTTTGTACTCCCTTGAATTTCCTTATACTAGCCTGACTTCCAGTCCTTATACCATCCTCTCCCTCATACCAACCCCTTTCCACTACCTTTTACTAGCCTCACTCCCCTGCCACAAACTAGCCCTTCCTCATTCTAGACTCATTTCCTCTCCTGATACCAACCCCATCCTCTCACCAGCTACTCATCCCCCCCTCAAACATGTTCCATTCATCATAATAATCTCTTCTCCCTTCCCATGCCAATCCATCCTCCCTCTTCCCTCCTTCATACCAGCATCCTTTCTCACCCGCATACATGTTCCCCCCCTTCATGCTAACCCCTTATCTCTTCCTAATACCAGCCCTCGTCCCTCTTTGCCTCCCTCATACCAAACCCCCCTTCTTACTAACCCTCCTTCCATCATATCCCTTCCCCCCTTATCCCTGCTTCCAGCCTCATATCGGTACCACTCTCTCCTTTCTCTCTCAAATCGATCAAAATCACTTTGGTTCTCCACTTTTCTCACTTCCAAAGCACTCGGCCTACCATACCATTCGCTTTCCAATCACTCCACTCTATTTTTTACTCACTTCCCATCCCTCTCCTTTCTCTCTCTTATTCTTTCTGTCTGTCTGTCTGCCTCTGTTTTCACTGTTTGAGTGTCTGGTTCGCTCTCTCTCTCTGTGTGTGTGTGTGTGTGTGTGTGTGTGTGTGTGTGTGTGTGTGTGTGTGTGTGTGTGTGTGTGTGTGTGTGTGTGTGTGTGTGTGTGTGTGTGTGTGTGTGTGTGTGTGTGTGTGTGTGTGTGTGTGTGTGTGTGTGTGTGTGTGTGTGTGTGTGTGTGTCCTGCCTTTGTTATTCTGTCTGTCTATCTTAACGTCTGTCTGTCTATCTTTCCGACTGTCTGTCCGTCTATCTATCTCTGTCTTTGTCTATATACCTGTCACTCCCTCCGCTTTATCTTTTTCCTTTTCCACTTCTTACTTCATCCAGCTATTCTTTCACTTGTTACTCAGTCACTTCTCTTCCTCTTGGTCTTTGTCGTTTTCTCTTACTCCTGTTCTTTTCTGTTCGCTCCTTTCGCATGTCTTTAATCCTTATTTCTTATAACTTTGTTAGTATTAATACCCTTGCTACTTCTAGATTCTGTTCTTCTTCGAGGAGGTTTTTCAAACTCTATTTATTTTTACTGCCTACATTTACCCATCACTCTAAAGGGGTCTCCTAAGCTGAGCGAGTTCATCTGGTACGGTACTGAGAATAGAGAGAGAGAGAAGCTGAAGAGGGGGGGCGTGGCTGAATCGGTAGAGAGGCGGCCTGCAGTCCTAATGGAACCAGGTTCGAATCCCGGCTGGGACAGGGACCTGTTTAAGGATTTGAATTTCATAAAAGCAGACTGTTCTGATCTACCAGATGACCCGCCGACATGTCATAAAAGTATCCCCACTAATACCAGTACACCAATCCTGTATCAGACAGTCCTAGCACGTATTCAATAGGGACGGTGGGTGTTAGCGTCGAAGTGGTGACATCTGGAGATGTAGGAGGACTACTGGGCCCCAAGGAGGACTGCTGGGATTTGGGAATAGGCACTGAAGCCTTTGTCCAGGGTCGAACAGGAAAAAAAATAAATAACACCACTGCTCCCAGACTCCTGCTTGAATATAATTTCGCCTTCCAGCTCATCTCACCATCTAGCTTTTTATCCTCATACCAGTAACAAGGAAAAAATATGCTAGTCCATTCATTCAGCCCATAAACAGGATGACGCCTTTGGTCCATGATCTCCATCGCCGGACGATTGTACTAAATTTTGGGGAGTCACCATTAATTCCTTAAAACAATGGCATTTTCCTCTCTTTACATTTCTAATATCAGACTCTTATTTTTATCTTCTGCAAACTTCTCATGGAGAAATGGCAAATTTTCTTACAATCCTTGAATACGATGATGTCCTTTTTACGGCAATGGTAACTGCAGCTTCTCGGAACTAACGAACACATTCAAGATGCCTCACGCCATTAGTGTGCTTTTATTGCCAGGCGCGTTTGTTCGTGACAGGGTATAGCTATATGCGCCAACACAATTGTTTTTCACAGTCACCACAAACAAGGAGCTTGGACCACCTACCGCCCACGGTGCTATTCCCTGCACTTTTTCCGGGGCCATCTTACACCAACATCGTCCACTAAAGTATCATTTCCCCTTAGGCAACGTAATGTCAATCCTCCTTCCCCATTAGGCCACCATCCGCCCAAACATCATCAAATACGTCTCCACCTTTCAGGCCGCTTCAGGCCCATTACCTCATCAGGCCATCTCACACCCACCAGGACGCCCACTGCTCTACTAGATATGCCAAGTAACCAGTTAGTGACTAGGGATAAACCTCGGACACTGGTTAAAGACAGAGGGTCGCATTTTCTCGATGGCATGACTCACGCTTACAGATATATATTAAATGGTTTGTCTTGGTATTCTGTCGTATGTTACTACTCTTTTTCAGAATCGTTACTAAGTGTATGAATTATATACCCTAAGCTCATCAAAGTGTAACATGCCTAGTATATAGATAAAAAAATGGCCATTACTAAATCTCAAACGTCAAGCAGAATATGGCACAAATCACTGCATTTTACCCAGAAACTCAGAAGGGCGTTATATGAAGTTCTGGTACACTACTGGACACCTTTGGGACAGATAGTATTTGGTATAAAACACACACGCACACATTCTTTCTCTCTCTCTCTCTCTCTCCAGATGCTGACACAAAAATACAGCTTGATGCATATTTATGAGCGCGTGCACCCTCACACAACCTCTCTCACTCACGCCAATAAGCACAGCCTCGCACATATCCCACTCAAACACAACTGCATCGTTATTCCTTCTGACTGTTGCTTGAGGGTTATATTAATCAAGGGGAAATCCAGGGGTCCAATTGTCTTATTACCTCTCTCGGTATTTTCACTCAGATCCGTTTATATCGCATCAATTTATTATGATTACATTCACTTAGGCCATTCTATTCATCAACAGAAAAATCTGAGTCTGAAGGGGATATATAAACACACACACACACACACACACACACACACACACACACACACACACACACATTTTCGTCTTATGAATCGTGAGTTGAATTCTGTAATAATGTTCACAGATTCAGAGGTAAAACCAAGATCAATTGTCCATTTTCACTTCCATAGTTCCAAAAAAGAGAGAGTTTTTTTTTTTTTTTTTTTTACCCAACTGATTATATTTGGGTGGTAGGTGGTGGTGACCATCATCCACTCACTTGATGTAGTGCTGCCTACTTCCTTCTTAGCCTTTATCATTCTTTTTCTGTGCCTCCCCTCCTCTCTTCCTATTTCTCGCATCTTTCCTTTCACTTCTTATTGCTTTTCCTTCCTTTACATTGAGTGACAAGCCAAATGGTTTCCTGTAAGCCAAGAAACCATTTACAACGCTGGGTGGTAACCATATAGCCAAACCATACGTGCTCCCTACGTGTGAACAAGTGGGTTGATGGAGGGTTAGTGCCCCCTCCCCTTAAAACAAATAACTCAAAGTCAAATGGCCACCCCTTAAGGGATTATGGTGTCTGGCAATAGACAGATAGATAGATAGATAGATTATATTTGATAAAAGCTTTCACAACGATGTCGACTTCCATATTAATGCTTGTTACTAGAAGACAATTTTACTCAGGTTAGGAAGCTCACCTCGTTGTGAAAAGGTGAATGAAGGCCATACCTAATCCCCCGGATTGGGAAGGTCTCTTCATAGGCTGAGTAAAGTCGTTTTCAGAGGGCATGAATCAACAGACATTATTGCATTCAAGGGGTTTATTTAACAGGATATATTCAAGTTCTGACACGGTTTTAAAATGGAAATGGATTTTTTTGACTCCAGTTGTATCTTAACGCTTTCATTATTCAATCAATCAATCAATCATTTCCTGTGGCACCCTCGGGGATGCATAGGGCCTCGATGAACTCACACCACCACATCCTATCTTGTGCTAACTCCTCAAGATCTCCCCAACACTCATCTCCAGCTTCCCGTCTCATTGTCCTCACCCACGTCTCTTTTGGCCTTCCTCTACCTCTCCTACCAAGTGCCACCCACCCTGGTGTACCTCGTACTATTCCCTGTCTCCTATACACATGTCCTAGCCACTTCCATCTTGAGAACCTAACATATTCATCGACCGGCTGCACTCCCGTTATTTCTCTAATTCTACTATTTGGTATCCTTTCCCACCACTTAACTCCTAATATTCTTCTAAGTGCTTTGTTTTCAAACACCAAGAATTTATTTTCCATAGTCACTGTGCTGTACCAAGACTCGTGTCCATAAATTAAGATACTCCTAACCATTACCTTATAAAGTTTGATTTTTGTATGCACAGAAAAATTGTTATTATTCCAAATATTTTTTAAGCATTCCCATTGCCTGATTAGCCTTCTTTAACCTTTCCTCGAATTCAAAGTTCAAAGAACCATCCTTGGCTAAATAAGTACCTAAATATTTAAACCTATCAACTTGCTTTACAACCATACCTCCAATTACACATTCCTGCGCATTTTCCATATTCATATTGATTATTTCAGTTTTTCCACAATTAATAACCAAACCCACCTTGCGACCTTCACTCACCAAACAGTCCAACACTCTCTGCATCTCTTCTGGCCCATCACAAATCAAAACTATATCATCTGCATAATCTAAATCCAAAAAAGTTTCCTGTTCTCTCCCCAAAGTATACCTGCACCGGTTTCTGTTCCAAAGAGTTTCATAATGTAATCAATGACCAATATAAATAGTAAAGGCGATAGAACACCACCTTGAATTACTCCGGACTTGACTTCAAACGAATCACTCAGACAACCATCAACCATCACTTTACAAAATGTGTCCTCATGCATGTTCATAATGACCCTCACAAACTCCTCTGGTATTCCATAATGTCTCATGATCTTCCCCATAGTCTCTCTCGAAACACTATCAAAAGCCTTTTCAAAATCAACAAAACAAAGACTTAACGGTACTCTCATTTCATTAACTTGCTGCATCAAATGCCTAACTATAAAGATCTGATCATTGCAATCACGTCCCTTTCTAAAACCAGCCTGTTCATCCCCTCAGACTACCCTCAACCACCGGCTCCAACCTATTTATCAACACTCTACTGAAAACTTTCAAAGCAATCGGTGACAAAGAGATTCCCCTCCAATTACCACATTCACTCAGGTCTCCCTTCTTCGGAACTTTAACAATTACACCATTCTTCCAAACTGATGGTAGTAACCCCGTCACCCATATCTTATTGAATAGCTTGGTCAAGATCATTATTAATCTATCCCCCTCCACTTTAAACATTTCTGGAAATAAACCATCCTCCCCTGGTGCCTTATTATTCTTTAACTGTTTTACTGCTTTCTCCACTTCTGCAAGCCTCAACTCTCCTGTTTCTATATTCAAATCTTCCTGAGCAGACGGTATATCCTCTTCTGGCGGTATTGGTCTATTAAGAACTGTCTCAAAATGCTCTTTCCATCTATTTTTAATATCTCCATCTTTTGTCAATAAATTTCCTTCCCTGTCTCTAACTGGTATTTCCTTGCGTTTACCTGCATTACCACTCCAGTTCTCTAATCGATTCATATGCTATTCTTTGACTCTGTCCATCATTTTTGTTTATTAAGATTTCAGTCTCTGCAACCTTTTCATCCACACATCTTCTTTTATCTCTCCTAGCTAACCTTCTTACTTCTGAATTCAAACTCCAGTACGCAGCTCTTGCTAATTCAATCTCTCGTTCATCAACGCATTGCATCTCACTCCTCAATTTAGCCTCACCTCTCTTTTTTATCATATCCCACGTTTCCTCTGATATCCATTTCTTTCTCCTGAATCTATGTCTCCTTCCAATCGTACATTCAGCAGTCTCATGCAAAACTTTGTTCACATCCTCCCACATCTCATCTACACTTCTCTCCCCCTCTTCCAACGTTTCCAATACCAAAAACCTATTTCTGCATTCTAATCTGAATTCCTCCTTTTCTTCTCCTTCCCTTCTAAGCTTAACAATATCGTATCTACCAACACCAGATTTTTTCCTTCTTCTGATTTTTAAAGTTTAAACCTTATTTTTGCAATGCTGAGTTGATGGTCACTACCAATATCCGCTCCCCGTTTAACATGAACATCTAGCAGAGAACTTCTATGCCTCCTACTGATAGCGATGTGATCAATCTGATTTTTATATTTTCCACACGGCGACACCCAAGTTGTCTTGTGTATACTGCAATGCTGAAAGAGTGTGCCCCCGATGACTAAGTCATTTGCTAGACAGAAGCTTCCAAACCTCACTCCGTTTTCACTCATCCTACTACCAACTCCCATCTTACCCATACATGCCTCAAATCCCTCATTTGAACAGCCCATTACTGCATTAAAGTCTCCAATGCAGATCCATTATATGAGATGAAGGGATGGAGTGGAGAGGTATATGAGAGAGGGGTGTGTGAACTGGGAGCGGGGCAGTGAAAAGGCGGGGGGACAGGGGGGACGTGGAGGCGATTTGTTTGTGGCCACCCCGTATAAGGGATTAAGGCGTCTGGGAATAGACAGATAGATAGATGAAAAAGATATTACCAAAGATAATTTTTCCCCTCATAAATGAGTTTTGTTTTCACGTGAGGTACAGAAGACATGGCAAGATTCTGCTCTTTCCTGTACTTGTCTTTGACAAAGCATAGTTACGACTCTGAATTGATAGTAAGTTTCTTTGTGAATCTGGTCTCATGACACCATCTTTGCAATTCGTAGACTGAAATACTTAAACAGTTAATAAACCCTAACCTTATCACCACCACTATAAACACCGTAACATAGATCAATATCATCTTTCCAGCATTAGTATCATCTCCATCACAATGCTTTTACCAACAATTCCCAGTGTCACCACAAGTATATATTCTTGCCACATACTTCCACTGCATTTCCACCATCACCGCAAATACCATGCATATTCATCATTGTTATACCACCACACTAAAACTACTACTAACACCACAGCTCTCCTGCGCTCCTCCGTACAACTACTTATACCACTAAAATAATAAATCTCACCACATTTTAACACCATTATTGTAAGTACATTTAATAAAGGAAAAACAAACACGCATCTGCTTGGCCGTATCATCACAACAGTATAAAAATTTCAGAACCATAACTATCGCCATAAACCCCGACAGTAATACTATCTTCACTACCAGCATTATAATCCAATACTACGCATCGTCAACGCCACTACCACCGATACCACCTACACCAAATTCCATCTCCAGCACTAATCTCCACGCCAAGGCTATCGCCACAGCCTCCACTCCTGTACTCTGTACCATGTAACACACACATTTTCACCACAAATTCCACGCTCCTCGTTCAAGGCTACCACCACCACCACAGTTATCCCCAAACCTACAAATATCTTACATATCTATCACTATCACCACTACTACCGTCACAATATTTCAAACCCTCACCGCAGTGCCCTCTGCCACCAGGACTACTACAACATTACCCATCCCAGCACCACCACCATAAACAACTGCAAAACACTGTACTTTCGTTGCCTCTATCGCGACCATCACTATTATTGCACTATGCACAATACTGAAAATTCACCGCATTTTTCTTACACCATCAAGGCCCGTATTCTTCTTGGTTACAGAAACTCCCTAGTATCTTTTCCAAAGTGATTTAATTTGCATACCAAACCTTGCTACTCTTTTGTATACAGTTTATATCCATACATTTCCAAGACAGATTACATAAATAACACAAGTTACTATTAACCGCCTACATGCACAAAACAGGCTGCTTAGGAGGAGGTAATGGAGAGCTTACTTAATACGAGTAAATAAGAATATGAGGCCAGAACTCTCACCACAACCATAAATTCTTGCCATACAAATTTACACCAACGTCCCAACCAACCCCACAATCATCAACTTAACAATGTTCCCTGGATGTTATCGGCAAGATTACCACCACAACTCCTACACCAGTGCCACCACCATCACAAATTTCTGTCACACATTTCTACTACCACTGCCTCAGTATATCCCAAAACTCATCATAGTTTTCTCTATCAGCGAGAATACCACCACAACTCCCACACCAATATCACCACAGTCATTATTGCCACAACTACAAATACCTATCACACACATTTCCAACGCCACCTAAATTGCTATTACCTACATAGAAATCACACTCCCAAGAAACCCACCACAATCTCCTCTCAGCATCAAGACTATCATAACAACCCTCACACCATATAAGTCACCCTAACCACAAATTATTGCTAAACTTTCCTCAGCCATCATCACATCCACCACTGTCTCCACAACTGTCAACTTTTGTCAAATACATTTCCACCACCACCATCACCACAAGAAGTCACCAGAAACCCACAACAATCTCATTTAGCATCACTGTTATCACCGCAACCCTTACAATAATAACACCATCACCGAAAAAAAAATGCACCTCCCTAACAACCACAACCACGAAAAGCCCAAAACTCTACCACAGTCCCTTCAGTCCGCAAAACTATAGTCACACCTTATACAGCTCTATCACCAAAACAGAACATCAAGAATATGCGGAATTTTCTCCAGTACCATCGCTGTCACCAGCACACCACACAAATACTACCTTCCCCACCACTATTTTTAACTCTCAACATCATGCACTTTGATCATCAACTCTGCAACCACAGCCAAGAATCCACCACAATCTCTAATAGTGAAAATACTATCGCATCGACCCCGACAGCAATAATTACATCTTTAATTTTAAACATATTTCAACTTACCACTTCAACGATAAGAATTCACCACAGGACTCACCACAACCCTCAAACCAATATCCTCACTACACTCACATTTTCACCATACATTTCCACTATCATCACCACAACCAGAACAATCCTCCAGAACCCAGCACGATCGCCCCTAGTACCGATCCTATCCACACACCAATACCACCACCTCCATTCTCAACTCCCTCGCCTGTAGTATCGGGAATATTGCTACTTTTACCGACGAAGTTTGGTATAAATTCCCGACACTTTTCTCGGGAGGATTTAGGCAATTTGGAGGCGAGTGAGTCGGTGTATTCAGTATGCCGTCGACACCATTACTTCCACGGATATCGTGACTCTGCCTCGCTGAACGTGAAATTTTGGGCTCTCTCCAGCTTTGTGAAATCTTAAAAATTATTGTTCTTCTGTCAGTGTCAAAATTTATTGCGGAACACCAGCTATACTTTGTGTATTTTCCCGTTTCCCTTATCTTTTAATTAAGTATTTTCCTGGTTTCCTCGCTTTTCTCTAAGTTTTCCAGTTTTTATTGATCATTTTCGCATGAAGGATGAGTGAACTCGTCTTTAAACTATTACTGCCTATTAATATTAGGTCTAAATTCTCAAGGAACATCAGCTTAGTTTATGTATATATCTAATTTTCCTTCTTTACTTTTCCTGCTCTTATTCATTTTCCCTAATTATAAGTAATGCAAGCGTTTTCAAAGATACCGTTCTCCCTTGAATGGTCGAAATTTATTGGGAACACCAACTTAAACCCCGTGAAATTTATTGGTTCTCCCTCTTTTTGTACGTCTTCCTGTTGTTACGATTCCTTTCGGACCATAACTATAGTGATTGATGTGTTTTTATTGCTTTCAGGGAGCATTAAGTTAAAATCTATTCTGGATCATTGGCTTTATTACCAGCGAGAAAGCGCAGCGAACGAAGCGATGTTTACGTTCAGTTGTGAAATTAGCGGCTCGTCACGATCCCTCCTGGCCCGACAGACAAGGCCCGTCCACGATGGTTTTCAGAGGCTAATAACTTTTCTACTACGTGAGATAAAGAAGAGATTCTTTCAGCAAGTAGTACGTCCATTCAATAAATTTTGTTTCTAGTTGTACAGTATATTCACTCATGAGACCAAAGAAACCCCTCGGAATCCCAGCTTTCCAAGGGAATGTACCGAGGATTCAGTTGACATGGTCCACTATGATATCGAATTAAAAAGGATTTTTCCTGTTGTAACACTAAGTTTTCTTGCATGAATTCTAACAATAAATATCAGATACCACGCTCATAATATTACATGAACGTTTTTTTATGTAGGGGATGAAATTAGCAAAGGTAATCACCCTATTTCTGAGTTTCATCATTCGATCAATAGCCAAGCGTTTACCAAGTTGGGAGCTGAGAAATGAGCATTGCATGTGTGATAAATGCTACGGCGCCTCGCTATATCTATATCCAAAGAGAAAACGTGAGAGAGAAAAAAGGTGTGAAAATAAATATTTCAGCTCAATTATTCTTCTGTTATCGTTCAACTACCTCACCAGAAATGTTTAAATTTTACACTAAGACGAAATTATGATGACAGGCGTATGTACAAACGCTCGCTCGCTCGTCAAAGCGCACTGTACTGGTTTTGTTTATTTTTCTGGTGTTCTCTCCTTTTCCATCCTGGTGCTACATGTCATATCTGTCACGTTTTGAGCATTAAAAGTGCTCTTAAAGTAGTTGTTTCTCCGTGAATGACTCGAGTTTTATATCGGTTAACCTTGCTTGTGTGTGTGTGTGTGTGTGTGTTGCCAATTTCTTCTAATTCTTCCTATTTTTTTAGTATTCCATTTGCGTTATAAACAGTGATGCAAGTCGCTAAAGTTATATCCTTCCTTCACAGTTGAAAAATATTTGAAACACCGACTTAATCTTGTAAATGTATCTTGTTTTCCTACTTTTCTCTAAGTCTCCCTGTTTTTACTCATCATTTTTGCATCATAAACAATGATTTAAGTATTCTTATATTAATATCTCTTCGTCAACAGATCAAAGATCACTAAAAAACATCGACTTTGCCCTGTGTATATTTCCAGTTTTCTTTCTTATACTTCTTCGTGTTTTTATTCCTCATTTTTATTCGGTTGCAATTGCTGAGTGTTCGCTGCAAAATTGACAGGAAGATACAAACTGCATCGGACACTGACATTTTTCTTCTCAGTGAATACGGTTTTTTCATCAGCTCTAGTTTCCTGCATGACAGAGAAAATACGAGCTGAATTGTAATGAAGGTTTTGAAGGCATATATGTTACAGCTTGTGATTATTTCGAAATACACAAATTTACAGATTTCAAAAGCACGTCTTAATAGCAATCTTTTATTTTTTTATATAATCTCTAGGCAGAATAGACAGTTCGTTCCCTGAGGCCCAGTAGTCCTCTTATTCGACAAAGATGGTACACATTTCCTCACAACGACCATTACGTTTTATTCTATGGTGTTTACACTTAATCTGCATCTTCTGTATGATAAAGCATGTTTTTTTTTTTTTTTTTTTTTTTTTTTACCGCCAGGCGATTTTATTATGCTAAGAAAATTTTAAGTTACTGAAGATGCTAAAAAGATGTGCCGGTTCAAGATGGATTTAGGCTTTCTTTTTCGTCATACCTAAAGTGACTGGCCCTCTCATGGTCAGAATAAGTCACTACAGTCATTACTCCAGCTGACGCCAGACGATTTATTTCAACTGAGAGTGAGCCAACGGAGCCTAAGTGTTAAAACTGTTGCCATAAACCTCCTCAAAGGTGGGACCTCTCGAGAGTTCTATTCCCTCTAACACCATGAGATCATATTTAGCTGAATGAGTCGAAAGAACCTTAGTGTTAAACTGCATTTCACGCATTACCTAACAGAGCACACATTAAAGTAGTCAGCTGCGATAGTATCTAGATATTGAAGGTTTCATCTTATTAATCACTAAAGGAGAAATTGTAAGATACCAAGAATTTTTATTATTTTTTGTACGGCAAAAAACCATGCTATATTTAAGTGATACAGTGCGCCGTAGGCGTGCGACTCGCGCCTCTTTGTAGCAATCAACGCCCCGATAATTGCAAATTTCTGGCTAACAAAGCCTCAAAAACTACCTCATCTTAAAGTATAATAGCATTAATTAAGATTGCCGAAATGAGGTGGCCCGTCTATTTGGTAAAGAAATGGATTCATTTCACAGGGGCTTATGCTTACTGTTACAAAAAGCTAACGACTATTTCATTACAAATGTACCGTGTATATATATATATATATATATATATATATATATATATATATATATATATATATATTTTATCTGCGTATTACTATGAGAGTATGTGGTGGTACTTGCAGTATATACTGTCTTTGAAGATGAAAGTGGTGGCGGGGTGGAAGAGGTAGGGCTATGGAGGGGGTAGGTAAGGGAAAAGAGAGGGAGGGGAAAGTCTAGAGAACGGACAGGTGATTGGAGGTGGTTGTGGTAGCACCGAAGGAGTGCGAAGTAGGAGACGAAGGGAGAAGAGGAAGGGGAATAGAAAGCAAATCCGATGTTTTAACTGGGTTATTGTAAGTAATAATGATATTATCCTGTCTCGCTTCGGTCATTGTTTTATATGCCTCTAGGGGGAGAGGAGTATTGGTTGTATGGGGATATCCAGGTCCTAAAATCTCAAAAGGCCACTAGTAGTGGTAAACTATTGGGTTTTCGTATCCTTTCAGTTCAGAAGCTGTTTTGCTGCTCATTCTCACTTCGTCCTGACATCCTAGCCACCACTTCCTCCTTCTTCAAAGGCAATATATACTGCATATAATACCACATACCCTCATAGAGATTCCATAAGATATCTCCTCTTGTGGTTACTAAACCTATAAGTTAATATGTCGATTTATTGTATCACTAAAACGAAAATCTCTGCTGTTGCTTCCTGCCCACACAAGTAGTGCGCCGTTGTTACATGAGCAAGAGCGTGATGGTAGGGGGTAACACGACTCCCGCAGCCAACTGTATGATTGAGCAATATTATGAAGGCTTAAAAATTCAGATATATCATTTTCGTTCCCAACGGACTGGCAAGTGTAGAGAGGAGGCCATTTGTTGATAATATGGTCGCTTTTGGGAAATATGTGACGAGTAAGAATGGTAGGCCTCACAGTGTAAAGCAAACTGTCGGCACCAGAAGTCTCTGGCAGCGAAATGCTGAGCAGTGAGATCATTTGGAGCTATGTCTGTGTCGATAAAAGTCTGTGCAATATGAAACACGAGAAATGAGGTGAAAAAACAAAGTCTGTGCAATTAAATATTGTTAACAGTATTAGTAGAGGTAAATGGGTGAATTTTATTTAGTGAAATGAGAACAAATAAATCGAAATCCGAAGTTGGTGCTATGGTGAAATGTAACCCAGTAAAAGGTACCTGCTGGAAATGCATGTAGTAAAGTTTGATCCCTGGAGTACATGAGTAAATTCTAACAGCAAAATATGTCCGCAGAGTTCGACCAATTCTTTTTAAACTGAATATAAATCTAATGGAAGCAATACATATACTATAAAAGTGAGTCAGCGTAAAGATTAAAGGTTTATTTGCCGGACAGCATTATATTTCATTTATCTGGCCAAATTTGCGATGAATTATTAATAGGGTTTTTATAGAGAGGGGCCATTAAAGGATCGAATTATACTAAACCCTTCATTGTATTAGTCATTATTAGATGCATTTTTCCATAAAAACAATACAAAGCGCATATATAACGAGGGTTGAGGGGTGAGGGATATGCAGTAGAGGCGATGACAGATGAAGATGGAGATGGAAAGGATGAAAGATAGGTGCGCGGAAGATGAAAACTTGAATAGGAAAAGGAAGTAAAAAGAAAAGGAAAAGGGATTGAGAGAGAGAGAGAGAGAGAGAGAGAGAGAGAGAGAGAGAGAGAGAGAGAGGTAGTAGAGAGAAAGAGAGAGAGAGAGAGAGAGAGAGAGGAGAGTTGGAAGGGAGTACAGATACAGAGACCTGGAAACATAAAAACAGACAAAAACAGAAACATGAATAGAGATGGGAATGGAATGAGATGGAGTGGAGTGGGGAGAATAGGTATGATGAGGCGGGAGATGAGAGACCGAACCCAAAATATCGAAATTATCCAATCTCTCTCTCATCTAGCCGTACCCCCACACTCCCCCACCTTCATCCTCTCCCGCATATTATTTCCCAGCATCATCAGCACAGGAGGCCCGCCCGGATATTGGACGTCGATGGAAGGGGTCGTTGAGTCTTTTGGCATTTAGGTCGGCAAATTAGAGGAGTCGCTGGATCAGACAGCCTCGTCGATTATATTTGAAGGTGGAGGCTTGAAGACGTGGAACTCTTTTTTTAGCCGTGTCGCTTTAATTTCATCGGAAGAGAGTTAGCAAACTGGAGGAGTCCCGAATTAAAACTACACCAAAGCCTCGTGAAATAATAACATTTGGCTTTGTTTTGTAAAAGTTTTTGGTGAGAAAAAATCCATAGAATGAATCATTCTTCTTCTTCTTCTTCTTCTTATCATCATCATTATTACTATTATTACTATATTATTATTATTATTATTATTATTATTATTATTATTGCATATATTCCTTGGTTCCCACCGGAACGTGGTTAGAAAATTGGAGGGTTCGATGAATTAAACTACGCGGAAAGTCTCGTGAGAAAATATTTACATTTAAAAGCAAAAGCTTACATTAGGAGAACTGTGCAATAATTCTTCTAACCTATTTTTAGGTTTTTGCGGAAAGGCAGTCAGAAACCTGAGGCAGTTTTTAACTCTCCGAATATTATAATATTATACTTGGAAGTGGAAGCTAATACTGAGATCATGGAATTCATTTCTCTTGGTCCCACCATAGGAGGGTGGTCGACTCTTGCATTTCAGTCAGCAGATGAAGAAATCACAAGTTTTATTCGGTAAACCATGCGAGAAGATATCTGTATCTGAAAATGGAAGCTGACAATAAGAAAATAGTTAAGATTAATGCTTCTTAGGCTCGTCGGAAGGAGATTAACTCTGGCATCAAGTGTAAGTCGACAAATTGGCAGCACGAGAAAGATGTATGGCAAGACCTTTTGTGGGATAATAATTATATCTGGAAGTGGAAGTTCACATTCTGTGATATTGGGGAATAATGCTTCTAGATTTTTTTCTTTTTGCTAGGCGACAGGGAGTACAAGTTAACTGAAGGAGCTGATGGGTGGTGTATGGAGAGACTTCAGGGATAATAATTCTATCTGAGGATAGAAGTTAACATTAAGAAAAGTGTTTAATAATCTAGTGGCTGCATTTTCTGTATCCGTCAGCAAGGTTAGCAAATTAGAGGAGTGACTGGCTTAATGCGGAAAACTCCTCTTGAGATTAAGTGTTTACTTAGATGTACAAGACGAATTAGGATTAAACTGTGGATAAATTTGCCAACTATATTCCTGGGCCCTTAAAAAAATAAATAATAAAGATCGTGGCAGTACTCCTGGATTCGGGGAGAGGGACTAACCCACTGGCATTAGGTCAGCAGATAGGAGGAATTGCCCGATTTTATCTAGAACGTCGTAAAATAAGAACCACATGTGAAGGATATGGTTGCATAAGGAACACCGTGTAATAAATATCTGAAGGAGGAATGTTACATTGAGAACACCGTGGAATAAATATCCGCAGAAGGAAGTTTACATGTCTAGCCACATTCTCGGGCTCATCGGAAGAATCAGCAGAGTAGTCCGTGGAGAATTGTATGTGGAGAACCAAGTGAGATAAAATGCCCATCCACTCACTCGATGTGGTGCAGCATTCAGGTGACTCTATCCCAGGTCTAGCCTACACTTTCACACTCAAAGTTTTAGCCCTTTCAGTCAGATGAAGTCCAGACCATATTAGTCAAATTAGTGAAGATCCGTCCTTCTATGTTGCTATGATTATGAAACTTCCACATTTGGCTCCAGACTTCTCTTACGTAGTGAAGGGTTGTGAAACTAAATCTAACTCCCATAGGTAGAAAAGTATCTCGTAACCTGAACTGGATCAATCACATGGAACAAAAAAGGGTATAATCAATGAATTTACATAAATCATACGCCTATTATACCAGGAATGTCAGTGAAGAAACATTTGTAGAGGGTGAAGTACAGTTACGAAAGTGAATGCTTCAAGAGAAAAAGTCGTGGAAACCAATTTTTTTGTTATACTGCTTGGAGTTTTGAAACTCCTACTTAACCTAAAAAATCTGCGACGTCTAAAGTTCGATTCAATGGATTTCCAATCACTGTTCACTTATTAGCCGTGAAAGTGGATCAATATACATGTCCGTAACTGTACCTATAGGCAATTTGGCGGAGAAACGTGAAAATAATACCTGGAACTCAAGGACAAACACTGAGAACTTAACAGAATATGAAACAAGGGCACTGGAAAAGGACTGAGCTGCACAATAATACATGCAGAACAGAGATATGAAAAAAAAAAAAAGGACAAATGTAGATGCAGCTTCTACTGAAACATAATACTACTCGGAATGAGATTAATGCAGCATAAGAACCCTAAAAGAGGAAACTGCAGCTGGTGAAGAATATATA